>NC_045478.1:54156167-54475453 GCF_009650955.1 Corvus moneduloides
AGGAGGCAGTTTTAACCTCCTTAACTTTTGAGGAAGTGACATAAGGTTTTACCCACTTGCCTGGGATCCATCTCAGTCCTTGAGGGGTAGATACACTGGCATACCCACGTCCCCAAGTTACAAGTTTGTACGGTCCTTGGATTTTTTGAGTCTCTGGGTCTCGGATCAGGACTTCTGGATTTTCCTGCAGTTTCTGTCTCCTGGTGTTCTGGAAATGACGATAGATGGGAGGGTTTGGATCCTCAAAGGTGCCATTCAGGAAGTTTATGGTAAACAGTGCTTTGCTGAGTCTGAGGACAGGTGAGTTAAGTTTGGTGGTCCCTGATTGTTGTAGCAGCATTCGCTTGAGGGTTTGATGGGCACGTTCAACAATGCCTTGTCCAGTTGGGGAGTGAGGAATACCTGTAACATGTCGAAATCCCCACTGCTGACGAAAGTTTTTAAACTCCTGGGAGGTGTAGGCAGGTCCATTATCAGTTTTTATCTCCTCAGGTATACCGAGCACAGCAAAAGCTTGGACAAGATGTTTTTCAACATCCTTAGCCTTTTCACCTGCATGTGCAGAGGCATACATAGCACCAGAGAAGGTATCAATAGAAACATGAACGTATTTTAATCTCCCAAATTCGGGGAAATGTGTGACGTCCATTTGCCACACTTCACCGCTATTAATGCCTCTGGGATTGACCCCCATGCCCAGTGATGGAAGCTGTAGCTTCTGGCAGTTGGGACATGTTGCCACTATTGCTTTTGCTTGTGTCCGCGACAGATGGAACATGCGGATAAGAGCAGGAATATTTTGATGGTACATGGCATGGCTCAATTTTGCTTGTTCAAAAACTTGGGGGAGCTTTGGTAAGTCGGCTGATAGAACTATGTCTGCTGGCATAGCCAGAGCATCAGCTCTACGATTACCTTCCGCAATAAATCCTGGCAGGTTTGTATGTGACCTCACATGCATGACAAAATAGGGATGCTCTCTGTGGGAAACCAGATAAATTAATTTTGAGAGTAAATCATAAATTTTCTTGTTTGAGATTTCTTTTAGGAGAGCATGCTCAGCTCTAACAGTTACTCCAGCTACATATGCTGAGTCTGTGACCAAATTAAAGGGTTCTTTGAATCTCTCAAATGCTCTAACAACAGCTGCTAATTCAGCTACTTGTGGTGATCCCTGGATTACCTCGATGTCAGATTCCCACTTTTGCGTCTTTGGATTTTTCCATGTGACCACGGACTTTTTACTTTTTCCTGAGGCATCAGTAAAAACGGTAATCACATCGAGGGGTTTTCTACTTTGAATCTCTCGAGGGATGAAAGAGAATGGCAGATTAAACATGTCATGTTTTGGGTAATGATTTGAGATTTGGCCTGAGTAACTATCTAATGCAAATTGTAAATTTATATTATTTTGGAGTAGGTGATCTAATGCATCAGTTGTTACAGGTAAATAGATGCATGCAAAGTCACATCCTGCCAGGGTGCGGAGCCTTGCTCTACCCTTCATGATAATTTTTGCCATTAGTTCTTGTGGCTGTGTGATGGTTTTAGGAGGTTGGAGTGGAAGGAATACCCATTCAATTATGATGAGGGGTTCCTTCTGCTCTTTGTCCCACTGAAATATGAGGCCATGAAAGCGTGGTACCTTCCCTAGAATGACAAGCTTAAAGGGTAGGGAGGGCTGATACCTGTGCGCTTGTCTGGTGGAAATGAGCTCTTGTATCTTTTTGAGAGACTGCCTTGCCTCTTCTGTCAGGGATCTAGGGGATGCTGGACCGCCTTCCCCTTTTACTAGGTTTGCAATAGGAGCTACATCCTCTGTGGTGAGTCCTAACCAGGACCTTAAATACTTCAGTGTCCCACAGATCTGTTGCACTTCCTCTAATGTTTTTGGGTTATTATTAATGGTGACAGGTGTTGGGGTGATAGAGGTTTCTGTGATTTTGAGTCCGAGGTATTTCCAAGGGCTTGTTCTCTGCATCTTTTCAGGTTGTAATTCAAAGCCCTTGGCCTCTAGGGCCTCAACCACCATGTTAAGTGTCTGCTCGAGATACTGATTATTGGGAGCACACACCAGCACATCATCCATGTAATGCAGGATGATGGCTTTCTCTGCTTTGGCACGGATGGGAGATAGAATTTTAGCAATATACTCTTGGCAGAGAGTTGGGGAATTTTTCATACCTTGGGGAAGTACAAGCCAATGATAACGTTCCATGGGAGTTTCGCGATTAAGAGATGGTACAGAAAATGCAAATCGGGGGGCATCTGCAGGGTGGAGCGGAATATGAAAGAAGCAATCTTTGATGTCAAGAACAGCTAAATGCCAATGTTGCGGGAGCATTGAAGGTGACGGCATACCTGGTTGAAGGGGTCCCATGTCTTCAATAACCTTATTAACTTCTCTAAGATCTTGGAGTAGCCTATATTTGTTCTTTCCCGGTTTTTGTATTACAAACACGGGTGTGTTCCATGGGCTGTTAGTTGGAACTATATTTCCTTTAGCCAATTGTTCAGCCACTAATGTTTTGAGTGCCTCTAAGTTTTCTTTTTTTAACGACCACTGGTTAACCCACACGGGTTCATCTGTTTTCCAAGTTAATTTTTGTGGGTGGCACTCTGCTTCAGTGGCCTGCAAGGGAAAATTTTGATGTCTAGGCGTGATATCAATTTTTGTTCCCCACTGAGACATGGCATCCCTTCCCCACAGGGTGAATTTGGTGTCTAGGACATACGGACGAAGTGTCGCTATTTGTCCTTCAGGACCTTCAATTTGGATGGTGTGTTTGGACTGCTTTGCAATTTGGGTACCTCCGATCCCTTGTATGATGCCCTGAGATTGCAATTCCCATTGCGTAGGCCACTTATCAAATGGAATGACAGACACATCAGCACCTGTGTCTATCATTCCCATTTTACTGATTTTATGTGATTTGTAACGGAGCTTACATTCTATTACAGGTTTGTTGTTTCCCAAAACCTCAGTCCAACAGATGGCTGGGATATGACCATCTGTGGGCAGGTATTTATAGGGCAGTGGAAAGGCCTGTGCAATGACTTGACCTTTAGGCATAAAGTACGGTGGATATATACATTGTACCATTAGGTTAGAACACCCATTCTGATCCACTTTCATGAGTGTGGGTGTAACCTCTATCCCAGCAGGTGTTTCCCGAGTGTCCCCAATAACAAAAAGGTATGTAAATTCTGGCATGTGGTCCACATTCTGGAATGAAATGGGTATTACAGTCTGTTTGTTGTTGTTGAAATGGTGTGCTTTATCACAGGTTACCTTAAACCTGAGTCCAGAAGTCCAAGTTGCTTTGTCTGCAGCCCTATTTATGTCTGAACGCGGAGCTGTTAGGACGCGTTGAGTCGCTAGTTTCCCTGCTGTTGACCTGGGGAAACAGTCTTTGGAGAGTTTTTATCAGCAGTTATAATTGCTCTGCAATTGCGAGCTACATGTCCCTTTTTCTGACAACGATAGCATACAAAGTTACCGCGCGATTGAGTTTCTCCTGTACCTGTAACATTCTCCACAACCTCCCCAACCATCCCCACTTTTTTCAAAAAGGGAGCAGCTGTGTTCAGCTGCACCTTCTTCGTACAGACTTCGAGGATGGATTCAACAGTAGGAGGAGGATACAGCGGGAGAGTGAGAATGACTTGTTTGCAAGCATCATTTGTATTAACTTGGAGAAGTTCAAGTAGGAGCGCTTGTTGGAGGTCAGGATTAGGGACCTGGGAAGAGACAGCTTCGTACAAACGGTTATAAAAGTGAATAATATTTTCATTTGGCAATTGCTTCATGGTGGTATAATGAGAATTAGGAGTTTGAGATGGTAATAATGTTAAGGCCTTTTCAGCAGCACGTGTGATTTCAGTAAGAACTGGACGAGGGATAAGCATTGCTTGTTTTTGAGGATTTGCCATATTATTGTCACCAGATAAAAGGTCTAATGTGATATAATTGTTTTCAAAATCCAGGTAATTATCTGGAGTTTGCCACAAAATTTTTAATAAATCAGATAAAATTATTTTCCATTGCTTTTTCCACACCATAAAATCACCAGGTGTGAGAAGAGTTTGCATTAAAGTAAGTAAATCATGAGGTACAAGTAAGTGAGTTGCAAAAGTAGCACTTAAAAGGCTCTTAAAATAATTACTATGCATTCCAAACTCCTTAATTGCCTTGCACAAATCCTTAATATCAGAATAAGAAAGGGGTTTCCAGTCAGGGTTAGCTCCATTGCTAGTACAAGAGAGTGTAGTAGAAGCAGTTGGAGTTACTTCCTGGTAGGCATGGGTTCCCGGATTCAGAGGGGCAGTCACAGGACTGTGGGAACCTGGGGCGGGACAATGGGAAGCAGGGGCGGGGAGTGGAGGGGCAGGGGCGGCACTTGAGCCGTGGGCGGGAACAGAGGGAGGGGTGAAACAAGACGCTGTGGGGGCGGAGTCGGGGGCGGGGTCAGGTTGTGACGCAGGAGTGGGAGGGGATGGGGACAAGAAGGGATTTGTGGGATGGGGGAGAAAGGGATTGTGGGAGGTGTAGTTTGGAGAGGAAGGATCATTGCGTCCGCCATTACTGGGGACAAACAAACTGGGAGAAACGCGGTTGGGGGGAGGGGTTTTTTCCTGGCCTGCGAGCACGTGGCAATGGCCGTCCCTGGGAACAAAGAGATCGGGGGAGAAGGGGTTTTTACGCGCGCTTGAAACATGAGGGCTAGAAACTGGGGAAAAGGGAGTGGAGAAGAGGGGTTGGGAAGGTCCTGGGATGGGCTCCGGATTCCCATCCAAGGCAGGGTGCTGAGGAAACACGGGTGAGCCAGGAGGACGATAGCTCTCCTGTGCTGAGAAGCAGTCTGCTCTAGCTGTGTTTTCCAGCGTAGGGGAAGAGGGGTCCGGGACACAGGGGTTGGAAGAGGGTATAAGGGAATTAACAGGGGGGTTTTGCAATGGCTTTTCATGTACTGCCTTTTTATCCGGCAAAGTATAACTTAGTAACAGGAGAGGAAAGAATTTTGAAACTGTTTCATCTCCTGCACGCCTCAGAGAGGAGAGTTTTCTCCCCACCTTATCCCAAAATTCAGCAGATCTTATGTCTTCGGAGGTCAGATTAGGAAAGTACTGAAAAAGCCATTGTACAAAAGATTGAACTAGATTTTTAGGGTATTTATGCCCAGTTAAAGAAAGGTAACTTTGAACTTGGTGGTATATTTCTCTACGGTGTGCAGAAACTTCAGATCCCATTATAAATGCACCACCAAACCTCAACCCCAACTCGCCAAAAAGGAGGAAAAAAAAAGAGAAAGTTTGCACCGGCACCAGCTTAAGACAGGAGCCCCTAAACCAGCAGGGAAATACTCACCAGAATTCTGGATTTATCACAGGAAAGCAGGTCCGGAGAAAAAAAAAACGCGAGAAGGGTCTTCTGCTTTCCAGCCGTTCCCTCGCCACGTGGCGTGGGGGAGGGTACAGGCTGAGGCTCTGGGCTCGATGTTACACAAAAAGTAACACCTCGCCAAACAGAGCTGGCACAGCAGGACGTGCAGAGCTAACTCCAGCAGACACAGCTGCCGGGACACCCTGAAAATCTCTCAGAACCGGAGTTCAGAGATAGCACGCTGGGCGCCAAATGCGGAAGGTATCTTTTCAGCTTTATACCGGCTAGCGCTTGTATTTCAATGCCTTAGAAAGCCTCGAGCAGCCTTGAGAGGTAGCACGGGCAATCTAGCACTTTAGTAGCTCTAAAATCGGTACCTGAATCAGCTGCAGAGCAAATACCATCAGCAGAAGCAAAGAGGGAGAAATATAGCTCCCTGCTCGCTCAATTCCCTGCAGTTAGAAGCCTTCAAATGAGACAGACGACCAGAGATGTTCACAGGAAAGTAGCTGAGCTGAGAGAGAGCCTTTGCTTTCCCTCGACGATCTTTTATTAGGAGAAGGGGAAAGGGGAGGACTGGGGGCGGACCCGGGGCGAGCGGCCAATCAGACACTGCTGAAGAGTCTGAGTTACATTTGGCTTTGCCCGCGCTTGGAACAAAGGAGCTATGAGCACATGTCTTTGGGAGGGGGGAGGGGAAGCTCAAAACAGGCAGCAACAATTCCCTATTTTTTTTTCTTTAAAGCTGGGTTGTAACTCTTAGTAACTTAAAAGTGCATAGAACAGTAACAAAACAACAGTGCAAAATATAATTGTAATCTATCGTCCCTACAACTCGACAGTACCTAGATGCCTTTAAACTAGTTCCCCAGTCAAAACTCAGGGGTTTAGTCAGGACATCTATGGTATGGAGTATCAGGACAAAGATTTACAAAATACAGTGCAAAAACCTGAGTGCAAAACAGTGCAACTTAACTTAAGGGATTGACATAAAGATCTGCAGTAGGGGGTTTACATGAAGGTGCAAAATCAGGATTCTTTTTACGGCGTCTCTTCCAGGAGGCAGTTTTAACCTCCTTAACTTTTGAGGAAGTGACATAAGGTTTTACCCACTTGCCTGGGATCCATCTCAGTCCTTGAGGGGTAGATACACTGGCATACCCACGTCCCCAAGTTACAAGTTTGTACGGTCCTTGGATTTTTTGAGTCTCTGGGTCTCGGATCAGGACTTCTGGATTTTCCTGCAGTTTCTGTCTCCTGGTGTTCTGGAAATGACGATAGATGGGAGGGTTTGGATCCTCAAAGGTGCCATTCAGGAAGTTTATGGTAAACAGTGCTTTGCTGAGTCTGAGGACAGGTGAGTTAAGTTTGGTGGTCCCTGATTGTTGTAGCAGCATTCGCTTGAGGGTTTGATGGGCACGTTCAACAATGCCTTGTCCAGTTGGGGAGTGAGGAATACCTGTAACATGTCGAAATCCCCACTGCTGACGAAAGTTTTTAAACTCCTGGGAGGTGTAGGCAGGTCCATTATCAGTTTTTATCTCCTCAGGTATACCGAGCACAGCAAAAGCTTGGACAAGATGTTTTTCAACATCCTTAGCCTTTTCACCTGCATGTGCAGAGGCATACATAGCACCAGAGAAGGTATCAATAGAAACATGAACGTATTTTAATCTCCCAAATTCAGGGAAATGTGTGACGTCCATTTGCCACACTTCACCACTATTAATGCCTCTGGGATTGACCCCCATGCCCAGTGATGGAAGCTGTAGCTTCTGGCAGTTGGGACATGTTGCCACTATTGCTTTTGCTTGTGTCCGCGACAGATGGAACATGCGGATAAGAGCAGGAATATTTTGATGGTACATGGCATGGCTCAATTTTGCTTGTTCAAAAACTTGGGGGAGCTTTGGTAAGTCGGCTGATAGAACTATGTCTGCTGGCATAGCCAGAGCATCAGCTCTACGATTACCCTCTGCAATAAATCCTGGCAGGTTTGTATGTGATCTCACATGCATGACAAAATAGGGATGCTCTCTGTGGGAAACCAGATAAATTAATTTTGAGAGTAAATCATAAATTTTCTTGTTTGAGATTTCTTTTAGGAGAGCATGCTCAGCTCTAACAGTTACTCCAGCTACATATGCTGAGTCTGTGACCAAATTAAAGGGTTCTTTGAACCTCTCAAATGCTCTAACAACAGCTGCTAATTCAGCTACTTGTGGTGATCCCTGGATTACCTCGATGTCAGATTCCCACTTTTGTGTCTTTGCATTTTTCCATGTGACCACGGACTTTTTACTTTTTCCTGAGGCATCAGTAAAAACGGTAATCGCATCGAGGGGTTTTCTACTTTGAATCTCTCGAGGGATGAAAGAGAATGGCAGATTAAACATGTCATGTTTTGGGTAATGATTTGAGATTTGGCCTGAGTAACTATCTAATGCAAATTGTAAATTTATATTATTTTGGAGTAGGTGATCTAATGCGTCAGTTGTTACAGGTAAATAGATGCATGCAAAGTCACATCCTGCCAGGGTGCGGAGCCTTGCTCTACCCTTCATGATAATTTTTGCCATTAGTTCTTGTGGCTGTGTGATGGTTTTAGGAGGTTGGAGTGGAAGGAATACCCATTCAATTATGATGAGGGGTTCCTTCTGCTCTTTGTCCCACTGAAATATGAGGCCGTGAAAGCGTGGTACCTTCCCTAGAATGACAAGCTTAAAGGGTAGGGAGGGCTGATACCTGTGCGCTTGTCTGGTGGAAATGAGCTCTTGTATCTTTTTGAGAGACTGCCTTGCCTCTTCTGTCAGGGATCTAGGGGATGCTGGACCGCCTTCCCCTTTTACTAGGTTTGCAAGAGGAGCTACATCCTCTGTGGTGAGTCCTAACCAGGACCTTAAATACTTCAGTGTCCCACAGATCTGTTGCACTTCCTCTAATGTTTTTGGGTTATTATTAATGGTGACAGGTGTTGGGGTGATAGAGGTTTCTGTGATTTTGAGTCCGAGGTATTTCCAAGGGCTTGTTCTCTGCATCTTTTCAGGTTGTAATTCAAAGCCCTTGGCCTCTAGGGCCTCAACCACCATGTTAAGTGTCTGCTCGAGATACTGATTATTGGGAGCACACACCAGCACATCATCCATGTAATGCAGGATGATGGCTTTCTCTGCTTTGGCACGGATGGGAGATAGAATTTTAGCAATATACTCTTGGCAGAGAGTTGGGGAATTTTTCATACCTTGGGGAAGTACAAGCCAATGATAACGTTCCATGGGAGTTTCGCGATTAAGAGATGGTACAGAAAATGCAAATCGGGGGGCATCTGCAGGGTGGAGCGGAATATGAAAGAAGCAATCTTTGATGTCAAGAACAGCTAAATGCCAATGTTGCGGGAGCATTGAAGGTGACGGCATACCTGGTTGAAGGGGTCCCATGTCTTCAATAACCTTATTAACTTCTCTAAGATCTTGGAGTAGCCTATATTTGTTCTTTCCCGGTTTTTGTATTACAAACACGGGTGTGTTCCATGGGCTGTTAGTTGGAACTATATTTCCTTTAGCCAATTGTTCAGCTACTAATGTTTTGAGTGCCTCTAAGTTTTCTTTTTTTAACGACCACTGGTTAACCCACACGGGTTCATCTGTTTTCCAAGTTAATTTATGTGGATGGCACTCTGCTTCAGTGGCCTGCAAGGGAAAATTTTGATGTCTAGGCGTGATATCAATTTTTGTTCCCCACTGAGACATGGCATCCCTTCCCCACAGGGTGAATTTGGTGTCTAGGACATACGGACGAAGTGTCGCTATTTGTCCTTCAGGACCTTCAATTTGGATGGTGTGTTTGGACTGCTTTGCAATTTGGGTACCTCCGATCCCTTGTATGATGCCCTGAGATTGCAATTCCCATTGCGTAGGCCACTTATCAAATGGAATGACAGACACATCAGCACCTGTGTCTAACATTCCCATTATACTGATTTTATGTGATTTGTAACGGAGCTTACATTCTATTACAGGTTTGTTGTTTCCCAAAACTTCAGTCCAACAGATGGCTGGGATATGACCATCTGTGGGCAGGTATTTGGGCAGTGGAAAGGCCTGTGCAATGACTTGACCTTTAGGCATAAAATACGGTGGATATATACATTGTACCATTAGGTTAGAACACCCGTTCTGATCCACTTTCATCAGTGTGGGTGTAACCTCTATCCCAGCAGGTGTTTCCCGAGTGTCCCCAATAACAAAAAGGTATGTAAATTCTGGCATGTGGTCCACATTCTGGAATGAAATGGGTATTACAGTCTGTTTGTTGTTGTTGAAACGGTGTGCTTTATCACAGGTTACCTTAAACCTGAGTCCAGAAGTCCAAGTTGCTTTGTCTGCAGCCCTATTTATGTCTGAACGCGGAGCTGTTAGGACGCGTTGAGTCGCCAGTTTCCCTGCTGTTGACCTGGGGAAACAGTCTTTGGAGAGTTTTTATCAGCAGTTATAATTGCTCTGCAATTGCGAGCTACATGTCCCTTTTTCTGACAACGATAGCATACAAAGTTACCGCGCGATTGAGTTTCTCCTGTACCTGTAACATTCTCCACAACCTCCCCAACCATCCCCACTTTTTTCAAAAAGGGAGCAGCTGTGTTCAGCTGCACCTTCTTCGTACAGACTTCGAGGATGGATTCAACAGTAGGAGGAGGATACAGCGGGAGAGTGAGAATGACTTGTTTGCAAGCATCATTTGTATTAACTTGGAGAAGTTCAAGTAGGAGCGCTTGTTGGAGGTCAGGATTAGGGACCTGGGAAGAGACAGCTTCGTACAAACGGTTATAAAAGTGAATAATATTTTCATTTGGCAATTGCTTCATGGTGGTATAATGAGAATTAGGAGTTTGAGATGGTAATAATGTTAAGGCCTTTTCAGCAGCACGTGTGATTTCAGTAAGAACTGGACGAGGGATAAGCATTGCTTGTTTTTGAGGATTTGCCATATTATTGTCACCAGATAAAAGGTCTAATGTGATATAATTGTTTTCAAAATCCAGGTAATTATCTGGAGTTTGCCACAAAATTTTTAATAAATCAGATAAAATTATTTTCCATTGCTTTTTCCACACCATAAAATCACCAGGTGTGAGAAGAGTTTGCATTAAAGTAAGTAAATCATGAGGTACAAGTAAGTGAGTTGCAAAAGTAGCACTTAAAAGGCTCTTAAAATAATTACTATGCATTCCAAACTCCTTAATTGCCTTGCACAAATCCTTAATATCAGAATAAGAAAGGGGTTTCCAGTCAGGGTTAGCTCCATTGCTAGTACAAGAGAGTGTAGTAGAAGCAGTTGGAGTTACTTCCTGGTAGGCATGGGTTCCCGGATTCAGAGGGGCAGTCACAGGACTGTGGGAACCTGGGGCGGGACAATGGGAAGCAGGGGCGGGGAGTGGAGGGGCAGGGGCGGCACTTGAGCCGTGGGCGGGAACAGAGGGAGGGGTGAAACAAGACGCTGTGGGGGCGGAGTCGGGGGCGGGGTCAGGTTGTGACGCAGGAGTGGGAGGGGATGGGGACAAGAAGGGATTTGTGGGATGGGGGAGAAAGGGATTGTGGGAGGTGTAGTTTGGAGAGGAAGGATCATTGCGTCCGCCATTACTGGGGACAAACAAACTGGGAGAAACGCGGTTGGGGGGAGGGGTTTTTTCCTGGCCTGCGAGCACGTGGCAATGGCCGTCCCTGGGAACAAAGAGATCGGGGGAGAAGGGGTTTTTACGCGCGCTTGAAACATGAGGGCTAGAAACTGGGGAAAAGGGAGTGGAGAAGAGGGGTTGGGAAGGTCCTGGGATGGGCTCCGGATTCCCATCCAAGGCAGGGTGCTGAGGAAACACGGGTGAGCCAGGAGGACGATAGCTCTCCTGTGCTGAGAAGCAGTCTGCTCTAGCTGTGTTTTCCAGCGTAGGGGAAGAGGGGTCCGGGACACAGGGGTTGGAAGAGGGTATAAGGGAATTAACAGGGGGGTTTTGCAATGGCTTTTCATGTACTGCCTTTTTATCCGGCAAAGTATAACTTAGTAACAGGAGAGGAAAGAATTTTGAAACTGTTTCATCTCCTGCACGCCTCAGAGAGGAGAGTTTTCTCCCCACCTTATCCCAAAATTCAGCAGATCTTATGTCTTCGGAGGTCAGATTAGGAAAGTATTGAAAAAGCCATTGTACAAAAGATTGAACTAGATTTTTAGGGTATTTATGCCCAGTTAAAGAAAGGTAACTTTGAACTTGGTGGTATATTTCTCTACGGTGTGCAGAAACTTCAGATCCCATTATAAATGCACCACCAAACCTCAACCCCAACTCGCCAAAAAGGAGGAAAAAAAAAGAGAAAGTTTGCACCGGCACCAGCTTAAGACAGGAGCCCCTAAACCAGCAGGGAAATACTCACCAGAATTCTGGATTTATCACAGGAAAGCAGGTCCGGAGAAAAAAAAAAACGCGAGAAGGGTCTTCTGCTTTCCAGCCGTTCCCTCGCCACGTGGCGTGGGGGAGGGTACAGGCTGAGGCTCTGGGCTCGATGTTACACAAAAAGTAACACCTCGCCAAACAGAGCTGGCACAGCAGGACGTGCAGAGCTAACTCCAGCAGACACAGCTGCCGGGACACCCTGAAAATCTCTCAGAACCGGAGTTCAGAGATAGCACGCTGGGCGCCAAATGCGGAAGGTATCTTTTCAGCTTTATACCGGCTAGCGCTTGTATTTCAATGCCTTAGAAAGCCTCGAGCAGCCTTGAGAGGTAGCACGGGCAATCTAGCACTTTAGTAGCTCTAAAATCGGTACCTGAATCAGCTGCAGAGCAAATACCATCAGCAGAAGCAAAGAGGGAGAAATATAGCTCCCTGCTCGCTCAATTCCCTGCAGTTAGAAGCCTTCAAATGAGACAGACGACCAGAGATGTTCACAGGAAAGTAGCTGAGCTGAGAGAGAGCCTTTGCTTTCCCTCGACGATCTTTTATTAGGAGAAGGGGAAAGGGGAGGACTGGGGGCGGACCCGGGGCGAGCGGCCAATCAGACACTGCTGAAGAGTCTGAGTTACATTTGGCTTTGCCCGCGCTTGGAACAAAGGAGCTATGAGCACATGTCTTTGGGAGGGGGGAGGGGAAGCTCAAAACAGGCAGCAACAATTCCCTATTTTTTTTTCTTTAAAGCTGGGTTGTAACTCTTAGTAACTTAAAAGTGCATAGAACAGTAACAAAACAACAGTGCAAAATATAATTGTAATCTATCGTCCCTACAACTCGACAGTACCTAGATGCCTTTAAACTAGTTCCCCAGTCAAAACTCAGGGGTTTAGTCAGGACATCTATGGTATGGAGTATCAGGACAAAGATTTACAAAATACAGTGCAAAAACCTGAGTGCAAAACAGTGCAACTTAACTTAAGGGATTGACATAAAGATCTGCAGTAGGGGGTTTACATGAAGGTGCAAAATCAGGATTCTTTTTACGGCGTCTCTTCCAGGAGGCAGTTTTAACCTCCTTAACTTTTGAGGAAGTGACATAAGGTTTTACCCACTTGCCTGGGATCCATCTCAGTCCTTGAGGGGTAGATACACTGGCATACCCACGTCCCCAAGTTACAAGTTTGTACGGTCCTTGGATTTTTTGAGTCTCTGGGTCTCGGATCAGGACTTCTGGATTTTCCTGCAGTTTCTGTCTCCTGGTGTTCTGGAAATGACGATAGATGGGAGGGTTTGGATCCTCAAAGGTGCCATTCAGGAAGTTTATGGTAAACAGTGCTTTGCTGAGTCTGAGGACAGGTGAGTTAAGTTTGGTGGTCCCTGATTGTTGTAGCAGCATTCGCTTGAGGGTTTGATGGGCACGTTCAACAATGCCTTGTCCAGTTGGGGAGTGAGGAATACCTGTAACATGTCGAAATCCCCACTGCTGACGAAAGTTTTTAAACTCCTGGGAGGTGTAGGCAGGTCCATTATCAGTTTTTATCTCCTCAGGTATACCGAGCACAGCAAAAGCTTGGACAAGATGTTTTTCAACATCCTTAGCCTTTTCACCTGCATGTGCAGAGGCATACATAGCACCAGAGAAGGTATCAATAGAAACATGAACGTATTTTAATCTCCCAAATTCAGGGAAATGTGTGACGTCCATTTGCCACACTTCACCACTATTAATGCCTCTGGGATTGACCCCCATGCCCAGTGATGGAAGCTGTAGCTTCTGGCAGTTGGGACATGTTGCCACTATTGCTTTTGCTTGTGTCCGCGACAGATGGAACATGCGGATAAGAGCAGGAATATTTTGATGGTACATGGCATGGCTCAATTTTGCTTGTTCAAAAACTTGGGGGAGCTTTGGTAAGTCGGCTGATAGAACTATGTCTGCTGGCATAGCCAGAGCATCAGCTCTACGATTACCTTCCGCAATAAATCCTGGCAGGTTTGTATGTGACCTCACATGCATGACAAAATAGGGATGCTCTCTGTGGGAAACCAGATAAATTAATTTTGAGAGTAAATCATAAATTTTCTTGTTTGAGATTTCTTTTAGGAGAGCATGCTCAGCTCTAACAGTTACTCCAGCTACATATGCTGAGTCTGTGACCAAATTAAAGGGTTCTTTGAATCTCTCAAATGCTCTAACAACAGCTGCTAATTCAGCTACTTGTGGTGATCCCTGGATTACCTCGATGTCAGATTCCCACTTTTGTGTCTTTGCATTTTTCCATGTGACCACGGACTTTTTACTTTTTCCTGAGGCATCAGTAAAAACGGTAATCGCATCGAGGGGTTTTCTACTTTGAATCTCTCGAGGGATGAAAGAGAATGGCAGATTAAACATGTCATGTTTTGGGTAATGATTTGAGATTTGGCCTGAGTAACTATCTAATGCAAATTGTAAATTTATATTATTTTGGAGTAGGTGATCTAATGCATCAGTTGTTACAGGTAAATAGATGCATGCAAAGTCACATCCTGCCAGGGTGCGGAGCCTTGCTCTACCCTTCATGATAATTTTTGCCATTAGTTCTTGTGGCTGTGTGATGGTTTTAGGAGGTTGGAGTGGAAGGAATACCCATTCAATTATGATGAGGGGTTCCTTCTGCTCTTTGTCCCACTGAAATATGAGGCCATGAAAGCGTGGTACCTTCCCTAGAATGACAAGCTTAAAGGGTAGGGAGGGCTGATACCTGTGCGCTTGTCTGGTGGAAATGAGCTCTTGTATCTTTTTGAGAGACTGCCTTGCCTCTTCTGTCAGGGATCTAGGGGATGCTGGACCGCCTTCCCCTTTTACTAGGTTTGCAAGAGGAGCTACATCCTCTGTGGTGAGTCCTAACCAGGACCTTAAATACTTCAGTGTCCCACAGATCTGTTGCACTTCCTCTAGTGTTTTTGGGTTATTATTAATGGTGACAGGTGTTGGGGTGATAGAGGTTTCTGTGATTTTGAGTCCGAGGTATTTCCAAGGGCTTGTTCTCTGCATTTTTTCAGGTTGTAATTCAAAGCCCTTGGCCTCTAGGGCCTCAACCACCATGTTAAGTGTCTGCTCGAGATACTGATTATTGGGAGCACACACCAGCACATCATCCATGTAATGCAGGATGATGGCTTTCTCTGCTTTGGCACGGATGGGAGATAGAATTTTAGCAATATACTCTTGGCAGAGAGTTGGGGAATTTTTCATACCTTGGGGAAGCACAAGCCAATGATAACGTTCCATGGGAGTTTCGCGATTAAGAGATGGTACAGAAAATGCAAATCGGGGGGCATCTGCAGGGTGGAGCGGAATATGAAAGAAGCAATCTTTGATGTCAAGAACAGCTAAATGCCAATGTTGCGGGAGCATTGAAGGTGATGGCATACCTGGTTGAAGGGGTCCCATGTCTTCAATAACCTTATTAACTTCTCTAAGATCTTGGAGTAGCCTATATTTGTTCTTTCCCGGTTTTTGTATTACAAACACGGGTGTGTTCCATGGGCTGTTAGCTGGAACTATATTTCCTTTAGCCAATTGTTCAGCTACTAATGTTTTGAGTGCCTCTAAGTTTTCTTTTTTTAACGACCACTGGTTAACCCACACGGGTTCATCTGTTTTCCAAGTTAATTTATGTGGATGGCACTCTGCTTCAGTGGCCTGCAAGGGAAAATTTTGATGTCTAGGCGTGATATCAATTTTTGTTCCCCACTGAGACATGGCATCCCTTCCCCACAGGGTGAATTTGGTGTCTAGGACATACGGACGAAGTGTCGCTATTTGTCCTTCAGGACCTTCAATTTGGATGGTGTGTTTGGACTGCTTTGCAATTTGGGTACCTCCGATCCCTTGTATGATGCCCTGAGATTGCAATTCCCATTGCGTAGGCCACTTATCAAATGGAATGACAGACACATCAGCACCTGTGTCTATCATTCCCATTATACTGATTTTATGTGATTTGTAACGGAGCTTACATTCTATTACAGGTTTGTTGTTTCCCAAAACTTCAGTCCAACAGATGGCTGGGATATGACCATCTGTGGGCAGGTATTTGGGCAGTGGAAAGGCCTGTGCAATGACTTGACCTTTAGGCATAAAATACGGTGGATATATACATTGTACCATTAGGTTAGAACACCCGTTCTGATCCACTTTCATCAGTGTGGGTGTAACCTCTATCCCAGCAGGTGTTTCCCGAGTGTCCCCAATAACAAAAAGGTATGTAAATTCTGGCATGTGGTCCACATTCTGGAATGAAATGGGTATTACAGTCTGTTTGTTGTTGTTGAAACGGTGTGCTTTATCACAGGTTACCTTAAACCTGAGTCCAGAAGTCCAAGTTGCTTTGTCTGCAGCCCTATTTATGTCTGAACGCGGAGCTGTTAGGACGCGTTGAGTCGCCAGTTTCCCTGCTGTTGACCTGGGGAAACAGTCTTTGGAGAGTTTTTATCAGCAGTTATAATTGCTCTGCAATTGCGAGCTACATGTCCCTTTTTCTGACAACGATAGCATACAAAGTTACCGCGCGATTGAGTTTCTCCTGTACCTGTAACATTCTCCACAACCTCCCCAACCATCCCCACTTTTTTCAAAAAGGGAGCAGCTGTGTTCAGCTGCACCTTCTTCGTACAGACTTCGAGGATGGATTCAACAGTAGGAGGAGGATACAGCGGGAGAGTGAGAATGACTTGTTTGCAAGCATCATTTGTATTAACTTGGAGAAGTTCAAGTAGGAGCGCTTGTTGGAGGTCAGGATTAGGGACCTGGGAAGAGACAGCTTCGTACAAACGGTTATAAAAGTGAATAATATTTTCATTTGGCAATTGCTTCATGGTGGTATAATGAGAATTAGGAGTTTGAGATGGTAATAATGTTAAGGCCTTTTCAGCAGCACGTGTGATTTCAGTAAGAACTGGACGAGGGATAAGCATTGCTTGTTTTTGAGGATTTGCCATATTATTGTCACCAGATAAAAGGTCTAATGTGATATAATTGTTTTCAAAATCCAGGTAATTATCTGGAGTTTGCCACAAAATTTTTAATAAATCAGATAAAATTATTTTCCATTGCTTTTTCCACACCATAAAATCACCAGGTGTGAGAAGAGTTTGCATTAAAGTAAGTAAATCATGAGGTACAAGTAAGTGAGTTGCAAAAGTAGCACTTAAAAGGCTCTTAAAATAATTACTATGCATTCCAAACTCCTTAATTGCCTTGCACAAATCCTTAATATCAGAATAAGAAAGGGGTTTCCAGTCAGGGTTAGCTCCATTGCTAGTACAAGAGAGTGTAGTAGAAGCAGTTGGAGTTACTTCCTGGTAGGCATGGGTTCCCGGATTCAGAGGGGCAGTCACAGGACTGTGGGAACCTGGGGCGGGACAATGGGAAGCAGGGGCGGGGAGTGGAGGGGCAGGGGCGGCACTTGAGCCGTGGGCGGGAACAGAGGGAGGGGTGAAACAAGCCGCTGTGGGGGCGGAGTCGGGGGCGGGGTCAGGTTGTGACGCAGGAGTGGGAGGGGATGGGGACAAGAAGGGATTTGTGGGATGGGGGAGAAAGGGATTGTGGGAGGTGTAGTTTGGAGAGGAAGGATCATTGCGTCCGCCATTACTGGGGACAAACAAACTGGGAGAACCGCGGTTGGGGGGAGGGGTTTTTTCCTGGCCTGCGAGCACGTGGCAATGGCCGTCCCTGGGAACAAAGAGATCGGGGGAGAAGGGGTTTTTACGCGCGCTTGAAACATGAGGGCTAGAAACTGGGGAAAAGGGAGTGGAGAAGAGGGGTTGGGAAGGTCCTGGGATGGGCTCCGGATTCCCATCCAAGGCAGGGTGCTGAGGAAACACGGGTGAGCCAGGAGGACGATAGCTCTCCTGTGCTGAGAAGCAGTCTGCTCTAGCTGTGTTTTCCAGCGTAGGGGAAGAGGGGTCCGGGACACAGGGGTTGGAAGAGGGTATAAGGGAATTAACAGGGGGGTTTTGCAATGGCTTTTCATGTACTGCCTTTTTATCCGGCAAAGTATAACTTAGTAACAGGAGAGGAAAGAATTTTGAAACTGTTTCATCTCCTGCACGCCTCAGAGAGGAGAGTTTTCTCCCCACCTTATCCCAAAATTCAGCAGATCTTATGTCTTCGGAGGTCAGATTAGGAAAGTATTGAAAAAGCCATTGTACAAAAGATTGAACTAGATTTTTAGGGTATTTATGCCCAGTTAAAGAAAGGTAACTTTGAACTTGGTGGTATATTTCTCTACGGTGTGCAGAAACTTCAGATCCCATTATAAATGCACCACCAAACCTCAACCCCAACTCGCCAAAAAGGAGGAAAAAAAAAGAGAAAGTTTGCACCGGCACCAGCTTAAGACAGGAGCCCCTAAACCAGCAGGGAAATACTCACCAGAATTCTGGATTTATCACAGGAAAGCAGGTCCGGAGAAAAAAAAAACGCGAGAAGGGTCTTCTGCTTTCCAGCCGTTCCCTCGCCACGTGGCGTGGGGGAGGGTACAGGCTGAGGCTCTGGGCTCGATGTTACACAAAAAGTAACACCTCGCCAAACAGAGCTGGCACAGCAGGACGTGCAGAGCTAACTCCAGCAGACACAGCTGCCGGGACACCCTGAAAATCTCTCAGAACCGGAGTTCAGAGATAGCACGCTGGGCGCCAAATGCGGAAGGTATCTTTTCAGCTTTATACCGGCTAGCGCTTGTATTTCAATGCCTTAGAAAGCCTCGAGCAGCCTTGAGAGGTAGCACGGGCAATCTAGCACTTTAGTAGCTCTAAAATCGGTACCTGAATCAGCTGCAGAGCAAATACCATCAGCAGAAGCAAAGAGGGAGAAATATAGCTCCCTGCTCGCTCAATTCCCTGCAGTTAGAAGCCTTCAAATGAGACAGACGACCAGAGATGTTCACAGGAAAGTAGCTGAGCTGAGAGAGAGCCTTTGCTTTCCCTCGACGATCTTTTATTAGGAGAAGGGGAAAGGGGAGGACTGGGGGCGGACCCGGGGCGAGCGGCCAATCAGACACTGCTGAAGAGTCTGAGTTACATTTGGCTTTGCCCGCGCTTGGAACAAAGGAGCTCTGAGCACATGTCTTTGGGAGGGGGGAGGGGAAGCTCAAAACAGGCAGCAACAATTCCCTATTTTTTTTTCTTTAAAGCTGGGTTGTAACTCTTAGTAACTTAAAAGTGCATAGAACAGTAACAAAACAACAGTGCAAAATATAATTGTAATCTATCGTCCCTACAACTCGACAGTACCTAGATGCCTTTAAACTAGTTCCCCAGTCAAAACTCAGGGGTTTAGTCAGGACATCTATGGTATGGAGTATCAGGACAAAGATTTACAAAATACAGTGCAAAAACCTGAGTGCAAAACAGTGCAACTTAACTTAAGGGATTGACATAAAGATCTGCAGTAGGGGGTTTACATGAAGGTGCAAAATCAGGATTCTTTTTACGGCGTCTCTTCCAGGAGGCAGTTTTAACCTCCTTAACTTTTGAGGAAGTGACATAAGGTTTTACCCACTTGCCTGGGATCCATCTCAGTCCTTGAGGGGTAGATACACTGGCATACCCACGTCCCCAAGTTACAAGTTTGTACGGTCCTTGGATTTTTTGAGTCTCTGGGTCTCGGATCAGGACTTCTGGATTTTCCTGCAGTTTCTGTCTCCTGGTGTTCTGGAAATGACGATAGATGGGAGGGTTTGGATCCTCAAAGGTGCCATTCAGGAAGTTTATGGTAAACAGTGCTTTGCTGAGTCTGAGGACAGGTGAGTTAAGTTTGGTGGTCCCTGATTGTTGTAGCAGCATTCGCTTGAGGGTTTGATGGGCACGTTCAACAATGCCTTGTCCAGTTGGGGAGTGAGGAATACCTGTAACATGTCGAAATCCCCACTGCTGACGAAAGTTTTTAAACTCCTGGGAGGTGTAGGCAGGTCCATTATCAGTTTTTATCTCCTCAGGTATACCGAGCACAGCAAAAGCTTGGACAAGATGTTTTTCAACATCCTTAGCCTTTTCACCTGCATGTGCAGAGGCATACATAGCACCAGAGAAGGTATCAATAGAAACATGAACGTATTTTAATCTCCCAAATTCAGGGAAATGTGTGACGTCCATTTGCCACACTTCACCACTATTAATGCCTCTGGGATTGACCCCCATGCCCAGTGATGGAAGCTGTAGCTTCTGGCAGTTGGGACATGTTGCCACTATTGCTTTTGCTTGTGTCCGCGACAGATGGAACATGCGGATAAGAGCAGGAATATTTTGATGGTACATGGCATGGCTCAATTTTGCTTGTTCAAAAACTTGGGGGAGCTTTGGTAAGTCGGCTGATAGAACTATGTCTGCTGGCATAGCCAGAGCATCAGCTCTACGATTACCTTCCGCAATAAATCCTGGCAGGTTTGTATGTGACCTCACATGCATGACAAAATAGGGATGCTCTCTGTGGGAAACCAGATAAATTAATTTTGAGAGTAAATCATAAATTTTCTTGTTTGAGATTTCTTTTAGGAGAGCATGCTCAGCTCTAACAGTTACTCCAGCTACATATGCTGAGTCTGTGACCAAATTAAAGGGTTCTTTGAATCTCTCAAATGCTCTAACAACAGCTGCTAATTCAGCTACTTGTGGTGATCCCTGGATTACCTCGATGTCAGATTCCCACTTTTGCGTCTTTGGATTTTTCCATGTGACCACGGACTTTTTACTTTTTCCTGAGGCATCAGTAAAAACGGTAATCGCATCGAGGGGTTTTCTACTTTGAATCTCTCGAGGGATGAAAGAGAATGGCAGATTAAACATGTCATGTTTTGGGTAATGATTTGAGATTTGGCCTGAGTAACTATCTAATGCAAATTGTAAATTTATATTATTTTGGAGTAGGTGATCTAATGCATCAGTTGTTACAGGTAAATAGATGCATGCAAAGTCACATCCTGCCAGGGTGCGGAGCCTTGCTCTACCCTTCATGATAATTTTTGCCATTAGTTCTTGTGGCTGTGTGATGGTTTTAGGAGGTTGGAGTGGAAGGAATACCCATTCAATTATGATGAGGGGTTCCTTCTGCTCTTTGTCCCACTGAAATATGAGGCCATGAAAGCGTGGTACCTTCCCTAGAATGACAAGCTTAAAGGGTAGGGAGGGCTGATACCTGTGCGCTTGTCTGGTGGAAATGAGCTCTTGTATCTTTTTGAGAGACTGCCTTGCCTCTTCTGTCAGGGATCTAGGGGATGCTGGACCGCCTTCCCCTTTTACTAGGTTTGCAATAGGAGCTACATCCTCTGTGGTGAGTCCTAACCAGGACCTTAAATACTTCAGTGTCCCACAGATCTGTTGCACTTCCTCTTGTGTTTTTGGGTTATTATTAATGGTGACAGGTGTTGGGGTGATAGAGGTTTCTGTGATTTTGAGTCCGAGGTATTTCCAAGGGCTTGTTCTCTGCATCTTTTCAGGTTGTAATTCAAAGCCCTTGGCCTCTAGGGCCTCAACCACCATGTTAAGTGTCTGCTCGAGATACTGATTATTGGGAGCACACACCAGCACATCATCCATGTAATGCAGGATGATGGCTTTCTCTGCTTTGGCACGGATGGGAGATAGAATTTTAGCAATATACTCTTGGCAGAGAGTTGGGGAATTTTTCATACCTTGGGGAAGTACAAGCCAATGATAACGTTCCATGGGAGTTTCGCGATTAAGAGATGGTACAGAAAATGCAAATCGGGGGGCATCTGCAGGGTGGAGCGGAATATGAAAGAAGCAATCTTTGATGTCAAGAACAGCTAAATGCCAATGTTGCGGGAGCATTGAAGGTGACGGCATACCTGGTTGAAGGGGTCCCATGTCTTCAATAACCTTATTAACTTCTCTAAGATCTTGGAGTAGCCTATATTTGTTCTTTCCCGGTTTTTGTATTACAAACACGGGTGTGTTCCATGGGCTGTTAGTTGGAACTATATTTCCTTTAGCCAATTGTTCAGCCACTAATGTTTTGAGTGCCTCTAAGTTTTCTTTTTTTAACGACCACTGGTTAACCCACACGGGTTCATCTGTTTTCCAAGTTAATTTTTGTGGGTGGCACTCTGCTTCAGTGGCCTGCAAGGGAAAATTTTGATGTCTAGGCGTGATATCAATTTTTGTTCCCCACTGAGACATGGCATCCCTTCCCCACAGGGTGAATTTGGTGTCTAGGACATACGGACGAAGTGTCGCTATTTGTCCTTCAGGACCTTCAATTTGGATGGTGTGTTTGGACTGCTTTGCAATTTGGGTACCTCCGATCCCTTGTATGATGCCCTGAGATTGCAATTCCCATTGCGTAGGCCACTTATCAAATGGAATGACAGACACATCAGCACCTGTGTCTATCATTCCCATTATACTGATTTTATGTGATTTGTAACGGAGCTTACATTCTATTACAGGTTTGTTGTTTCCCAAAACCCCAGTCCAACAGATGGCTGGGATATGACCATCTGTGGGCAGGTATTTATAGGGCAGTGGAAAGGCCTGTGCAATGACTTGACCTTTAGGCATAAAGTACGGTGGATATATACATTGTACCATTAGGTTAGAACACCCGTTCTGATCCACTTTCATGAGTGTGGGTGTAACCTCTATCCCAGCAGGTGTTTCCCGAGTGTCCCCAATAACAAAAAGGTATGTAAATTCTGGCATGTGGTCCACATTCTGGAATGAAATGGGTATTACAGTCTGTTTGTTGTTGTTGAAATGGTGTGCTTTATCACAGGTTACCTTAAACCTGAGTCCAGAAGTCCAAGTTGCTTTGTCTGCAGCCCTATTTATGTCTGAATGCGGAGCTGTTAGGACGCGTTGAGTCGCTAGTTTCCCTGCTGTTGACCTGGGGAAACAGTCTTTGGAGAGTTTTTATCAGCAGTTATAATTGCTCTGCAATTGCGAGCTACATGTCCCTTTTTCTGACAACGATAGCATACAAAGTTACCGCGCGATTGAGTTTCTCCTGTACCTGTAACATTCTCCACAACCTCCCCAACCATCCCCACTTTTTTCAAAAAGGGAGCAGCTGTGTTCAGCTGCACCTTCTTCGTACAGACTTCGAGGATGGATTCAACAGTAGGAGGAGGATACAGCGGGAGAGTGAGAATGACTTGTTTGCAAGCATCATTTGTATTAACTTGGAGAAGTTCAAGTAGGAGCGCTTGTTGGAGGTCAGGATTAGGGACCTGGGAAGAGACAGCTTCGTACAAACGGTTATAAAAGTGAATAATATTTTCATTTGGCAATTGCTTCATGGTGGTATAATGAGAATTAGGAGTTTGAGATGGTAATAATGTTAAGGCCTTTTCAGCAGCACGTGTGATTTCAGTAAGAACTGGACGAGGGATAAGCATTGCTTGTTTTTGAGGATTTGCCATATTATTGTCACCAGATAAAAGGTCTAATGTGATATAATTGTTTTCAAAATCCAGGTAATTATCTGGAGTTTGCCACAAAATTTTTAATAAATCAGATAAAATTATTTTCCATTGCTTTTTCCACACCATAAAATCACCAGGTGTGAGAAGAGTTTGCATTAAAGTAAGTAAATCATGAGGTACAAGTAAGTGAGTTGCAAAAGTAGCACTTAAAAGGCTCTTAAAATAATTACTATGCATTCCAAACTCCTTAATTGCCTTGCACAAATCCTTAATATCAGAATAAGAAAGGGGTTTCCAGTCAGGGTTAGCTCCATTGCTAGTACAAGAGAGTGTAGTAGAAGCAGTTGGAGTTACTTCCTGGTAGGCATGGGTTCCCGGATTCAGAGGGGCAGTCACAGGACTGTGGGAACCTGGGGCGGGACAATGGGAAGCAGGGGCGGGGAGTGGAGGGGCAGGGGCGGCACTTGAGCCGTGGGCGGGAACAGAGGGAGGGGTGAAACAAGACGCTGTGGGGGCGGAGTCGGGGGCGGGGTCAGGTTGTGACGCAGGAGTGGGAGGGGATGGGGACAAGAAGGGATTTGTGGGATGGGGGAGAAAGGGATTGTGGGAGGTGTAGTTTGGAGAGGAAGGATCATTGCGTCCGCCATTACTGGGGACAAACAAACTGGGAGAAACGCGGTTGGGGGGAGGGGTTTTTTCCTGGCCTGCGAGCACGTGGCAATGGCCGTCCCTGGGAACAAAGAGATCGGGGGAGAAGGGGTTTTTACGCGCGCTTGAAACATGAGGGCTAGAAACTGGGGAAAAGGGAGTGGAGAAGAGGGGTTGGGAAGGTCCTGGGATGGGCTCCGGATTCCCATCCAAGGCAGGGTGCTGAGGAAACACGGGTGAGCCAGGAGGACGATAGCTCTCCTGTGCTGAGAAGCAGTCTGCTCTAGCTGTGTTTTCCAGCGTAGGGGAAGAGGGGTCCGGGACACAGGGGTTGGAAGAGGGTATAAGGGAATTAACAGGGGGGTTTTGCAATGGCTTTTCATGTACTGCCTTTTTATCCGGCAAAGTATAACTTAGTAACAGGAGAGGAAAGAATTTTGAAACTGTTTCATCTCCTGCACGCCTCAGAGAGGAGAGTTTTCTCCCCACCTTATCCCAAAATTCAGCAGATCTTATGTCTTCGGAGGTCAGATTAGGAAAGTATTGAAAAAGCCATTGTACAAAAGATTGAACTAGATTTTTAGGGTATTTATGCCCAGTTAAAGAAAGGTAACTTTGAACTTGGTGGTATATTTCTCTACGGTGTGCAGAAACTTCAGATCCCATTATAAATGCACCACCAAACCTCAACCCCAACTCGCCAAAAAGGAGGAAAAAAAAAGAGAAAGTTTGCACCGGCACCAGCTTAAGACAGGAGCCCCTAAACCAGCAGGGAAATACTCACCAGAATTCTGGATTTATCACAGGAAAGCAGGTCCGGAGAAAAAAAAAACGCGAGAAGGGTCTTCTGCTTTCCAGCCGTTCCCTCGCCACGTGGCGTGGGGGAGGGTACAGGCTGAGGCTCTGGGCTCGATGTTACACAAAAAGTAACACCTCGCCAAACAGAGCTGGCACAGCAGGACGTGCAGAGCTAACTCCAGCAGACACAGCTGCCGGGACACCCTGAAAATCTCTCAGAACCGGAGTTCAGAGATAGCACGCTGGGCGCCAAATGCGGAAGGTATCTTTTCAGCTTTATACCGGCTAGCGCTTGTATTTCAATGCCTTAGAAAGCCTCGAGCAGCCTTGAGAGGTAGCACGGGCAATCTAGCACTTTAGTAGCTCTAAAATCGGTACCTGAATCAGCTGCAGAGCAAATACCATCAGCAGAAGCAAAGAGGGAGAAATATAGCTCCCTGCTCGCTCAATTCCCTGCAGTTAGAAGCCTTCAAATGAGACAGACGACCAGAGATGTTCACAGGAAAGTAGCTGAGCTGAGAGAGAGCCTTTGCTTTCCCTCGACGATCTTTTATTAGGAGAAGGGGAAAGGGGAGGACTGGGGGCGGACCCGGGGCGAGCGGCCAATCAGACACTGCTGAAGAGTCTGAGTTACATTTGGCTTTGCCCGCGCTTGGAACAAAGGAGCTATGAGCACATGTCTTTGGGAGGGGGGAGGGGAAGCTCAAAACAGGCAGCAACAGGTTATTTTTGTGGAGACAGTGGAAGCTGGAGCTGCTGGCACAGCTTGAGCATCGGCTTTCTTCTGTAGCTCATGCTGGCCCCTCTTGAAGCCGTGCCGTGGGGATGAAGTCATACCTGAACCATGAATGTTAAGGTACTTAGCATTTTGGGGGCAGAATCGGGCAGATTGCCAAGAAGCCATACTAAATGACCCTCTTCTTACAGGCTGGTCAGTTCTTCATGCAAATCAACTGACAGCTAATACAAAATTAGGCAGTGTGGTTATTTCCAGGTAGCTTTCTTGTCTGCTGTGAAACTCTCTGTGTTTAGATGCTGAAATACAAACTCTGTTGTAGACATTTGCTGAAAATGCATTGGCAAAGTACTATTTATCTTAGAACAGTGTGAAAGCAGTTTTTATGCCACAGTTACGTGTTCTCTGTTTGGATAGCAGAATGCCATGGAACAGCCACAGCTTGTTGCTTACACGGTGTCTGGGCAGCTGTTGCCGCCTTTGGGGTGAACGTAACAGCACTGCTGGTGCAGAGAGATTTGCCTTCCGTTTTGAGAGGATGGAGAATTCCTTTAATGGCACTGTTGTTAAGGATTTATTTTTGTACCAGAAGTGAATGAAAAGGCTGTATCTGAATGAAAAGGCTGAAGTCCAGAAGTCTACCTGTAAGGCATGTGCTCCTGTATGTGAATTTGTAATCTGTTCATTTATTTTAAATGTATGCAAGTTTATCTTCCTTCTTGGCAACAGTTCAGCATTTCCTTGGTGTTTTGCTGTAGTCAGCTGAAAAGCCAGACATTGAGATCACTTTCCAGTTGTTTCTGGGTGTCGCTGGTATTCATCACCCTCTTTTTGCTGTCCTGTAAGTAGCTCTTATGCTCTCGTTTACTATATTGTGTTCTGTACCTCTTTCAAGCTGTTTTTAAAACATTTTAGCAGGATTTCATAAGCATCTGCCGTTCCTAAACAACTTGAGCTGTGTTTGTTTCCTTACTGCCTTGAACAGACTAAGCAAACAGAGAAGTTCTCCTTTATTTAAATGTTCATAGCCTTGCCAGTGTTCTTCTGCTGCTGGGTTTTACACACTGTGGGAGTCATCTTTGTCTTTCTAGGCTCTCCTTTGAAACGCTAGAACTAGCTTGTTGTTTGGTATAATAAATGTGGTTAGATTAAAAGCCAAAAAAACCCTCCATATTATATGTTAAAATTATGTTCTTTGGCTGTGACTATCAGTGTTTTAGGGAGTTCCCTTCTGAGAAGTACAGAAATGAGTTTAGTTTCTCTGTGGGTGCATCTTTTCCTCCTTCAGAGGGGAAGAGGGGTTCATTTATGTGGCCCTTAAAATGCAGACTGTCAGGTCAGTCCTGCAGAGACATCCATATCAGAGACAGGTTTCTGGAGCTGTTTGTGACCATGAGGAGTCTGAGATGGAGTACTGGACACAAACAGGTCTGAAATGAGCAAGAATAGCTGGTTTTGCTTGTCCTTGGCCTTCACACAGTCATCACTAATGTGAGGGACTCTACAGTTGAGGGGGGAGCACTGAAACTTCTCAGGCAGAAACGAATCTTGCTCTTACTTTTTTCCCTCTATCAGCATACATGAGCAAGGATTTTGTGGAGGGGCATCTGCAAGGACTTATTTTCTGTCAGTGCTCTCCTAAATCTCTATTTCATTGAACAAATCTGTGGTGGTTTGGTTGATGTTGTAAGGAGCACAATGTGACCCATGGTTTTAGAATGAGACTGGCATACAGGTCTGTTCAGTGAAAGGTTGTGCCAGTTCATCTGCAGTCAAGAAAATGCAAAATTATTTCTGCACTTTTTTTATAGAAAAACACAAGTTATAAATAAAACAAACCTTTCAACTGCTCATTTTAAAGTTAGGCATAAAAATGTAGTAGAGAAGATCAGAGAAAAATGCTTTTTATCATGCCTGTAATCTTTGGTAGCTCTTCAAGAACAAGAGGTCGTCTGCAGAAAGAGTCCCCTGAAATCTTACTATCTGCAGTTTACCACCCAGATTCTTGCAAGGCTCTAGAGAAGAGGTGTAGGTTCTACTCATCTCCAGTGATGAGTGGAGTTTAGGAAAAGAGAATCCACCATCTCTAAGGATATGCACTCATCGGGAGACCATGACAAGCATCTTCTTATTTTTGACCTTTTGAATATATAGGTCTTAATGCAGAACTAAATCCCAGTACATAAACCAAGAAGTAAATATTTTGAGTACTACAATCCCTCAATGATCTGCACTTGTCAGTCAGTACCACTTCCAGGCTTTCTTTTGAAATGTTCAACTCATACTTCCACAAAAAAACCCCCTCGTATGGAATTTCCATTAAGCAATGCACTTAGGTCTGTGTATTTCTGGGAAAGACACATCTTTGTAGAGCGTGTCCTCTAAAATGGTCTTGTTGGTTTCAAACTATTTAGAAACAGAAGTATCGGTTTGCAGAAAGATTCACTCAGTGATAATGCCTATCTGTTTTTTGCCTTTTCTCTCTTTCTGTGCTTAGTAAGACAAAATGAGGGAAAAGAAAAAAAAAAAGACTTCTGAGGAATTTGCATGGAAAATAAAAAAATAAAAGAAGACAGATGAATTTACACCGCCGGGTGTCAGGCTGTAATATGATTATGCTGGCAAAACTAAAAAAGGAAATGTTCAGAGCTCATAGGCATTTTAGGAGCAGTCATTAGCTTAGCAGATAGGAAAAATAATTTGTTTGTGAGCGTTCTGCAGTTCCTGCACTCACACATTACATTACTAGTACACAGGTAGGTACATGCTCTGACCAAATGCCATGGAGGCTGCAAAAGCTTAAGAGGAGCTTGCCAGGGAGGCTGTTATTTCCAGTTAAACATAAAATCTGAAGGGTACAAAATGTCAGTGCTGAGCAGTATATTTATACAATGGGAAATGGGTCCTTTTGGGCTCCTCATCCCCCTGCAGCAGAGTGCCTTCAGTGAGGGATTGAAATGGCAGATGTGAGTAAATCCAAATGGCAGATGTGAGTAACTCCAAATGGCAGATGTAACTTCCCACCTGCAGGTTGCATTGCTCATTCTTCTGTCTTTCTGTGGGGAGGTTCACCTGTGGTGCTGCCTGGGGAAGAGCCTCGGCAGGGATGTTGGAGACTTTTGCCGTGGTCCTTCTGTGGGGCAGGGTGGGAGAGGCTGGGTGGGGAGGGGAACACTGGCACTTTCTGCATGGAGAGAGCATGCCTGTGTGCATGTGAATGTGCTGCTGTAGGACAGAGAAAGAGGAGAGAAGGCATTGCTGACATGGGAGGGCAGGAAGAGGGGACGCAGGGCTGGTGCTGTCTCTTTTGTTGTAAGAGATGGAGTAGAGATGAAGGATGTCCCATCTCCTGCATGACCTCTGTACCTGTCAGGGTTTGACCGTTTTTGTCTCAGTGCTGGATGAGAGCACAAAGGAACAAACCTCCTGTGATAAAGCCAAGCAAGGTCTGGGATTTCCTTGCCTCCTAACCTTTTAGGAAAGCCCTGTATCACTGGGGCTGTGTACAGGCTCTTTCCAGAGGAAGAAAGCCCAGTGAGGTTGTGTTTGTGGGCTTCCAGCAGTGAAACCAGAAAGTGAAAATTTCAGAGGGATCAAAGATCCTGGCGATTAAAGCAGTCGCCATATCCATAGCAACTCAAGCTGACTGCCATCCCACCCTGTGCCAGTCCCTGAGTAGTGGCAAGCAACTCTTCAGGAGCAGTCAGAGGTCTCTCTCTTGCCTAGACCTAGTAAAAAAGTTTCATTAAAATTGATGTGATTCAGGAATTACATGGTTCCACTCCTATGCAGTGGAAGTGCAGATTCTCCTTTTTCTCTGAGTTTTCAAGATGAAAATCCTATTCAATTCTGCTCCAAAGGGAAGCAATGTTTGCTTAGACAGATCTTGCTTGTTGCTTCTGCTACTCTTGTGGAAGAATGGCATTGCTCTAACGTGTCAAAATTAAACCTACCTCTCACTCAGAATATAGCAGACTAAATGTTAAATTAAAGCTAAAAAGATGAGGAGAAAGCAAGCTGATTGTTAAACTTTTAAATCCAAAGGATTCAGTATGTGGAACTTCCACTTAATGTTGTCATATGACAAATAGGAACAAGACTTGATTGCTTGTTTATATTTTGGTTTTCATTCCTCCACTTCACTTAAGCTTCAATGGTCCATGCAGATTAGGAAAGTTAAATCAAAGTTCTGGGGATCATGGCATCCCATCTAAAATAGCTTAAGGGCCCAGCCATACTTAGAATCATAGAATTGAAAAATTCGGTTTGTGTTGGGAGGGATCTTTAGGGGTCCTTTAGTCCAACCCCCTGCCAATGGCAGGGAGACCAGAAACAAGATCAGGTTGCTCAGAGCCCCGTCCAACCTGACCTTGAATGTTTTGAGTGATGGGGCATCCACCATCTTTCTGGGCAACCTGTGCCAGTGTTTTACCACCTCCTGTAAAAAACTTCTTCCTTATGTCTAATTTAAATTGACCCTTCTTCAGTTTAAAACCATTATCTCTTGTCCTGTCACAACAGGCCCTGCTAAAAAGCTTTTCTAGGCCCCCTTTCAGTACTGAAAGTCTGAGTGTTTCACTCAAATAACTTATAAAAAGCACACTTTAACCTTCTCCTGTCATCTTTTAAATCATCCTATGTGTACTGGTGATTTTCACAGCCTTCTTATCCTTTGGGATACAAATACATCTTTTTTTGGTCCCTATTTGAAGCACTTAATCCAGGTGTTTCAATAGCAGGGCATATTTACTGAAGGATCATTTATCAAAATGGAAAGGGTTCTTTGAAAGCCATCTGCCTTAATTAATTTTAATTGAATTAATTTAAAATACATTAATTCAACTGTGTGGAAATTACCTGTCTGCCAGCCTCATATATGCCTTGGAAAGGTCTGCTTTGTTCTTGTTCTCGAAAAACAGATAGACTATGATAATTGGAGATAGGGATTTGCTTTTAGGTCTTAGATTTTTTGAGAGACAGTCATTTTTCTTAATTGCCAAGTTAGCTCAGTGAGACCATAAAATAATTTCCTTAGTATATTTTACTAGAATTTTGATTGCAATATGTCTTCTTTTTTTGAAACTAGTCTATAACTGTGAAGCCCTAAGATAGTGTCCCAGGCTAAGGTTATTAGAGAGCAATAGAGATGATTCATACTTTCATAAAATAGAAGTATATTGAAAGGCTAAAGAAATTAAACCAAATTAATCCCATGTGTAATTCTACTGACTTGTTTAGGCTTGTAACTACTATGAATTTTACCTATTAGACCTATTCTCCTAGGAAAAAGAGACACTCTGAAGCAGCATGAAAGTCAGGGAAGTTTATGAATTGTTGTGATCAATGGTAGCCTTTCTGCAGACATGCGGAGGAAACAAATAGAGTCATTTAAAAGTAGGAAGGGAGAAGCAAGTATAGTACTTCAGATAAACTGTTCACCTGAAGTGTAAAATTAATCCAAAATAAGTTCTAAGGAAAAATTTCTTAATGTGTATTACGGATAATCATTTAGCCTATTTGTTTCTGTCATTACTCCTCAAGAGTGTGGGATTGTGGATTTTTGATTTATTTAATTTCTTTCATCGGTGATGAAAGCAGTGCTTAGCTGGCTCATTCCTAGAAAATTTAAGAACAAGATGCTCTCAAGTACTTATGTCCCTATATTCCTTATTCTGTGGAAAAAGCTTTTCCCCCAGTCTCAGAACATTCTGGCAGATGATTAAACCTGAGGGTTTCGTTATTCTGATCCTTTGTGCCCGTGGGTGTAAAATCCCTACGGTCTCTGACAATGGTTCAGTCACAAATTTTCTGGTGTGCAGGTAACAGGGACTGTATCATCAGGTCTCCTATCCCCTGGAGATAACTCTTATCACCAAATCTGAGTGGGACAAATCTGATTCAGTGATCTGCTCTTGAATGTCAAAGCACTCATTCCTAGTACTGTCTCCTGGCTGTATTATCAAATTTCAGTGGAAGCAGCACAAGTCTTGCAATTAGATGAAGTACATGGAGAACTGCAGGGTCAAATTGTAAACCTGTACTATCAGGATATGTCTCAGTGAATTGTAATTGATTTAATTTATGTTTTTACTTGCAATTTAAAGTCTATTGTAAATATAATTGAGAAAGTCTTGTGAATTAAGGACATTATTTAACTTAAATTCTAAGCCTAAAAGAAGATGGATTTCTCAAATCTCGGTCTATTTTCTTGGTGAGTCACCATGAGAGGGGGCAAATTTTCCTACCTGTAATTTCATTAAAATCAGTAAATAGGACTACTGCCAAGATTGAACAGGCAAACTGTAAAGGATATGACCTCAGTGAAATTGTATTAGAGTAAGCACGACGTATGCTGGAGAATGAAATGAAAGTGAAAAATTATTCATTGAATACTGAAGAAATACTGTTTCTGAGGCAAAAATTTATGCTAAAGCATAAATAAAGTATAAATGGAACATACTGAGCAAGGAACTGAGGGGCCCCATTTAAAATGCAATTGTTGAAGACAGTGCAGCAAAGTCATATAACTTCTTGAAATATATCCATATGTCCTATTGATTTTTCAGCTTTGTGAGTGTTAGAGTCACTGACATGTCAAGGAGAGCAGTAGGAAACTTAAGTAACTCATTAAAGGCTGTTTCAGGGCACCAAGTTGACTTGCAGTTGGAGGTTAGCTTCATTTTCCTTGTATTAGACTTCACTTGCCAAGTGGCTGTTTCCTTCCTGGGCTCACTTTAACAGTCACCAGATTAGTCTGAAAAGCACAGTGTTCTCTTCTCGGTTGGTTTATCTTCCCCTGAGGGCAAACTCAACCAGAATGATTTTGCAGAATTTTCCAGCGCCTGTGGTGGTCTAAGGACATGGTCAAGACAAAGTTTTTAGGGAAAGAAATTATCTTTTATTAGTTAGAAAAATGTAATTGGAAAAACCTTTGGGTAGGCCAGCAGAGATAGCTATATAGAATTATCCTGCAATAGTTCACTTACATTAGCAAAATCAAAGACCTTTTACTATCCTTGAACTGAGTTAATAAAATAATATTTTATTAACTAATGAAACATTTATTGAATTGAGCAAATACGATTTTCTTTCCACCATCCTATTCAGTGAAGAATGCCAAATGAAGTATTTTGGATTGGATTTCCAGGAGTATTCTTGGAAGAGCTAGAAAAATAGTTCAGGAAGCCCAGACCATTTGTGGAGAAATACATGAAAAATTATGGAGGAAATAGTTATACAGAGTTTCATGTGTTTGAGAGAAGTGTTTGAGAGAAGTGTTGGGGTGATGTCTGCAAGATATCTCAGTGGCTCTCGGACTGATACTTGCTGAAGAGGGTGGTAGAGATGCTCCCACCAACAATAAGCATTACTGAAATAGCTGAAGTTGTCAACTGCTTTACCTGTCAGGCTGGTGCTTAAGGAAGCAAGCAGAATAATAAAAATTTGGAGTGTTAGATTTACAGACTCACTCATGTCAAAGAGCTGTCTTGCAGCTTTCCATGGTAAAGAAAATAAAACTAGCCTTTATTAGTATGCTAGTACTTTAACTGTTCAATAAAGAATAGATTTAAGCTGACTTTGTTTTTAATGCTGTTTCCAGTCCTCTGTGAGTATGTAGCAATTTAATACTAAGTTTCACTTCGTTTTTTGCTGGTTTGGTTTGTGTTGGGGTTTTTTTTTTGTATTAGAACAGATTGCTATGAGTAATTCTTATTCTGGAAATCGTGATGACTCCTTGTGTGTACTTGCACTATGAAACCAGAATGCAGAAATGAAAAACTTAAATAGGAAAGTTTTACTCAGAGAGAATAGTGCTTGGATTTGGTTGGACTTTAGCTTTTCCAAAGTGTTCATCAGACATAAAGTATATAAGACAGAGAGTATCATCTCCTATGCTCAGGTGAAGAAATGCTAGGGGGTGTGACTGCAAAACTGGCTAAACCCAAGTATTTCCACATCAGTCAGGTGAAACTGAGATGACCAGGGAAGAAGTCCATGAAGAAGATGGGGGATGGTCTCCTGGTCTGACCCAGGCCAAAAAAATACAGCTTGTAGATTTGAAGAAGGAAGAATCATACAAATAAAATACAATTAATCTGGCTTTGTATATCATTATGGAGTGTTATCTGGCCGTGACAAAGATAAAATCAAAAGTCAGATTTTATTTGCACAGCTAAAACAATCAAGTGCTTCTAAGCACTTGTCCTTGCTTTTTAATGGAAATGGCCCTAGTCCCATGCTTTGAAGGCTTAGGAACTTAGCAAGGTGCCTGCACCTATTCACACTGCAAATCCTGCTTGCTGCCAGACTGTTACCACCTAACTGCTGAATGGAAAGAAGCACAGGCTTCCATCCTTCTCAAGTTTCATAATGGAGAGAGAACCCTTTCACCAAACCCACTTCTACCTCCAGGGGACACTCTGGAGGTCTTAATATGAAATAAACAGGGACTTTTCTCCCTTGAAGGGTGCTGCCTGCAGGGCAAAGAATGCACTTCTGTGCAGAAGGTCTCATTGGAGCTGCTTGTTCTTTTGAGGGCTTCAGACAATATCAGTCTGTAAAGGCTGTCACAAATACTATAGATTTGGTGGCCAGGGTGTTGTAGCACATGTCATATTAACAAAATAACTTATCCACCTCAAAAAAACCTGAAAAGAAAGATCCTTGGTGTAGTAAACTGCCCTTATATTTCTTGTGCATACTCTCCAGGTTTTCTTCTTCTGGTCTATTGGGATAATTACACACATATTCTTTTAAGTTAAAAAAAGACAAACCTGTTTTGCTGTTACCTATCTAGTTTGCTGCTAAGCCGTAAGGTCTCCATTCTGCCCATCTCTCTGCTCATCCATCATCAGACCTGCTCTCCTGCAGTGTTCCCCAGAACTGAACAAGCCTCTTCCTCCCTGTCTCCATCTTGCTTGCTTTCCAAAGAAACTCCGCACTACTGATTTCATTCCTCTTCCTCAGTAAGGTTCCAGAGCTCTCCTTTCTTCCTGCGTCTCTTTAGCTTCCAATGTAATTTCTATGTCTCATACAGACCCTCACGTAATCTCTCTTCTCTACCTACAAGCACAGATACAGCTCCCCATGGTTATTACTTGTCTGTCAGCCTTGTGCTCCCAGCTTTCAACCCTTTGTGCCCGTGTGTTGCTACCAGGCAACTCCTCTTGCTCTGCAACTCCTTCTCTAAGCACTTCCACAAGGACTTCCCTTCTTGAGAACATACTGTACCTCCAGGTACACTCTGATTCACTCTGAGCCAGGTGGAAACATTCCTCATTCATGTCAGCAGATCTCAAGGAGATTTGGGCCTTCCCCAGTTGAGAGACTTTGGGTACACAGCCATGTTGGTTACGTGCATGGGATTGTTCCATTCTCATGTATCTGCTAAATTGTAAATTCATCTTCTCACAAAAGCATTTTACATTTCACAGTGCTGATTCCTTTACTGGAGTGCATTGTGTAAGTGGACTCCAGTATGCCTCAAGCTTTTTGCTTGCCTCAGCTTTTCCCAGTGGTTTTGTCAGAATAGTTTTCTTCCACAGAACTGGAAAGAACCAAATCCCTTGCTGCTTCTAATGAAGTATACAGATTGATGTACATATGCTGGTTTATGTAGATGACTTGTGTGTGTTCCAGGAAGTGTTTGTGGGATGTGGGGGCAGCAGATATCAAAGCAGAGGGAAAAAACTTGTTTGATGCTTCTCTAAGGAATTCCCAGTTGAAAAGCTGAGGAGAAAGGAGATTGGAGAGGTTGGGAGATACTAATTCCCTTGCGTGCCTTTAAGAGTGCAAAAGAGCATAAATCTAATTGAACTGCAGTGTTGTGATTGCAGGGGCTCTGCAAGGCAAGGTTAACCTTAAAAATTATTTCTAATTCTGAAATTGCTCCTCATGTATATTCCTGAAAGTGGGCAAAATTCTCTTGTATTTCAGGCCAGATGCAGATTCTAAGAAAGGATTTAGAAGATTGGAACTGTGTGGCTGAACTCAGAAAGTGGCATGTGCATTTGCAACAGGAGATGAAAACTCTGTGGGAATGAATGGCCCAAATATAAGAGGAAGAATTAGGTTGGTCAGTTGATTCGTTACCACCGAGTTTCATTTCTTATTCCATAGTAGGTGATGTGTTTGATTTCTTTCCAGCATAGCCGATGAGTCAGAAATGAATTGTGTTTCCCATTAAGTCGACTAACATTTATGTCATTGCTCTTGGTCACTCACAGACATTCAGAAAGTGACATGCTTGGTATTGACTGTCTGGTATTGACTGCCTTCAGCTAATGTCACTTCATTTATTACTCGCTGCAGATAACTTCTGATTCAGTTGTCAGTATCATGACCCCTTCTCCTCTCTCCCTTATTTTCTTTCACAAAAAGAAAATTGTGCCATTACTTAGAACTGCTTTTAGTTTTGTAATGTGTTCTCCTGTGCATCAGAGCACTGTGCATACTCACGGGTCAGACACAGCTCACAGTCAAGCTTTCTACTCTCTATGGGTTTGTAGAGGGTGAACTGCACCATTGGTGTCTGCACATTCTCCAGAAGCTTAAAGGCAGCAGGATTAATGTTATGTGGCATTTTTTCCCCTCTTGTCTTTCCCATGAGTATAATACTGGTTTTATGGAAGTGATCAGAAAATTCAACTGAAAGTTTCCAAGTTCCATTCTGAGGAAGAAAAAAGTCCTACAGCTTTGGCCAAGGTTTTCAGATTCTGTGCCCTAAAATGATGGACTTCTGAACAACAGGATCAAGATTCTGGGTATTCAGTCAGTGCTTCTGCCTGCACCAAGGCAGGAAGTGGAGGAATGCTGTAATCATGATATCCCAGTCTGACCATTTTGGCATTACAAAGATCATGTATGGAAGCCATTTTTGGTCACTGTTGATAAGGATGTTGCTTCTGGTGCAAGAATGTAGTGCAGGTCATGTACCCAGAGCAGAAATAACACACAAGACATTTGTGTAAAATGTCTGTCCATTCTGAGAACATTTTTCTGAGAAAGGCCAACTCTGTTGGTACAGAAAACCAAAATCATCTTTGTAACATGAAATAATAAAAAGTACTCTTGTTTCAAGTTTAGTCATATATTAAGAAACCCAAAAGGTAATAAATTTAATTCTTTTTCCTTAGTGGATCACTTCTAACATTCATACAGTCAGCTATATTGCTTCTGCATACTAAGATATGTGTGGTCTCTTGTCCTAAGCCCCAAACAAAATCAAGACCCCTGTGTTTGGATATACATATGGTAAAGATGTATTGATAAAGAACACTTACTTATCTTTCTGTGTGCTTCCCAGCAGTAAGGTTGCCAGTGAGTAACAAATGTTCTTGATGTGAAAAAACACATAAGATAAATTTGTCTCACAAAATTTATGTGAGTGCCCAGCTTACTGTTAGTCATCATCATAATCTCTGGGCTGTCTTTCTTAAAAGCATGGATGTTCCTAGCTGGTTTTTTTCCTTTTCTTGGTCCAGAAATGCCTCACGATAAAGCATAAGGATTACGTGAGCATGTGTAGTGACAATGTTCCTATTCTGAGACCTTTGGTAAGAGGAGACAACGACATGAGGATGCAGCTGCAGCAGAAGTGGATGTGAAAGCGTGGCAACTGCATAGCAAGATGTGGTTTTCATCTCAGTTGCACAGTGGGAAGCACTTCATTCAATTAATTTTCTGTTCTCCTTACTTAGAAAGTTTTAAACCAACAGGCTTTTGAGGTAGAGGTGCTTGGAGAACACTCATTACAAGTAAATAAAAACAAGCTAAACACCACTTAAAGGACTGAAGTTTTTTCTGAATATATTAAGATGCTGAAATGCATATTAAAGTAAGAGACCCTCGAGACACAGAATCAGTCAGTCTGGCTCTGAAAGTACTACTTGGCTATTGAATTTTTCACCTGTTTGTGAGAGGATTTCATGCTTTCTAGTTTGTTCCTACTAAAGAGCATTCAGAACGAACAGTGTTTCGGAAATGTAGCTTTCTCTGATAGCACAGGCAGAGACTATTCATAAGTTTTTGGCAAAAGTGCCTGAATAGAATGGAGTGATGTATTTGGTCTTTCAGGCTCCTGCGTGAAGCTGAGTTGCTACAGTGCCAATGCTGGAAACTTTTTGATATTTATTGAGGAATAGTTTGTCCTTCCAAGCAGAACAAATCTGGTGTTCTGTCTCCGTTAAACAGTAGAAGGATCAGAAGCAAAAATAGCTTTCACAAGTACTTAAGGTGATGATTTATCTATTTTCTAACAGATAAGAGTGAGGAAGAGACGACACTGACATTTAATGTCGACTGTGTCACCTGCTACAACTGAGCACCTTTAAAGCACTGTTTCCCTTGATTCTCAACACAAATTGTTTCAGGAGAATTATTGTTCTTTTCCTGTCATTTATTTAAATAAATTCTCACCAGATTCTGTGACTCATTTTCCCCCAAAGGGATGGCTATGCTGCCAGCAAAAGAAGACTCAAAGATTAACAAACTAGCTGTGTTTTAGAGAAAATGCCACTGGTAGTTTGCCTGCCACTGTTCTGTCTGAGGACACTTACTTGAATGTCTGATAGATCATTAATTGAGTTTTGCTTTTGGCTGTAATCTGTTTTCACAAGCAGAGCATTTCCTTCACCCAGAATGCACACCTGAGTGGTCTGCTGTGCATTCTGGGTGACCCTGCAGAGATTTCAGAGGCATATATGAGAGGATTAACTTAATACTCCCAAAACCTCCTTAGTGATGTCTTGGCCCAGTAATGAGCTGCAAAGTTAGTCCTGGTGATGGAGTGCTAGCTGGAGTTCCAGTCAAAGCCTTCAGTCTCTAACTGTAGTAGGTGAGCCTTTCTGGGACATGCACCTGCCTTCCTACTGTTGACCCTCCACATCCCTGCCCAACTCTTCCACCCCGTCACCTTATACTTGTGGGTGGACTGGGCTTTTGCTATGGCAGAAAGGGAGCTGGGGGAGTACTGAACTTTGTGATTTGGAAATCTGGCACTATTCTTTTGGAACTGTGCTCCATAGTCTGGTGAGCAGTGACAGAGAAAAATGACAACAGTAATTTGGAAACTCAGAGAAGCAAGTGCACAAAGGTGTTGGCAACATGTGAGTATCTTTATCTTGGATAAGGCTAGAGCAAAATGGGTTCAGTGAAGCTGAAGGAGATGTAGCCAGCAGGAGGAGGAGGAGTGGATTGAGAAAATAGATGCTGTGGACGTTGTAATTATTGTTTACTCTGTGAGGAGGCATGACTAATACTGTGCTTAACAGATGCAAGGAGATGACAGAAAGGTAGATATTTCCCAATGAATGTGTTAAAAAAATTAAAGGTAGAAACAGATAAAGAGCAGAGAAACTCTATATCCTTACTTGGATGTAGGCCTTAGAAAATACTGTTATAAGAGAACATCAGAATGAAATTGAAGAAATCCCTTAGAACATTAACGAACAAAATGGCATTTCTCTCGAGTACAGCATCAAGTTACTTTGAATAATGTCTGTAATATGTTGAGAGGTGAGCTTAAGTTTTGCATTATATGGACCTATAAATGGACCCATGTTTTGTAATGTCAATTCTAAGCCTCTTGGGGTAGTCCCTCATCTTTCAAATATACTTAGAGAACATTCTGTGCTAGTGCAGTGTAGATAGAAAAAACAAAGGTGAAAACCCTTAATGGTAAATGTTATGTATGTAAAGGATGGTGTATTTTTAGATAGCTAAAATTGAATTACGGCCACCAGACGGATGGATAATGATCAGCTGATTTTCTGTCTGACAGATGTTTTAGATTTGTCTCTGCATACTTTTTAAATCAAGTGCATAAATCAAAATTCACTTACATGAAGGCACGTCACATTGTGCCCTTCATCATCTTCCTGGGTTGTCTAGTATTACACAGTGCAGGGAGATTACATCAGAGGAGGAGGAGATGTGCTGAAGAGGAAAGGGAGGGCTTTGAAACAAGTGCAAAAGTGCAAATTACTGCAAACTGTACTGCAGAAGAGAGTAGCTTCATATGGCATGAGTTGGAGATCAAATTTTCTCCATTTAAAAAATAACCATTTAGGGGCCAAAACATCCATGCAAGAGAGAAAAGGGGCGGGGGGGAGAAGTCCACAAGGCAGGCTTGAGAAAGTGTGTTTTGATGTTCATGTCATTCTGTAGATCTTATGTGAACAGCACTCTGCTCACAGGAGTATTTTTGGCTCCAGTGTATTAATGGCTGAAATGAAATGGGCAAGAACTGCAAGCATGCTGGTATTTTGGCACTGAGAGTAACTTTAGTGATTTCACTAAGCAAAAGAAGACCCCAAGCATTTTCTGTTCTGAAGTGCAATTTACAATCTCTTTACTTGCTGTGGTGAGCGTATGAAGAAAAACATTTAGGACACCTACAGTTTAATAAATATGAACACCCCCAAAAAGCCATGAGACTTGTGTATGCAAACATGAATTCGTTCTCCTTATTTTCATATTTCATGCCAAGTGCTGATCTCACCCTGTCATAGTATAATGCTAAATCTAACTGAGAATGTTGATGCATGTTTGACCATTGACTGAATCATCTTAAACGTCTCTTCCAGCCTTGATTACTCCATGATTTTTATGTGTTTTCTGAAAAGGGTCATTCTTGAATGTCCATGTATATTTTCTACATTTTGCCTCTGACAGAAAAGTTTCATTTGGACTTGACCTGTTTTTATGCAGGACAGGGACCTTCTGCTACATCTCCAGGTTAGAATTTTCACTTACTGATCTTGGTAAAGCAAGCAGTTTCTTTGCATGTTCAGGTCATCTTTCAGACTTGGCAGTCCTACTTGTGCCTTTGTTTCTTGCCAATAACGATTTGTTTCTTCTATTACAAGGTACTTAGAGATACAAAAAAGATTAAGACTATTTTTTCTTGGTTTTGGATTGACACAGCTGAATGGCACTTTGAGGGAGAAAAAGAAAATGCTTGTGGTAGAAATGGCAGGTCAACATCAGCAATCAATTTTCTGCCTCTTCCTTCTTGCACATCAGAGCAAGTTATGCTTGATATCTATTTGTATAATTTTTTCTATCCATGAAATGAAAGCAGTAATATTTCCCAAGCTTAGCAGAATTTTTAAAGGGAGACTGTGATGCTCTGCTTCTTACATGAATAACACTAACATGATTGACACTTTCCATATCCAGTTCTTAGTCTAAATACAGCCAGTTGTCAACCAAAAGCTGACACCCTTCTGTCAGTTTGGTCTCCAGTACCATCTGTACCCCTTACCACACAAAGCACTGACCGTATTTACACAAAGAGACAACATTACTGCTCCCACATTTCCAACAGAACTTCATTCATATAGAGCAAGTAACTATTGTTTATAATTGAGTCATGGGTACCTAATTATTATAAATTGCTCTGTTAATTACCACATTATTGTGTAAATGATTGTATTATAGCCTTTGTGACTGCTAATGGCAGTTTTCACACTCTGTGTGCCACTTGCAGCCAAGTATCCTGCTCTAGGTGTACACACTTAATCTGTTGACTGGGGGTGTGATCCTGCAAACATTTCTCTGCCTGGTCCAGAGCCCATTGTGGTCAGCAGTTTTCCCATTCAGTTCAGTGGGTTTTGAGACAGGGATCAAGGGAGCAGTGTACCGTTGGTTCCATTATTTCCAGGATTCAGTAATTTATTAGATAAAAGTCACATGCACAAATGAAGGTTAAACCAGGATAACAAGCAGCAGAGGAAAACAAGTGGTTTGATATGTGAAGGATAAAGAAATTCTACTAAGAGTTTCAGTTTGTGTTTTGAGAGGTCATTTTATATCATTTGCTCCTCTGTGAAATGAGTTTGTTCTAAGATTCTAAATAAGAATCTGAACAAGATTCATAATAAGGGAAACATGCTTTATTTCATACAGACTATATGACAACCGTTTTAGTTCTCTTCCAAGTGATTGTATGGCAAAGCCACTTAAAAAGAGGGAACGGGTCATAGAAGGACAGACAGATGGCTGACAGAAAGGCCTGTTGCTGACCCTATTTACAGGTTTCTTGTACATGCAGAGCTGTTCATTGTGCTAGTCTGATGTGCAAACGGTACGTTAAGGAAGTCCACAGAGTCTACTATCTTCTTCAGGGACAGAAATAAAGCTTAAACACTCAGTATTGAAATGGAAGGCTTTTAATAACAAAAGAATCATTGGGCAAAGCCTCTGGCTATTGTATTGTTGAGCAGGTGATTAGCATCCATCAGGTTATAGCTGCTTTCTTCTTCTGTTTGTTCCATATGCAGATGTTGCTATGAGGAAAGGAGTCAGCAATGACTGATGTGGAGCCTGTGGTCACAGATTTTGCAGCATCAGGACGCGCAGGCCGCCGGAACGCCTTACCAGATATCCTGGGCTCTCCTGCTGGTGCTGGGACTTCAGAGCTGCCACACAAACTGGCTGAGCTCTCTGTTTCAGAAGGTAATGGCTGTGCATTCAGAAAGGGACATTTTTATGCAGTCGTCCTTTGTTTTGTCTTTAAGACTTCCACCACCATGAGGTTTTGATGTCAACACTAATATTTCTTTCATCATTTAGAATTAAATTCAACCTTCCAAAGCAGTTATCACTTGTCCCTCCTGATGAGACAAGTTAATATTAACCCATATCCATATCCATCCATAGATCCAGTGTTAGCAGCCTGGGGAAACAGTTCAGTGCTGGGAACTGAATTCCAGATCCCCTGAGGAAGAGAAAACACAGTTTCATTTCCGGACAACTTGGAAAGCCCATCACTCCAGCTATAAATTCGATTGTACACCTGCACTGAGATAACTTTGCAAAAGACAGCAGGGCTGTGCTGTTAATACAATTACAGCTATCCTAACTCAGACATATACATTAAGAGTAGGGTTTATAGTGATTTACTCCTGCTAGTAGGATTTCAACTTTGCTATCTGACACTAGTACCCTATTTTGCCATGTCCTTTAATTTGATAAGGTGTTCTGTTGATAAAGCACAGATCTAATCAACACCAGCTTTGTGAATTTTTTTTTTTTACTTTCAGACTGATTTCAGGGGGATTTTCAGGTTCAGAAAAATCTGATTTCTAATGCCTATGAAATGAAAATTACAGACTGGCCCTGAGCATGGTCTGTCCCTACTTTTTTAATCAGAATCAGAATTTTTTTTCTTCTCATTTGTCACTTTTGCTTCTCTGACAAATACCACCACAACAGATGGTCCCACATCCAAGAGCAGTGATGGTGTGGGTGCAGCAAAGGGGAAGGCAAGCCTGTGCTGAGGTGTGAAGGGTCCATGAATCCGAACTGAAGTAGATGATAAAAGGGATTCCTAGTCTCCAGAGTTGCATAGCCTCCTTTTACATTGCCTTAAGAAATTACAGGATGTTAGATGTGTAGCCTCCTAAAGCACCATAAAGGCTGGGGGGAAGGATTTCTTTGATCACAAACTGTTGTTATTTTGGTGATTTAATTTATAATTATGTGTTTGGGGTTCTGTAATCTAAACCCCACACAGATACAGCAAAGGATTGCTGAGCAGGTAGAAAAAACATTTCCTGGAGGAGTGAGAAGGGACCAAATGACCATATACTGACTTGAACCAGGAGAAGAGCAGAAATTAAGAATCTGAAGGGGTGCTGGAAGAAGGCATTGCTTTGTCTCAACGAGAGATTTTTTCCCTATGAATATGCAAATTATGTCCCTATATATTTTTCCCCTCTCCATGCAACTGAAGCACTGGAAATTCATTCCAAAGCACAAAGAGTTACGTAACATTTAGTATTTTTGTTTTCAAATTGCATGTTTTTTTATGTGCCAAATAGATCTTCTGCCTGGTACGATCAGGCTCCAGCAGGAGAGAAATGTTTCCCTCATCAAAGAGGAGGCAGATAGGAATTTATATTGCTATCAGTGTCAGGAGCTGTAGAAGTGCAGTGACCAGTCCAACCCACCGAAATATTCATTGCTATATTATGTGTAACTAACCTTTTGTATTGTTTAGAGCAGTGATCCTTGAAGGACATGCACCACGTTAAACACAGCATCAAAGAATACAACAGCTGTAAATAAGTTTCTCATGTTTGTTTCACTTCAGCCTCTGGCAAGTTTAGTAGTTGGAAAGAGTGCACTTTTTAAAGCATAGAAAAGTTCTCTCTTTGGTCTTTTCCTGCCCTCCCTGAATAAAAACAAACAGGAAAGAGTGCAAGCATGGCATAAAATAAGTATCTAGCCCTCCAGATGACACAATAGTTCTCCTCTCTTGGTCTCCATACAATTCCTTAAAAAGAAGAAGAAATGAAACACAGTTTTAGCAAAATGTACTGATGCTTTCTTAGAAATACAGGACCAGCACTGCCAGGATTTAAAGAACAATTAAGAGCATGGAATTGTCCATTTCTTTTGTCATTGACACGTAGCTGTGCCAGAGCATGTCGGAAGGCAGCAGATTCTGTTATCAGCAGTTTACAGTAGTGATAAGAGGAAGTGAATACAGGATGCAGTTAGGTCCACTCTGACAGCTTGGATGCTTTCTGGGAATGGGAATTCCACAAGTACCAGATGAGAATTTTAGCCTCATTGTGTTGTAAGTTAAAGTTTTGATGAGACAGCAAACAAACAGAGGAGAATTCATCAAAATGGAAAGACAGTTTTGAAGTTCAAATGCTGTGACAGGGAAATAGCTTGTTTTTGAAACATTTGGGGCTCTAACAGACGTCCCTTTTGCCTATTTCTGACTTTAACAATAAGTTGTTAAAAAAAGAAAGTAATTTCCAGCTCAGAATAAAGAAATTAGATAAATGAGAGAAGTGGAGAAGATGGAACATGTGGCTATATAAAGTATGCCCTATTTTGTTGCTACTCTGAAATTCAGATTCAGTGAAGATTATGGGAAATGGTGAGGAGGACTCTCTCCATCTTGTTTCAAATTTAGCTAATGGTCATTGGATCATACATATCCTCTTTCTAAAATGCTGTCAGCTACTGTCATAGTGAAAAGTCAGGAACAGGATGTGCTAGTACCTTTTGGTTTAGAAGAGGAAAGACGCTTTGCTTTATTTTTTTATGAATACACAAGGACCCTACCTGTGTGATACAAATGTCCATGTACTCTGCAAGCCACATGAAGCTGATGTTCTCATGAGATGAACAGGAGAGTTTCTGGCACCAGCTGTTTATCTTGGAGCCTAACTCTGAAATGCAGACCATCTGTATCCTGTCTGATAATCGTCTGGTGGTGTGTAAGTTTTGGACCGCTGAGACTTTCCACAGGTGGTCTGGTGGGAGGTCATACTGGAACCATGTTAAATAGTTGATTGGTGTCACTGGTGATCCAAAGGTTGAAGAGGAGGCTGCAAGAAGTTTGAGAGCAAGAAGCTGTACTGGTCTTCTACATTTGGTAACCTGCCTTAGGGTACCATTCTGCCGATAACACTCAACAGCTCAACTAGCACCTACTGCACACCTAAGTGCCACAAAGTATGAGATTAGATTTCCTCTAACAAACTCTTTTCCTCTACCCTGTCTGAAAGACTCCACTGATACTAGATGTTCAACCCTGCACAAAACCAGCCAACAGCTACATTAGGCTGGAGGGTGTCAAATAACTCAGTCCTTTATCACTATAGAACTCCAAAGCCTCTGAACCTCTGAGCAGATTTAAAACATCAAGCAGTTTCTGCCAAGAGCTTTAGCTGGTGGATTGTGTATGACATTATATATTTGCTGTGGTATGTAGAGACCAAGATGTATAACTCTTTTGAGAGTTGTTTGTGATATTTATAGCAAGTCTGAAAATGTACTCTTAGATCATGACTGTGGAGGAGATGGAGGAGTATGAAGTGGAGGACAGTACAGCCAGATATGCTGAGCAGACCTCTCCTTGTCCCCCAAAAGCTATGGACTCCCATAGATTTGGGTATTCTGTTACCACTGGTACTACCATGTGGGACTTGAAGGTAATATGAAAATGATTATTATGGTTTGCAAGGAAATCAAGGCAAGAGGAGTTTCTGCTTCTCAGTGAGTAAACTTAATCAAAAGAAACAGCATAGAACAATTCATATAATGATCAGAGACACTGGGGAGCTTCTATTTATATCAGTCCTGTAAGAATTCAACTCTAATCTGTGGAAAAGTGAACTTCCAACTCAGAGCAGCAAAAAATCCCCCATCTTGTGAAGACAGGGTGAATTCACGCAGGTATTTCTTGTCAAAGGTCAGACAGATAACTGGCATGTCCATAAACTGTAATGTTATCTACCTGAAACCATACAGTGCTCAAAGGAATGAAATACTCTAATTTGATTTTGGAAATGATCCAGAAAAAAAAATAATAACAGTAATACAAAGTTATTTCAATTTTTACAGCCAAATGCACATTGATCAGCCTGTGCAAGAAGTGGGCAAATCAACACCAATAGGCAGCAGCTTTTAGAAGATGCCTCTGAAAGTTCTTTATCTCTTGAGTTAATCTCTCTTTCTAAAGCACCCATGACTGTGGTAGTAAAGAGTCAGTCCAAACAGAGACGATCAGTGAACCCAAATATTTGGCTGCATTAAAAAATCTGTGAGAATATGTGTGGTAAAAATGTTTAATTCTGTCTTTGTTTAGATGCAGGAGCAGAGGGTGGAGAAGTGTCATCATCCAAAGCCTTGCTGGAAAGTCAAGAGGCGGAAGGAAAATGCAATGATTCCTAACACCTAAGGACTTCTGGGTTAATGAATCCCATCAACAGACTTCCCAGTTTCCCTGTGTCACCCCTTCTGAATGTGGTAGCAACTTTAGCAGCACAGACATGACTTTGCAACACAGTCATACCTAGATGATTATGTGGATGGCATACAGTTCTTTCTACTGTCATCCTTCAAAAGCAATGTTCTGCATATCCAAACAGGAAGAGAACTAAAGAATATATCTCTTGTTTTCAGTTTTCTCTCTTGTTTTGGTTATAGTATTCATCCTTACTAATCTCCTTTGACAGTTTCAATTAATATACCTAGGAGATGTACCAGGAACTAATCATTGTTTCAAAATAAAAATCCTGTTTCTTAATTTCCCAGATCAGCTTCTTTCTCTCTGACACAGAGGTGTATTCATTCCCTCCAATGTGATATTAAGTATATATTAGATCACAGACATTATCTGTAATTTATCTCCTGAGATTTTTGTTATCATTAGACATATGTAAATGGGTGTGAGAAAAAAAAAAATAAATACATAAAATAAAATTTTCTCCTACTCCTGTCACCAGAAGGTTTTATAAACTAAAACATCAGTGTTTGTTTTCAGACTCTCCTTACTTCTGTTTGATTATGGCAGACCATCTCAGTTCTCCCACTCTTAGTAGTCTTGCCACTTTGGTCATTTGTTTTCATGCTGAATATTGTAGCTGTTCATGTGTATCTAAAGTAAAGTAGACATGTTTGTGTATGATGAAAATTGTTTAATCTCACTGTAGAAATTAAATATCTATCATCTTTTCTGTCTTCGGTTGATTTCTTGATGTTTCTCCTGTAGGACAATATTTAAAGCCCAAAACCACATATTTTTTTATTTCATCTGAGTTTTGCTTTGTTGTTTGCTGACAGTGATGATATTTCAATCATTGTGATTTTTACAAAGATTTTAGGAAAGTTTTTTCTCTACTGAAAGGACTTGTTTTGCTTTGGAGATCATGCTCTTGAAAATACTTGGCATTCATTCCCTTATTGTAGGAAACCTGAGATTCAGGTACAGACATGAACCTTCATGATTCCTGGGGCAGCAGACACCTATGTACATCACAAAAACAGAGGAAGCATCTCTGATGGGTACATCTCACATTTGACTGGTATTCCATCTATGAAATATTTGTGTAATCTAAACCTGGCAGGGAGCTTGTAACAGCTCAAGAGAGTTTGTAAGGCACAGCTTTCATTCCTACTGTGCATTTACTCACACCCTGCCTTTTGGGGACCATTCAATAAAGCATCCAGTTTAATTCAACTGAACTGACCTGTTTTTCATTTAATAAGTGCAACATCCCAATTTTTTTTCAGATTTGGACAGGTAAAATAACTGACTCCACTGGATCAAAACAGGTGGCTTAAGAAAGTCTGAAAGACTGAACTAGCTGACACTGGAGGATCAGAGGTGAAAACCACAGTGGAGAGGGACTAGGAGGTAACTCTATTTGTGGTACACACTCTTGTTCTGGGTTGTAGTCCCATTCTCCTATACAAGCCCTCTTTATAGCATCCCAGTACATAAAATCGGTACATTAAAAGCAGTTGTGGTGATCCCATCAAAATCAACTATATGAGTATTACTGAAAAATAAGTCCTCATATGCTTTGCTCTTCTGGGTCATTGCCTATATCGAATTCTGCACTTCTTTCACAGTTGCAGCACTGGATATATTTAGTTTCTTCTCTGTTATAATACAGACACTGAAATTTGGGTTACAGGAATAGATACTTTAGGTACTTTGTTAGTCTAAGCTAGTTTGAAATTTTTTGCTATTAAAACACCAATTATGAACCAGCTGAACTTACACATTATTCATGTGCTAAATTCTATATAAAAAACCCAATCTATAGCTGTATACATAAATGGTATTAACTGCTCACAAATATATAGTTTACAACTAGTCAAGAATGCTCAACACCCTGGGGAATTTACTGTAAACACTCTGGTGTTTATTTGTACTTGAGCTGTATGAACTTGTCATTGAAAATATGTTGCATAAAAAGATGAAATTTAACAGAAAATTTGGAAAAATGCAGTAGTAAAAACTAAGGTTTAAAATGCAATTAAATTAAAAGCAGGGTGAACATTTTTAAAAGATCTGTAACATGTTATATGTGTATTATCTAGTTGCAGATTAACCAAGTTACAAACACAGAAATGCTGCTTTGCCACATGCATGTTCAGTTTGTGTCTAAACCATTATTAGTCTAGACTGCATGAAAGAGCTCTGTTGTAGTTAGTTGTAGCAGTAGGAGTATTCAAGTATGCCCAAATTTTACCAGATTTCTCCATTTGTGAGCCAGGTGCATATTTCTGACCAGTATAGACTGATGCACAAACTGACTGGCGTGGGAGACATTGTACCATATAACCTGTGGTCTTTGGAGCAGAGTTTATTAGTGGTGCATTTTTCTTGACTCAGGCAGGTGGGAACTCACCCCTTTAGGCCTGTCTGGGAGGCTCTGTGCCATGCGGTCCAGTACTCTGGGGCTTGGGCAGAGTGTGTCTTAAGCACAGCTAAAGTTGGGGAAGCTCTGGTTCATTTTCTTGTTAGTATACTGAAGACAGGTAACAGTGCTGCTAAACTTCAGCTGAGCCTGTAAAGAGCAAATGAAGTGCTTCTGAATATGTTTGTCACTGAGCGAGTTGATGCAGTTTCAACCATTATCCAGGCTGTACCACCCTCCCGTTAGCTCAACTAATGGATAATTGATAACAGTGTATTCTCTTGGTTCACGTGGCCACAAGTTATGGCCCTGAATCAGCAGGGTATTTTAAAACATGCTTAACTGTAAATGCAGACAGGTTTCACAGCAGTCAATAGAACTACTTAGGTGCCTAAAATTAGGTACATACTTAATTACCTTGATAAATGACAGCAGCAAACTTCTATTAAGGCTAATCTGGTATTATAATGCATTAATCCCAATTTCCATTCCAGCAAGTTTGGTACAGGTAATAGCACCTTTTTGATCATCTTACAGCACTATCCCGCGCTTTCATAAAGCAAAGAATTTCATATTAGTACTAAATAAAAAAGGTAACTTTGTTGTCTCCATATTTTAGAACATAATGAAGCAATTATCCATTCTTACCGACTCAGCATGCTAAAAAAAAAAGGCAGGAAGTACCCTTGTAATTTTATTGCACATATATAAAACAATTTAGGTGTTTTGAATATATAGAATATTTGCCTTGATGTTTTCCAGATGTCATTAAGAAATTATAATTACACTTGGTTACTTAAAAATTACAAGAGCAGTGGCTATAAGAAGTTTAAACTGCACTTTACCACTACAACCACTTTACCTACTACTATTAGTAGGCTAAATATCCTTATGTACCATGCACACAAAGAGGAATACTTCAAGATTTAGCAAATTAATATTAGTTCATATTCCTCTCTTCTGTCTGCTGGTGTTCTGTGTGTGATAAAGCCTATGAAACAGAATTGAACAAAGACTTCCGCATGGATTTCTCCACCGGTGTGTTCAGTGAGCATAAGCCCCAGATGGTGGTGAGTGTGGATTCCCCCGGGTCCAGACAGCACAGACCAGTGAGGCTGAGTCCACCGGGGTCCCAGGACGCTTGCTCTGAAGTAGAAATAGCAAAGGCTTAAACTGTCCTGCCATCTAGTGGGATCTTCAGCCTGCCAGGTAGGCTGTGCAAGGCAGTGGAGGGAGACAAGTTTAAGAGACCTCAAACCCAGCTGCAAACTGGGCTGGTGAGAGGCAGAAGGTCTCTAGCTGATCCGACACATTCACTTCAGGAGTTTTGCTATGGGCTCAGAACCTTGGTGTCTCTGTATACAGAAGTCCGTGTGATTGCAAACAGGAGGCATCTTGTGTTTCAAACCATAAACTCTTATTATAAAACAGATGTCCAAGTCTGGCTTCCAGCCTACCCTGCTTTAGGTGCCCACTCTGCGATTTGGGCTTGGGTGCAAATTCCACCACAGATTACTGTTTTGACCTTTTTTAGTGATAATTGTGTTTCATCTTCTCAACCTGAAGCTGTTCTACTTTGGCTAGCAATTAGCAATGATTGCTGAGAACTCCTACTTGACTATCTTGGTTCTTTTCCCTTTTCAGCCCAGTGGGGACCAGTTGGTATCCTGATGGCTGTAAGCAACAGGAAACCTGAAGGCCATCACTTCATCTTGGCATGTGCCACATCCCGATGCCAGATCTCTGGATTTTAGTGCAAGACTTATATTTGATGGAATATGTTGTGGGGATTTTTTGTTGTTTGTGTGCTGTTTGCTTGTTGGGGGCGAGGGGGTGGGGGCAGGGGTTACCTGTGTGCTGAGGGCTTTTCTATGTTAAACATAGATATATTAATTGCTTGCAATGCAAAGGGCCCTGATGTGAGGATTTGGACAATCCCTACCAGTGCTTTATTCCTGGGACTCTGCTGTACAATGATTGATGCTGTAAGTCCAGTGCTTATCGTACAATGTATGGAAAAGCTAATCTGTGAGAGACTGGCTTGATCCTACTGTGCTTTTATTTCCAGACTGTTTGGGCATGTTTGTCAATGATACATCAGCAGAGTAAACATGAAAAGAAGGAGCATGTGAAGTGCTGCTAATGCCCAGCAGTACTCGAGAAGCAGTTTTCCAGTGACGGGCTCGGTTTCCTAAGAGTGCAGGAGCACCTTTTCCCGAGGGATGGGCTCCGCCGCCGGCAGCCGGCACCTCCCTTCCGGCGGGCACAAGATGGCGCCCGAGCCCGCGCCAGGCACACAGCCGAGCCCTCGCCTTCCTCACAGCCGAGTCCCTGTCCGCCCCCCGGCCCCCAGCTGCCCGGGCACGGCGGGGTTCGGGTCTCCTCCGGGATGATCGCTGGCGTGAGGAAGAGCGGGGGCTGTGGCATCGCCGCGGAACGGAGGACGGGGCTCCCCACAGGCGCCGAGCGGTGGCGGCAGAGGGCGCCCTTGCCCTGGCGCGGCCTCGGTTCCAGCGGCCGCCGCGGCGGCTCCCCCCGCACGGGCCCTGGGCGCTGCAACTCCCGCGGCTTCCCAGCCAGGGCAAGAGGGCTCAACAACCCAATCCCACCCCGCTCCTTCCTTCCCTCTTGGATTGCCGTCTAACTCCGTTCAAAGCTCAATCCATCTACTCTTTTACTTTCTTCAGTGCTCACCGCTTGCTTCACTCACACCTCGTTAAGCTCAACATCCACCGTGAGTGCTTTCAACGCCCAATACAAGAAATGAATCTCTTTAATTGCCTCCATACTTGCTAAAATAAGATGGTAGAAGGACAACTCATTGCTGTTCCTCCCAGGAAGCACTGGGTAAATGTTCCTTTATCAGACAGACTCATGAGAGACCTTTGAGCCAGGCGTAGAACAGCCCTTGTCTCAAACACGGAGAGAGGGAAAGCTTCTGTGGAAAAAAAATAGCATGTCGTTATACAAGTAGAGGTGGTGTTGCAATCTAAAAAAGTGCTGAAATAAGTTTCTTCCGGGCATCTTTTTTAAGACAGCCTTTGAACTTTGCATCTTTTTTTTTTCTTTTTTTTTTTAACATTGGCTGTTGTGACTAGAAACTTCTAGGTAAATTTATAAAGGATGATATGAAATGTTGGAATGTAAGAAGGAGTATATTTAAGGGAGGGAAGACAAAGGACAATGAAATGGAGTTAAAAACATGAAAGTTGCACCATATTTCCTCTCCATAGCCCTTCTTTGATCAAAACAGCTGAGCCAGTCATGGTGCAAGGAAGTCAGCCTGCTCCTGCACCCTTCACTGGCTCTGGACTCTGGATATTTTGAGCTCTAGGTGCAAGGCTGATCAGCCACTCAAGAAAGTTTCAAAGGTCTGGAAGAAGATGCTATTAGAAGCCTTGTTTAAATATTACGAGATTAGTTAATGATTTTGACAATAGAGGGTCTGGTTTATGTTTACTGTTGCCACACTGAGGGAAAAGTCTTTTGAAACATGTACACATGAATGTGTAGAATTAAAGGAATGGTGGCTGTATCTATACCTCCTCACTGGCACTTAGTGCAGTGCAGTCCACAAAGTGAGTGCCATGATTATCCAGGCAGGGCCTACATGCCTGTTTTCCTTTCTGTGTATATCTGTGTGTTTTCCCATAATAGACTCTGGATTTGGCAAAGTACAAACCCACACTTAGCAAGTAGGATGTGTTTTTAAGTTTCCTGGTATAGACTTGTCTATTGTGACCATCTCATGTGATTTCTTGCATAATCCAGGATACAGAACTTCTCTGAATTACTTCCTGCATCATGTCCAATAGCTGTGGTTGTTAGCATAGTTCACAATTTGCAGGGATGAAAAGTCTTGTAAGGCAGTTTGAAAGTCGGCCAAAGGGTTAAGTCTCCTCGCAGCTAGTATGCACTTCATTTTTAATATAAATTTCTGTAGGTTTAACTTTCAGTCACTGGAGTTTTGTGTACCAAACTGAAGAGACCACTGTTTCTCTGGGATTGTCTTCAAACATCCAGTGTGATCAAACTTTCCCCAAGTTTGTCTTGGTACTAGTCCTTATTTAAAGCTAGTTATGAGCTATCTCAACCCTGCAATGCTTAAAATTGCTCTAAAATTTTGCGTTCCAGGAAGTTCATGTATTTAGACTCATGAAAACTGAGAAATTACTCAGTGCTTGGTCACAAACCAACATGTAAAGCAGGGATATGGTTGCACTCTTGAATGAATCAAGTTAGGTATGTAATACCAGCTAGGTCAGCCAGCATGAGGTTACATTTCAAATACCTGATCTGTGTCAGGCATTTGTTCATCCATGACAGGCCCATAAATTGATAACCTAATTAAATTATTTATCAAGACTGTGGAATCCATATATTTCTCTGGATGCACTAACAGTGCTCTTTAGAACTTCTGAGGAAACGGCTTGCTCCAGGTGAGAGATTCTGATTTAGAGGACACAAACCCAGAGGAGTGTGGCTGGGAGATCACATCTGGCTCCAACAGGCTCTGACTGTGTCCTGTCAGTCCATAGCTCAGTGGAACAGAGGAAGACCTTAGGAATATCCAAACGCAGGTCGTTAATGAACTGAGTTTTAACTTTCCATCTGTTTTCCAAATTCATTGGTTGTTTTCTCAGATTTGAAATTCAGCCAAATAAACCTGATTTTACTTTTTGCCTAAATCCCAGCTGGTACTGAGAGTGATTTCAGGATATTGTAGAAAATTGAATGCTTTGGTATGGACAAACTGAATGAAGGTACATTGAGCCATTCCAAAAATTTCTTAAATCCAGCCTTTCAGATTGCACAGTTGTCTTTTGTTTTGCTAAAGGATTTACCTTGGGATTGATTAGCTTGAGATTTATTATACTGAATTCAAATAGTCACACTTATTTATGTATTTGACAGCCTCCATGGCATATTCTAGGGCTACAGAAAGAGAATATGACATTTATGACATATGACAAGTTAAACTTGTACCTTTGACACTGTAAAATTTATACTGATGATGATAAAATCATTCCCTCCTTTGCTATAATACAGAGTCCTTGGACCCTTAATACAGAGGGTCTCTCTGTTCCACTAATATTCTCAGTAGTCTGCCCTGAACAGACCAAACAGACCTGAACACCAAATTTACACGTCTCTCAGAATCACCTGCAACAAGTCAAATGCAAGTCATCTAATCTCCTTAAACCTGTAGGCTATTTTTCCATTCCTCCTAGTAAGAATTATTTTAATTTAGTATGTCCATAGTATTCATATGCCTTCTAAATTCTTCTGAGTCATTATTACCTCTGAAATAGTCAGGTTGCTTATTTATACGATTTTGTTTCTTTCTTCCTTACCTTTGCCCGTGATGAAATTGTAAGCCTGGGAAGCTGATTTCTTGTATTGATTTTACAGTAACTAGATAGCTATTGTAAGTGACACCCAGTATCAGGCATTTCTGTTACATTTTAAAGGCTTTTAAATAGTTTTTCTACTCTTAAATGCAAAAGAAAGCAAAGACAAAAAATAACAGAGGCCTAATGACACAAAGTGTCATTAGCATCTTCAACAAATTAAATTAGGAGCCAGGAAGGTGGCTGGCTTTAATGCTGCCTAATTCTTTGAGGAGAGTGTCTGTCTTGAGTCATCTAAATGTAAGTGATACGGTAATAAACAAGAGCTAACAACCTCCCAAATGCCTTTTAGAAGCAGAGAACATCCTGGAGATATTTCATTGCATTTGCTTACTTTGAATCATTGTCAACCAGCTGTCCTCCCAGCTTAAACCAATCCAAATATATGTCTAATAGTTCATAATGAGGTATTAGTGGGTATTTACTTTCCAGGACTCTCCTAATCTCATGTCACACCAATTTGTAACATAAGAGAGAGTCTACAAGAATGAAATGCATGATCACAGACTACTTCGTTTTCACCAATTAGCAACCAACACCAGAATTAGACCTTAACATGACTTGTGTCTAATGTTAGCCTGTCCTGGCATTATTTTGCTTGAGCTTTACAGTGGCAGGAAACCTGCTGAACATGTTCCTAAGTTTTGCCTAAGATATGTCATGCTCTTAGAAAGGATATGGTATAAACATGTCTTTCCTGCTCCTGCCTGCATTACCTTGCACCTCCCCTATCATCTGGTCCAAAGCTCCAGCAAAGCCCTTCCCCTGGCATTTATGCAGTACAAAACTGGATTCATACAGATGCTTTGTACCTGGGGCCATTCTGTCACCACTTGCTTGTGCAGCTGCATAACTGGGTGTCTTCTCCAGGAGGCATTTATCTCTGGGATTTCTAATGAGCTATCCGTTGATAGAATAAACCTAGATATTTTCTGTGATTCACCAACAGCACTGAGATGGTTTATTTTTATTAGGGGGATCAGCAAATCTTTTAGACAACTAAAGGACATATGAGATAATTTTTAGTTAAGAGCTCTCTACTGTCCTGTTTGACATTAGATTCCTCTGCAGCACCAAAAACCAAATCACACTCAGCCCTGAAGTAACATCATCCTGTCTGAGACAACAGCTACTAAGCTCTGTTCGTTTCTGTATTACACTGAGAACAAAGCTGCACAGAGATTCACAGCAGGGCTTCAAACAAGCTTCACATTTGCTGAAAATACCCTATAAAATGGAGGAAAATACCCTATAAATGGAGAAAACTTTTCCTTTCATCTGCACATTATTTTCAGTTTCCTTAATTCAAAAGTAGCCCGCTATATGTTTCATAATGCTAAGAGTTTAAAGAAATGTCTAAGTGAGTTAGCACCCTGAATCATGTTTGCTTTCAATGGAATTCAATACCTAAAAGGCCTCTGGATGCCTACATCTGCTTTTGTACCAGGGGAGTTAGGCCTTGGTATCACTGCTGCCCTTTGTTGCACATATGGGTACAAGATGCTCTGCAGTTCCAGGACCTTCATTGCCAGAAATGTTTGAAAAATGCAGTCACCACTACGTTATCTGAAGGTCTTATAACATAGTATCCCCTTAACATAGTATTCCTGACTATTGTACTATGAAGATGGTGAAAGGACAGAGATTTAACTGAATTGGTGAAGCAAGAGTGCCCCACCTGCATTAGATCCAGAGAGGGACAGAGCAAAAGGACAGATAAACTTGCTTCAAATATTAGCTGCACCAATTTCCCTACTTTTCTACAGCCAAACACAAAGCCTTTAGTGACTGGCTACAGTGATTAGATGCTCAGTAGTTCCTGACATAGATTACGAGGGGAATCCACACATGACAGAACCTCATGGTCAGACTTTTCTACCAGAGCAGCCTGGTGACCATCCTGTGGTGCTCCCTTCCTCCCCATACCCCCACACCCTTTTTTGTTTTCCTTTTTCCTGAAGAAGTAATTTTTGTTCTTTCAAGTACAGAATGAAGACTGAATGAGGCTGACAGCCTCATTCTCTGAATGTCTGAGGGCATGTGAAGCAGGGATATAATGTGGATGGGGGGGAAAGGTAGCCAAAAGCAGGTTGTGTGTCCTGTATTTGAAGGCTGAAGGTTAGAACAGTCTCACCAAATGGCCTTTGGAAGCAAGGATTACTCATTAGACAGGGATATCTTGCTGCAGAATTTTCATCTTTCAAGCAGGCCTTGTACAGGGAATGCAAGTGTGCCTACTTACACTGCTCATGTGGTGTAAAGAGTTTAGTGTAAAGGAGAATGAATCCCTGGGTGTTCAGAATCTGCAGAGATACTATTCATCATGGGAAGTAGAGTCTTTTAAATGCATCCAACTGCTGACAGTACAAAAGAAACTCCAAGCTGATCTCTTGTGCAGCAACCTAAAATGCACACCAGGTCAGTGTATTTCACACTGTGATCTCTGTTTCAGCCATAGCAAAGCGTTTATGTCATCAAGATGACTTGTTCTAGTTTTTGATATTAGCATAACGCTTGCGTAAGAGTCCACAATCAAACACAGGGCATAAGATGCTGTGGAAAACATTTTGAACTGTGGCTTGTCACCCTAAAAAGGAGTCAATAATGTAACATTTCCTACTGTTGATTTACGCTGGTCCCAAATCATCACTAACACAGACAGGTGGGATCTCACCATCATAAAACATGATGTGAAGCCTTTGGCAACCTTTCCACTTAAGAAGGAATGTGAACATTTTAGCAGAACCTATTTTATATTTGAAGCATGATGCGCAGTGTTAAAGAATGTATTTTTCTTAAGAAATTCTTATGTGCTTCCTTCCCCTTAAGAGCGGGTCATCACTCTAGATACTTGTTTCAGTTAAATACATTGAGAAATCCTCACAGAACAGAGTAGTCCCATCAGTTTAGGTATGACTGCTTAAATTAGGAAGGATCCTGAAATATCTGCCTCCCAAATGCCCAGGCTGCAGCACTGTCTGGAAGAAGGTGCAAGGCAGAAGTGTCCTTGCAGAGTCCAGCCAGCAGTAGTGGCACTGAATCATTTTCAGGAGTTTTATATCACAAAGTCCGTGAGGCCAGTGGTATACAAGCCCCAGTGAGCACAGACAGCATGAGCTCTCCCAGGCTCTGTGCACACATCTGCACCAGAATAATAAACAGGGGCTCCAGGGATACTGCAAACAAAATCTGTATGAGCAGATAACTTTGTCTTGTCCGTACTGGGAGAGGAGACACTGCCAGTTCATGAGGATATTTGGTAAAATAATTTAGAATTTAATATCATAGAATCATAAAATGATTTGGGTTGGATCATCCAGTTCCAAGCCCCCTGCCATGGTCAGGGACTGTTCCACTAGTCCAGGCTGCTCAAAGCCCCATCCAATCTGGCATGTTTAAATTAATTTCCCATCAGAAACATCACTTGCCCTACACCCAAAGAATGTGCCATACTAGAAGAGCCTGAAAGAAATACAAGTGATGGTCAAAAACTAATTAAAAAACATTAGAAAATATTCATAATTATTTATATTTTGTATGGCTGAACTAGGTAGAAAATTGTTGAGGTTTTGTTCCTAAATCACGTAAATTCTCTTTCACTTAGTCCCTGAGTTTTGTTGCAAGAGCTGAAGTGCTAGATTCACTATTCTGGAATCCATCCAAGCCATAATTCAGGAAAAGCTGACACTGTAGGATGTCCCACAGAGACAGGCTGCTTTTTGAAAAGCACTCAAAATGAGACAAGATGACCCCTAATGCCTTCAACAAATTTCAGAGAATAACTAGAAGGAAGACATTCCCTCTCTTGCAGGGGAAAAAAGAAAAAAAAAAAAAGAGAGAGAGAGAAAGGAAAAGAAAGAGTTTTAAGCTCTTTTCCTTTTTCTTCATTCTTAATTCTCCAAATGCTAACAGTTGTGGAGCCAAGATGCTGTTTCGAGCCAGTGACAGCAAATACCAAGTTCAGACAGCGTCCATACACATGCCATTGTGGGTAAAGGGATCTGCAGTTGGCCAGGATCAAAATGGGCATGAAAATCTTCTTGGGAAAACTTTTGGAGGTGGTGTCCTGCAGTAGCGTTACGACCGCGTGTTTTCACTCAGTAGCCTTTCACGTTGGGTGCCCGCTTCTCGTTTTGCCCGCGCGTTCATTTAACAGCGAGGCGGGCGGACGGGGGTGCCCCGGGGCGGCTCAGGGGAGGAGCGGTGCGGCAGGCGGAGGCAGCCCCCCTCCCTGCCCCCTTCACCTCCTGCCCGCTCCCCGGCCGGGCACCCGCCGCCCCCTCCCCCGACGGTGCGGGCGTCTCCGCGGCGGCCCTCGGGGGCGGACCGCGGCCACCCCCGCCTCCGGCCCCCCGCCGGGCGCCGGCTTTAAATGCGGGGCGGCGCGGCGGCACCGGTGCTCTTGCCATCTCCGGCACCGCGCTTGGAACACGTAGCCGGCCGCCATGGTCGAGGCTTTCTGCGCCACCTGGAAGTTGGTGGACAGCCACAACTTCGACGAGTACATGAAGGCACTGGGTAGGTACGGCCGGGTGGCGGCACCTTAGGAAACCTTGCAATTTTGCACCATCTTAAAAAAAAAAAAAAAAAAAAAAATTGAAAAGGCTCTCCCCCATTGCCAGAAGTGTAGGTGAGACACTGGCAGCAGTGGTGGTGATGGAGGGGGTGGTTGTGGCGGCTGTGCTTCTTATCCACAGAGCTAATTCTATGCGGATCATTCACCTGGGCGGCCGGGTGTGTTTGTGTGGGACAGGCTCCGGGAAATGTCCCCGGGCTAAGGGAAGCGTGTGAGAAACGAGCACGTGCTGCCTGCGGATAAGTTTGAAACAAGCACGCAAAAAAGCAATCATTATGCTGGAGTGATAAGGAATTGAAACTCTGAGCAGCAGAAGCGATCGCGGCCGTGCGTGTGACCGCGGGCGGAGTGCGGTGCTGCCGTGCTCGGCGGTGAGGGAGGGCGCGGAGCTACAGCCGGGCGGACAGTAGCGGTGGACACTCGCGGTACAAGGGCATGAGAGAAGCAGACAGCAGCGTTTCACAGGGATAGCCGGCAGCTGTAGAGCGGGGTAAAAGATCTCTGTACCTCAATATATAGAAAAAAAAAAAGCAAAAATCCCAGTTTGATGGATTTCTCTTTTCCCTTGAATGGTCTAGGAGTGGGGTTTGCAACACGGCAGGTGGGGAATGTGACTAAACCCACTGTGATTATCAGCAGCGAGGGGGACAAAGTAGTGATCAGAACTCAAAGCACTTTCAAAAACACAGAGATCAGCTTTAAACTGGGAGAGGAATTTGATGAAACTACCCCCGACGATAGAAACTGCAAAGTAAGTGAACTCTGGGGCTGCAGTTGCCTCTCTTTTTCTTCCCACCCCGCCCCCCAGGCTCTGCCTTTGGTACAGTCAAAGGAAAAAATGTAACTTCTGATGCTACTAGTTTTAGAGCACTGCAAAGGACAGGAAAAAAAAAAAAAAAAAAAAAAAAAGGCAAGATTGAGCCTTGCTTGTCCTGCCCGCTTACACCCTACCTTTTCTGAGTGTATCACGTTGCCAGCTCCCTGTCTGCTTTCCAGTGTCAACTGATTGTGTTAGTTGCTTGCTTGTCTTACAAGCCAAATATCATCTGGCATAACTTTTCCCAGTCAAAATAGTCAGATGCCTCTTTTGAGGCATAACCTTTGGGAGCTTAACATCAAATATTATTCCAAGGCACATCTGAAGTGGGATCTTGTGAGATCTTGGAACTCAAAGGAAACAACTTTTTCATCCTTTGACACAAACAAGAATTGTGTGGATTTCATGCTTAAAACGAGGATGATTCAAAGGCTTGGCTTTAAAATGGCTGGGACTACTTTATCATTCTAGATCCACATCCATCTGTAGAAGAGAATTCAATAGAACAGTGCATGCTGAATGTGTGAGCAGAATCCCAACTACCCAAAATAAAGGCATGTCTTTGTTTTTCTTGGTATCTCACAGTCAGTTGTGACCCTGGATGGAGAGAAGCTAGTGCACATACAGAAATGGGATGGCAAAGAGACAAACTTTGTGAGAGAAATAAAGGATGGCAAAATGGTAATGGTAAGTATAAAGCACACTGAGCATTTGCATGCACCGCAAACACTCCCAACTTACTCTTATCTCAAGCTTTGTGAACAGTGTGATTTAGACACAAATCGTTAAACTAATTGGTGAGGAAAGCTAGCAGAGACTCTTCAAATATTTATTTTGTTTTACTTTGTGTATTGTTTTACTGACAATTAAAAAATTTTTAGTGGCTTTAGGCAGGCTAGGCTGTGGATTTCCAGAGTGTATGTGTTCTCTTTCTAGACTTTTGTGTAAATACCCAAGAAAAAAAGTCCTGGTGAGCTTGTAATGATACAAAGTTCTTGATTACATGGAAAATTATCTGTTGCCAGTGGCAATTTAGACTTCTTTAAAAACTTGTTTTATGTGTGCACACATAAATAGTATTTAATTACACAGAACAAGTAGTTTCCTTAAAAAAGGAAAAAATTACAATATAGCTAATAGCGTTTTCATGTTTAATAATAAAGGTTTTAGTCCTCCTATCTTATTAAAAACTATGATAAACTGTGTGGAGAAAAGTCTGAGTTTAAATTCACCTGCTTTTCCTGACTTTTTAGAAACAAGAGTATGGGGTGAATAAATGTTGTGAGTTACTACAGCTTATGTCCAGGATAGCACTTCTCATGGCACACAGATGTAGCTTTCAAAAATAAAATGTGTTTAGCTATACTAATCCATCAGACTTGGTTGTTGGAGAAGACCAGTTATTTTGTTTCCTAAGTACTTCAGAAAGTATCTGTGTGGATGAAGACTTGCAAATAATACAGACTTCAAAACATAGTGAAACACAATGTGGCAAGTTTTTCAAGGGAAAACACATGCTTTGCTTTTTGAACAGCTATGCACAAATCACGCAAATACAGAAAATCTTGTCTTTTGTAATTGGAATACAGTGAGATGCCCTGTTCTACTTCAGGAAATACCTCCAGAATGCACACTGTAGTTGGTGTTCTGCACAACTGCAGTGTCTAGAGTATTTGTTAGTTCTAGCTACACAGGGTACAGAATGCATTTTTTTAAGATGAGGTTCTCCTAGAGTTTATACCTATGCATAATAGTATAGAGGCCTTGGAATTTTAGATTGCACATCTTACTGGGATAAGCTTTGGGAAAATAAGTGTTAAGTCTGTATTAAAACAATGCTATATTTAAAATAATTAAACAGTAAATTTAATTTTTAACAGCCTCCTTGTAAATGTGCATTATGTGTTTCTTGGGTGTGAGAGCAGCAAAGTATCATTTCTTATGGGAACCATAACTAAGGCTTGGCTTCTTGTTCATTTAAAGTGTTAATAATCTAGATCTATTTGTTTTTCTATAAATTAAATAATGTAAACCAACCTTGATCCACTATGGACTTCATAATGTGTTAAACAATTATAGAAAATGGTCCAGCCTCTAACATGTCTGTCTTTTCCTTGGACTTGCAGACTCTCACCTTTGGTGATGTGGTTGCTGTTCGTCACTATGAGAAAGCGTAGAGTTTACCTGACTTCTGTCCAGATGTTACTTCTGCTGGATGGATTAATGTCCTGTCCATAATTGATCATAGCTAAAACGCACATTTCTGGCATGAAAGGTTAATAATTTTTTTTTTTGGGGGGGGGTGTTTTTTATTAAAAAAAAAAAACAAAAACATAATGCTATCAAATTGGTGTACTTGTGCTGTATAGTGAAAACAGGTTAAACTTGGCATTAAATTTCTGGAACACTTGCCTCTCCTTTTTTTTTTTTTTTTTTTTACAGTAAATGGAAAATATTTGAATTGTTTTGGAATGCAGATCAAACAAATTAAAAAGTTTTTTTAACTCTGCTCCTTTTGTATTTAATCAGCTAACATTCCAGTGTCCCGGAGGGAGGTGTTCAAAGTTCTTTTTTCTGAGTTAAAGGACAGAAAAGCATGTGCTACACAATGGTGCAGCAGCCTTTCTATGCAGTGTAGAGTACTTGGGGAAATGAAAAATTGACTTTGTTGGCTTTTTGCTGAAAAAATCTAAACTAACTGTATTTATGTAGACAGAGAAGTGAGATGTTCACATCGGTTTCAGCTCTCCTCTTCCCTGGGAACTTGTTACTCAGTGCATGTTAAGGTCAATAAATTGGCAGATGATGTTCCAGAGCTCATAGAGTTTTGGTTTTAATAGTTAAAGATTTTTAATTTGTTTTGATAGGTTTGGGTTTTGTTTTGTTGTTTGGTTTTTTTTTTTTTTGATAATATGCAAATATTGAAGTCTTTCACAGGGTGGGAGGAAAGGGTCAACATGCTAACTCCCTTACATCAGTCTCGACAGGAATGGTGGGAAAACAGTACAACATGAACCTACTGCAATTCCCCTCCCTGAACTGTTGTTTCATAGCTAATATGTACAAGAGATAACAATTTGCACTGTGAGCAATTTAAAATAAAAATAAAATAAAATTAAACTCTTATGCCTGAACAAGACCAGAGTGGGAAAAACTGCCTTACACTTAGGAAAATTGAAACAGATTTTTGGCAGCATGGGGGAGATTGTTTGGATAGTCCATGTTTTTTAAATACTGACTCAGAGAACCACATGGACGTGTAGCTACCTACAGCCTTGTAAACAAAGGCAGAGCTGAGCTGTAGATTGAGCTGGTCATTGCTCTGTGAGTGGTGCATGTGGCTGCAGCGGGAAGTGCAGGATGGGCATCCTGCCCAACTTCCCAGCCCTCATCCTTCAGATCTGCTGTGTGATATGAGAAGAGGCTTCTTGCTTCCCTGGAACGATAGGATAACATGGGCAACTAATCTGGTAAAAGTTTACACATAACTGGCACAAATAGAAAATTCAGTGTTGTTAGCTTTATTTTTTCACAAAAACCTGTTTGAAAGTAATATTCAAGTTTGTTTTCTCTTGTGGGGAACACTATACATCTAGAAAACAAAGTCCTTAGTTATCAACCTTTATAAATATCTTTTATTTGGTGGGCATTGATAGTTTTTATAATCTAGGCACTATCTTTTTTCAACCATAGAAATGAAAAGTAGAACATGTTCCAGTGCTATGGGGAGCTCCACTCTATGCTTTGGGCTGTTTCACTGGTATAGTGCGAGTTATGTTTAAGCAGCATCTTCTGCCCTTTGGCTTTATCAATCCATGTTTAATCCTCAGATTCAGTATCTAATACAGCCTTCATCTGCCTCCCCTCTGCCGCTGCCTTCTTGCCTGTGGGTGCATTTGCCACATGATAGTCTTTACCAGCCATCCTTTCTCAGAAAGCTGTGAGCAGCTGCTTTTCCCTCTTCACTGGTGTAAACAGACTTGCTTTCCCAATACCGGCATTCATCTTCACAACAAATGATTTGTGGGGTCATGAATTAAAAAACCTAGGTTTTTTTCTTAAGTATGAGGAAAGGAACACAGAGGTAAATTGTTAAGATTTAGTTTACAAATAAGCCCTGAATGGTAAACATTTTGTGTTACAGTTACTTTTAAACAAAGAGAAAAGGTAGCCTTTTAAACAAAAGCTACTTTTCCCTATTTAAATATAAATAATATTAGTGTCAAATTAAATAAGGAAAAGTGGAGAAGTGGTGCCTATGAAGTAACTAATGCTGCTCAGAGGAGTGGAAAAGAGGGCAATATACTGACACATGGGACCTCCAGCTGCCGATTACATAGCTTTGCAGAGCCCTGGAATGCAGATCTGAAAGGAACAGCACAGTGAACAGTGGGACATTCCAGGGTAGCCACAGGATCCATGACATTATTATTGTGATCTTCTCCTAAAACTGACACCAAGTACGCTTCCTCTATATGGAACTACTTTGACTTCAATAAACAGCAGTTCTGAAAGCCTTGGCAGTGGAGACTTGTATTTACAACATACCTCATTGCTCCCCTGAAGCTATATTAAAGGTGCACTTAATAGTATATTTTATCAAGTTGGGTTTTTTTTTTGTTTGGTGGAAGTGTTTGTTTGTTTGTTTTGTTGTTGTTTTGTTTGTTTTTGGGTTTTTTTGAAAGCTTTATAAGTAACCAGGATCCATTTTTACATGTATGCCACGAGAAACCTTCCTTCCAAGAGATGCCTGAGGCTGGTATGGGGTGTCGGCCACAGCCTTCCTTCAGGCCGCCTCACATCACCCAGTGCCCCGAGTTCAGCCCTGCCCGCGGCCAGGCTTGGCTCCTGCGAGCCCCTTAGCGCTGACCCGGGGGTGGCACCTCCTGAAGGTCACGCCGGGCACGGCGGGCTGAGGCGACAGCCCGAGCCGCCGTCCGACAGCGGGCCACGGCCTGGGGCGGCTTCTCACCCCGAGCGGTGCGGGCGGGGCGCGGTGGTTTCCGGCAGCGCCGAGGAGGGCAAGGGCTTGCACAAGCCGTCCGGGGCTCGCCTCTTTCCCGGACGCCGGGGCGGTCACACGAGTAGAGCCGTCGGCGGGCCGGGCGCTCCCGCACGGCCGACATGGAGGTGCGGGTGGCGCTCGGGCTGGCGCTGCTCTGCTCTGCGCTGGAGGCGGCGCCAGCCGGCCCGCAGCGGCCCCGCTCCGCCGTGGGTGAGTCGGCCGGGTCAGCGGCTGAGGGGCCCGGCCGGGGCCGCCCGTGGGGGGCGGGGGGAGGAGGTGAGGGGCGGCCCGGCGAGGGAGGCCCGGGCGGGGGCCGCGGCCATGCCGGCGGCGCCGGGGGCACGGGCTGCGCGGTCCCCGCTTGCAGCCCCCTGCCCTCCTCCTGGCTCTGCTGCCCGCACATAAGCTGCTGCCGTAGTATTCCCTGTCCCAACTGGCTCAGCCTCCCGTGACTGCTAGATCAGTCAACACATCTCTTTTCAGGTACAGGGGTTACTCGGGGTTTATATTTAGTTGTCCGGGCAGGCCGGCGGGTGAGGTGAGGTGAGGTGAGCCCCGCCCTGCCTCTGCCGCAGTGTCCCGGGGCACGCACTGCAAACACCGCGTTTGGGGGCTGTGCTGTGCTGGGCTGGGCTGGGCTGGGCTGGGCTGGGCTATGCTATGCTGGGCTCTGCTGGCAGCAAACATACACGCTCTGCCTGGCGCGATCCCCGCTCGGGCCGTGCGTGCAGGTGAGTGCTCCGAAATGGTTTCCCACGGAATTCTCATTCCATGTTGCTCACACTTGCCTCGGACCAAGCACGCAGCAATGTCCCGGCGTTTCTCTTGTCTCCTGTTGGAGACATAGGTGTCACAGTTTTACAGATTTTGAAGATCACCTCTGGTCTTTGATTCCTGAAATAAAACTCCATGGGTAACAGTCGTGTGGCGCCTCCTCAGCCACCGTGAGCACGTGACCTTGGGAAATGCCAAATTTATATCTGTCCCTATTTCACAACCACTGCCCCAGATACATGTGTGCCTTTACCAAGTGTTTTGAAACGGACAGAAAGAAATTTCTCTTATTTTACATGAACCTTGAAGTCTGGTAGCTTTAAGACAGACTTCGTTCATCTTATTTGTATATTCCTATACTTCTCAGCTCCTTTATCCATGCAGTGATATGTAGCAGTGGCTGACAGCATGTCAGCCTGGAAAGTAGTGAGTAGGTACGGCTGACACACTGCTCTATGGTGAGAAACCCAGTCTCTTTGCACACATGCTGTTTCTTGCCTTTCTTTCTAGACTGTGATCTTTTATAGTAGCTCCCAGCCAGGGAAGGTCTGGAAAGATAATTAAAATGCAGCTCCCTCTCTTTTCAAGTGGAGTGGAGAAGTCCTTCTATTTCCTCCTTTACTCTCCAGTTTCCAGATTGTTATTAATGAAAATGAGATGATTTTTCACTTCCTGCCAATCTCCATTTCATTTTTGGTGAATAGCATAAACTCCTACCTCTGCTTCTGTTTTCAGTTTTTCTAAGCAGTCTTCACAAAAGACTCTCAGGAAGAACTTGTGCACACTTATCAGACAGGCTAATCAACAATTCGTTAAATTTATTCTCCTTTTCAAGACTTTAAAGAGGAGTAGCAGTAGATAAACTGGACTAAACTTGGCATTACCCCTGTATATCCAGTTCAAAAGCAAATAATGCATTTTCTTTAATCTTTGTTTTCTGAAAACAGGGCAATTCTGGCATGTATCTGATCTACATTTAGATCCGACTTACCACATTACTCCTGATCACACCAAAGTTTGTTCTTCATCCAAAGGAGTCAATGCCTCCAACCCAGGCCCTTTTGGAGACTTTTTGTGTGATTCTCCTTATCAACTTATTTTGTCAGCATTTGCATTCATGAAGGATTCAAAAGAACAGGTTTCATTCATGATTTGGACAGGGTAAGTGTTCAAGTCACTCTGCAGTTAAAGCTGGTTAGCCAGATAGTGTGGCAACTCACACGTTTGTATTTGCACCAACAGATTTGAGTTCAGTATCTCACAAATGCTAGTTGTCCCTTCAGTTGTCCAAATGGCTACTAAGTGGAAGACTGACTGAGAATATAAGGCCTCAGGAACAGACTTTGATCTCTGAAATAGCTGTTGGAGTGTTCATTGAGATGTTTAGCATATGGCTGAATTAGTGTGAGTTAATGGAAATGGTGCAGGGAGGATGGGAAGTGGAAAAAGAAAAGTCAGGGCAATAACTGACTCATTGCAGGCCTCTGTTGAGTAAAAGCATTTACCTTTCCTGTTCCAGTCTTCAGTACTATAAAGTGGGCTTAATAATACTCTCTCACAGAGATGTTACCTGTGAGGCTTTGTGTGCCCTAGGAGAGGGACTAGACAAAGAAGTGTGAAAGGGGGGCATATGAGCAACCTGATAGTCCTATGCTATTAAGGCATTGTTACTTTCTAGGTATTCATAAAAGAGAGCATTGATTTACCCTTCTGCCATAGCAGAACTCTCAATTCTACCATCACACAATTTTTTATGGCATACATTGATGGATAATTTATCAAAGAGATTAGTATTTTTGAGTGTGAGAACTAGTTTGTTTATGCTATATCACATAATTTTGCTGGGAAAGCAAATACTAATATATGAAGACAAGTGATGAATTTATTTAACTTACCTCATTGCACTTACTTTTCAACAGGATGTTAAAAAGGAAAAAAGAAACTTGCAATGTTGTGCAGGTGATGAAAGATATATAATGCAAACTGCACAGTAGCTCAAAATGATAACTTTGATTTCTGAGAAATCTTCATTATGATAAATATGAATCATAGGATAGACATTGTCTAAACAAGTCTACTTGTTTGGGATTTTTTAAACAAAAGCCTTTGCAGAGAGCCTTTCATTCTGTGACTTTAATAAAGTGTATAGTAGTGTTACATGCTAGAATGTAGGTGTGTTTGCAGACTTTTTTGCCTTCCTTATTTTGCTAACAAACCTTTGTTAATCAAGCCTTTTCCTTTTTCAGAGATAGCCCTCCTCATGTTCCTGTAAAAGAGCTCTCCACGAAGTTGGTCATTAGCATCATTGGTAATCTGAGTTCTACAATTCGTAATTTCTTTCCAGATCTTCAGGTTTTCCCAGCCTTAGGCAATCATGACTACTGGCCACAGGTAAAACAAGTTAGAAATTTGTTCATACATCATATTAGGTGTGTTGTTAACTCCTGAGAAGGCAGGTCTGAAAAATAAGAGTTAATTCTGTGTAACTGTTATTCAGGAAAAAGAATTCCACAGTTCTTCAGCTAGCATTTAATATTATAAATATTTCCACGCTAGGACAGAAACTACATCACTCTCTGTGCTCTTACCTAAGGAAATGTTGTTGCCAGGTAGAATCTGTACATGGCCTGAGGTCACACAAATTTATTTCTAATCATTCCTCATGGCTTAGAACCACCACGTGCTAACGTAGTTAATACACACATACTTTTCCTTACTGTGTATGTCATGCGTGTGTATACAGCAAATTAATCTAGCTGAAGTGACATCCTTAATGGACCTGTGAGTCTGCAGTAAGTTTCAAGGCCTCCTGAAAGCCCTACTGGAAATCTGTCAGCTGGCATCACTGGATTTTTTTTTTTTAACTAAAGTAATGGTAGAATTTTTGTAAAGTTCACAGAGTTTTGCCACTACTATTAAAAATATGTCTACTTTTCTTTCCTTATTGGACATTTAGAAATAATCACATTGATGATTCACTAGTTATGTGCAGCTGAGGATGGTGCTTTTTCACTTGGACTGTGCTGAATATTGTTCTTGGCATACTCAAAAGTAAACAGTTGCTTCATTTGTGCTTTAAAGTGTGCTGTGGGTCGATCTGGCAGCACACTGGATCAGAAGCAAATGCTGTCATTGGATGTGAGGGCATCGGAAGGGATGTGAAGCAGGTCAACTAAAGTATGTTGTTTGAAATTCCTCATGGGAATTTAGTAACACCCCTTCACATCCTCAGGGTTTGTATTCAAGCTTTCTGTGGTATTTATTTATTAGGCCTGTTAGGGTGTAAGTTGGTGCAGTAGATGATTGTGTGATTGCCCATGTCATTGCTGGAGTTAGTGGTTTCCAAATCGGGGCATAGCAGAGGTGCTGAGAGATGAGGCAAAGGAAGTGTGAGAGACAAAGTAACAGCTAGACATGTATTGGAAGTGTAAGTGCACGTACCGAACTGTGCCTTCAGTCTTTTGTGTTCTGTGGTCGTACAGCTTTGGCTTTTCATATGCACTGACACGGGGACAGATTGATTCACTAAAAACCAGAGGTAAAGTATTTTGGTAAGTAACACCTTAACTGAAGTGTCATGCAGTGTTTTGTGTTCACTTTGTTTCGTTTTTAAAAATGTCTTAGCAGAGAATTGTTGTCATTCAGCAATCTCCTTTGATAGAGGAAAAAAAACCCTACAAATACCTTGTAAACAAAGAATGTAGGGAACTTTTTCAACAAATATGAATTTTGTTTGTGAAATTAAATCTGAAGATAGAAAAAAAGAGTCTCAAGAAGGGCAGATGGGCAGCAAATAGAAAATTGAAACAAGCTGGTGATTGGAATAACTGGTTACTGTTGTTAGTTCTCCCTGCACAAAGCCACTGAGGAGTGTTTCTGTGATACTTTGAAATGGCATGCTTCCCCAGTGTACAGAACTGGCATGCTTTTCAGTTAGTGTTTGAAAAAGACATGGGATTGGACAATCCCCACTATGGGGTCATTTCAACTTGTTCAATTTTTTTATGTTTGTTTTTTGCTCTTTATGGCATTTCTTTTTTCATATGGATAGGCTTGGCAAATGTCCTGTAGACTGGAAGTGATATGGAGCAAGCCACACACTATAGGCTGTTCCTAAGCAAGTGTGAAAGCTGTGCACTCACCATGCACCAAAGAATTTTATTGCTCTCTTGTGTTCTGAGCTATCCATCTTAACAACTGAACAGTCCTGGGTGATTTTTCTTGCAGAACATGTTAAAAATACTACTCAGGTTAATCAACCGTTGGGATACCTTTCAGATCCTATATTCACCTCGGCCTTTCTGCATAGTCTCACTTGTTTCACACCCTTGCTCCTGCTTGAAACAAATCCCCAAACTGCTTCTAGCAGTTCAGAGAACACTGACTTGCCTGGGTCCAAAGCACTTTCAGTCCGTAACATGGTCTCTTATCTGAGATCAGGTTTTTGCTGTGTCTGTTAGTGGCTGTTAGCTCTGGCTCAAAGCTGTCCTAATAACTCATGTCAGTGCCCTGCAATCAGCAAATGTCTCAACAGGCGTCTGATTGCTCTGCTCCTAGACAGAGACTTACTGCCTAAACCTCTAATCATGTAGGTTTAGTTTCAAAGATCTTAGAAAGGTCAAATTTTATGTTTAAGAAAGCATGCACAATTTTTTCAACCCCTGTTTTTTCCTTCTAGCACCAAGACTCCAAGCAGATATTTTAGGAAAGGCAAGGACAGGCTGGTATCTTCCTGTCAGAGTTAGATCAGAGCATGGGTCTTATGCTGTGGCTCAGACTGAAGAGTACTACAGTCCAAATTAGAGCCAGTGGGAGGAAACATTGACAAAACTTTTTCTTGTGCATTTTAAAATGCTTTCTTACAAGAACAACAGGACATCATGGAAACATATGTGAATTTCACCGGAATGCTTCTGAGGGCTGTAGTGGAGTTTTGGGGAGCTGCTATGAAACTCAAGTTGCTTGAAAAAGAAACTTATATTCAAGCTTTTCATCAAAAGACTTTATTTTTAGATTTTCACTTGCCAGTTGGTATATTTACTAATTTTGCAGAATGTATTGTTTTCCAGTCTGCTGTATTCCTAAGGCTTGACATATTTCTGGCATTAGTTTAATAATGCATTAACAAGGCCATGCAATCAGTTCTGACTAAGTTTAGGCATTTGTTCCTGATCAGCAATACTGGATATTCGAAAGTTGTTTTTTTCCCTCTCTTGAATTCCTCCTGGTGATGACTAGATACACTTACATGTTATGCAAGAGGTCAGGCAGGATAATTTGTTGAGTTTTTTGTCTGTGTGTCTGAATACTGACTTAGGCAGGTTCTCCTCTCTCACAGGACCAGCTTCCTGTAACTACCAGTGAAGTTTACAATGCTGTAGCAGATTTCTGGAAACCTTGGCTAAGTGATGAAGCAATCAATACCTTCAGAAAAGGTAAAGTATGGCAGTAATATATTGTGAAGCTGGGGCTTAGAGAATTAATGTTTCTGTGGATTTGTCCTGTTTGTTTAACTAAGTCTCATAGGATGAATCAGAACAATGGATTATCTGTAAGGCTTCTCCTGGAAGAAGTTACTTATCTTTTTGAATGTCAATGCCTATATTCAGAATACATTTATTACTTTCTGATGCAATATTTATCACTTCCTATAAGATGTATAGTATTATCGACTTTGTACCAATGCATGTACATCTTTCTGCTTTCGAGACCTCATCATACTTTTTAGATGAGGGCATATGATGCACACAAAAACTATATTTTGATGGTAAAAAACTGTTAAAATGTTGTTTCTGTTTTAATGGTGCATGTATTTCAGAGCATATTGAATAGGTGCATTTTTATTCAGGTTATGATAGCACACAGTTGTGGTGATTATACTGTTAATATTTGTGTCCAACTTACTGAACTGGCAGAATATTGATATCGTAATTAGAATTGTTCTTTTTAGCAAAGGACCAAAAAATTCAACCCAATTTCTAATCCACTCAAACATTAGGGATTTTGAAGTTTAATTTGTATTTTTTGTGTCCTGAACGAGAGCAAATCTGGGTAAGAGTGGAAGTAGAAACTTGAATAAGGATAATAAAACTCAAAGAGGCTGACCTTAAGTTAAATTATATTGTTATACTTCTGTTGCTGTGGCTCCACTGAAGTCCATGAACTATGAAGTTATACCTATTGAAGAAGCTCAGCATGCCATGGAGAATTTTGGGAGCAAGGATTGAAAAATGTGATCCTTACTTTTCATCATGTGATGAGTCTGAAGTTAAATGACTTTCAAGGTACAAGGCTACTTAACTCAAACAGTTCTTCCTGAAGGAGCCTGTATTTTTGCTGTATTTTAAGAAGTATGGACCTTTAACAAGTACTGTATCTGTCAATGTGGAAGAAATATTACAGGGCACTTCTTGCACGTCAGTTGGATAATTGCATCTAAATACTGCCAAATAAATACAAAGATAATACAGGCAAGAATTAATAAATAATTCAGTGTCAACTTCTAGTAAAATGTGGCTGAAAACTTTGTTAACATGTTATATTGTGGTAAGGTGACTGTGTGGCTTGAATAAGCACAATATTCTATTAGAAAGAGTAAGGTTGGGTATTTTGTTAGTGGTGTACTTTGATTGTAAAGTTGTGCTTTGAAGCCTTTAATTTGTCATATGATGTTGGTCTTATTTTCACAGGTGGCTTCTACACACAGCTGTTTGAATCCAGTAATAGCTATCAACCACTCAGGATAATCAGTCTCAACACAAATTTATATTACAGCCCCAACAAGGTAACTGTGAATATTACTGACCCAGCCAACCAGTTTGCCTGGCTGGAGGGAATACTTGAAACCTCTTCACAAAAGAACGAAAAGGTAGGGATCAGGAACAGAACCTATCATTATTTGTTTCAATTTTGGAAAAAAAAAAAAAAAAAGAAGGAAGAAGTAGAGATAATGAAAGTATAAACATGGTTCTAGAAGAATAATAACGCTGCCAAAGATACTAAAAAATCAAAATTTTATTTTTTAATAATTCTTTCTTTAATATGCACATAATACTGCAACAACTAATAAACTAGCTGAATGAAGTTTCCCAAATTAGACAGTAAAATACCTTTTCTTTCTTGCTATGTAAAATACTGTAGAAGTCAGTTTCTGACCTTTTTATGCATAGCCTTTAATTTTAAAACATACACTCTTGGCCTAAGACAAAAGCTAGCATATTTCATTTGCATTGTAATGCAATTAAAAGTATCAGAAATAGAAATTAGGAGTTTATCAGCCACAAAACTTAGCCAAGCTGCAGTAATTGCTATGATTTGAGTGTAATAATAACTTGTCTTTTAATATGCAGATTTTTAAGTGAAGGTTAAAGTTGTTGGCTCCTGATTGATTGATTAATTGGTTGGTGTGGGGATTGGATCATCATCTGAGCAGAAGTGTTTCATTTGAAACATGTATACATTTTGCTACAGTGTTGCGATTTTAGAATATGATATTACAGTCAGGAGAAAGGAGAGATTTCCCTTTCTCAGGAAACCCTGCAGCATGTTAGTTGGTATGTGCAGTTGGCACTGAGTCTCTACCTCAGACAGGGGTTTTAACCAGTTTTCCAGGTTTCTGGTGACTCTGACTCTCTGGTGCAGGCTCTGTAATACTCAGACAATTTTTTTTCTTCTATCCCCTTGAGATGCCCAGTTATAAGCCTTGCCCTAGTAACTTTTTTTTTCATTTGAAGTAATTGGTAACATTTTCTTTGGCCTAAAATCATGCACAGATTTATTGGAACTTTTTTTTCTCCTCAGTAATATACTAAACTAAATAGTATGAACTTAAGCCATCTTACTTTTGGGATTTTATATAAAAAACTGTCATGATTTACAGCTTTTAGAATGCCATTTCTAAGACAGCATTGTTATGAAACTGTGGTAATCACTTCTAGGTTACAGCTAAGACATTAAGTTCCAAATGAAGGTGCTAATTGTGGTTTCTGTATTTAATTCCTTAGGTGTATATAATAGGTCATGTCCCAGTAGGATACTTGCCATATGCAAGGAATACTACAGCTATCAGGGAGTATTACAATGAGAGACTGGTAAAGATTTTTCGCAAATACAGTAGTGTTATTGCGGGCCAGTTTTTTGGACATACACATAGAGATAGTATCATGGTCCTCCTGGATGAAGAAGGTAATGATGCTTGTTGACACCTGAACTTTCTCTTCCTGATTAAAAGCAAATTAATACTTTCTTGCATGTTCTTACTAGTCAGCCTGTGTTATTTATAACTGAAAAAGGAAATTGGGAGCTACTGCTATTTATCTGCAAGAATTCGAGTTTCACACACTCCAATTTTATTTCCAAAGAGAACCTCGCAAGGGTGACTGTCTTTTTTTTGTTGAAGTCAGAAGAGATTCCCCAAGCTTCCTATTTTTTTTTTTTAATGAATGCTTATGCCTAGACAAGAATTTTTAGTCTTTCCTCTCTGCTCTCTCAGTGACATGGGCAAATTATACTAGCCAGTTTCTATTGTGTAATGTGTCAAAGGGAATGTTCTCAGGCCAGCTAGACATGCTCTATATTCTTGTGTTTCCTGCATCATTACCGTGCCTCTCTGCTGAGTTCCCTGCTGCTTCAAAGTTAATTAAGATAAGGGTAAGCAGGAGCCAGGGGAAAGAAAGTCTCTGCCTGTTGCATCTCTTAGATCAGCTAATTTCCCTTCAAGAAAATCACCCACGTTGAAATTTTTGTTTATTGCTTTGAAATCCCTTAGTTCTAAGCATGGGCATGGCCATATGGAGCACTCTAACATCTCTAACAGAAGAACTCTAACAAGTTTTGTCTGCACCATAGAACAGTAAGAGGTTCATTGCTTTGCTTTATGTGAAATACCCAAATGTTAATTGGCTCTTCATCTATATTTTATATAAACTGATATGAGCAATGCCCAAAATACTGACTAGGTAATACTATTCCGAATTTTTACCCTTTTCCATGGTGTTAATCTCCAGTAAAAAAGAATCCACCCCACTGAAAGAACTGGCTTCTTTATTTATTTATTTTTTAATGATGCTCAATGCAGTCTTACACCTATATTTTTTTACACTGTCCTATTTGTTCATGAAATCATCATCTCTGCAGCAAATTTCACTGAGGATAGATTGATCTTGGTGTTTGTCATTAAAGTTTGCATGTGCAAGTAACCACTTCCAAATTATTTTAGTAATTTTGCATCTTTTGACAAAATCTAAATGGTAATCAAATACACATTGTGTTTGTCTGTACAGTTTTAGACTGTCTTCTATTAATGACATTTTCCTTTTGACAAAATTCCAGAGAATTCAAGATAAATGCAACATTGCAGCCAACATCAGTGTACTAAAATAGAGCTCAGTTGTATCTTCTCCAGAAGAATCTACTGATTTCCAAACTTTCTAAACTTCTGCCTATATGTGGAGGCTGATCTTGTGATTTCACTGCTGTGATGCTGTCAGAGATGGGAATAGTTAGGGCTTCTTGTTCTACAGAGAGCTTCTCAATGTACCCACCTGCATATTCTGTCTCAATAAAACCCACGTACATCCTCATGTTTCTGTTGCTGTAAAGGTCGGTGTTCACACAGTAGGTGTTGGGCTAGTCAGGGTCAGGTGATGAAACAGACCCTGGTGTTTTTAATAGTATGATAAATACATAAAGCAATTTGTAAAATACAGTATGGAAACAGCAGCTAAAGGTTTTGAATATTTCTTTAGTAGAAATATACAAAATACAGAGAATTTACATATAGGCAAGACCATTTTGCAATTTTGCACAGGTACGTGAATTGGTGGGGAAGCCTCCAGTATAGACAGGCTTAACTGGTACACCCTGGAGGGGGGTCTGTGGTATTTCACACGGGTTTTGGTCTATCCATTGGAAGTATGGCAGTTCACAGTGATATAGCTAAATCAGGTGAAAAAATTGCTGATGTCTTTAAGCCAGTCACTCTTGTTTTTGCTGTGTTGGTACTCTACAAAACCATTTATTTGAATAAGAAATGATGAAAATGAAACTGTCTCCTCAACTTCCCTTTTTCTGCAGAAAATCCAGTCAATTCCTTGTTTGTGGCACCTGCTGTAACCCCAGTGAAGGATGTATGGCAAATGGAGTCCAATAACCCTGGTGTCAGATTGTATCAATATGATCTTTTTGACTATAGCTTGCTGGTAAGTAAAGATTTTAAAGCACTGTTTAAGACTTTAAATATAGTATCAGTAAAAAACTACAGCGAGATGTCAGCCTTTGTATTATGGCCATTGGTGATGGAAGTTTGGTGTCTACTCTTAGTTTTTCTTCCTGGGCAAAGGAAAGGAAATCTGAAAGAGAACTTGGTTGGTCTTTCTGTGCCTGCAGAACTACCCAGTACTTTCTCTTCTGTATTGAATATTCTTATGATGTAGGAGCAAAGACAGTCAGAATTTTTCTGGGCAAAATCCTAAAACTATTTGCAGGGAGCTCTGCAAGTTTTAAAGAGGTTCACCTAAATCCTGGTCTTATTTACATACCAATGTTGTTTGCTGATGATAGCCTGAGTTTTGGGATGCAGCCCATGAAATGCTTCTAAAAGGTGTAGAAGAGCTGATAAAGTAAGCACTTTTAACTGTATAACATCTTTTGTAATCATGCACCTTCCTATATAGAGTCTTTATAGGAAATTTATCTAAAATAAATTTAGAAGGAAAATAAAAAGTAGAAAGCTTCTACTTTGTAGTTTCCTGTGATTTTTGGAGATAAAGTGAATCCAGTGTAATTATTCTGGCTGTGAATGGTTTAGACTTTCTCTCTGGAATTCAGGATAAAATCTTGACCCTGCCGAGTTCAGTGACAATGCACCCTGCAGTTTTATTGGGACTGGGATTTCTCTCTGGAGACCTATGCTAATTCAGGCTGCTCCTTTCTTGTGCAGATTTCACTCCTGCATCGACATCTCTCCTTTTCCTTAACTTCTCCCTGGGCTGTTCTTTTCCTGTCCGTTCTGCCCCTCTTGTAGTGTCTGCCGAAAGGAACCTTCTGGCTCTCACCCTTTTGCCCCACTCGTACAGCAGTCATGAGTGTTGTGGAGTTTGGACAGGAAAAACCTCTAACACTGCCACTGCTGCCTTTGTGGCTCCTTTTTCTTCTCCTCCCCATCCCCCCACCATTACCACACTGCAAGTACCAGCTTTGGGTGTAAGCCCAGCTCTTGGGGTGGGACGTGACCTTCTATTCACATGTGAATAATGAGGAGTGACAGCTTCCTAATCAATATATCACTCCAGAGACTTAATGAAGCAGGGAAGAAAGCAATACAGCGGTGCCTAATTTTTTCTTTCTTTCTTTTTTTTTTTTTTAACTGTAGGATCTTTGGCAGTTTTACTTAGACCTCAGAGATGCCAACAAGAAAAATGAATCGAACTGGAAATTAGAATACATCCTGACTAAAACTTATGGCATTGAAGACTTGAAGCCAGAAAGCCTATATGAAATGGCCAAGCAGTTGTCTATGCCACACAGCACACTGTTTGAGCAGTATTACAGTAACTACATTGTGAGTTATGACAAAACTATTCTCTGTGAAGACGGGTGCAAGACCTGCCAAATATGTGCAATCCAATATTTAGATTACTCCTCATACAGAGATTGCATCAATCAGGAGGCAACATGGAGATGAAATCTCTGTGCAGTTAATGCAGATAGTGACTTTAGCCTGTGATTTAAAGAACTTGCTTGTTCTCTCACTCAAGTGCTGACATGCTTACAGGGAGCCTGTGGGACTTTTCTACATTTCAGGGGAGCAGTAAAACTCCCTTGATCTTTCTTCTTGCAAATGTGTTTTCCTTTATCATCTAAATAAAAGTTCATTGACTATGTAATAGTGGCCAGATACTTTGCTGTTGTCTCAAGTGAACTGTATCCTCTGTAACAGGTGTCCCAGTGTGTGCAAATAGAAGTTACTTACTCAGGTCTTTGTAAACCCTGTTTCTCAGGGTGTCTAACCATAGGCAATACCATTTCAGGCATGGGATTTTTATGGGGGCAGGTTTCAACCTTCTGCTGTCAAAATTTGCAGACTGAAGTAGGCAAAACCTGCACTTACTGAGACTTGAGTGCAGTTATGTTGTTGATGCAATGCCAGTATTAGATATCTCCCTGTGCCAAGTTTTCCTTGTTAATCCCTCAAACTCACTTCTTCTTAGGGACATTTTCTAATGATGGCATAAAAAGTGACTTAACAGAACACAAACCTCGATCCTGTAAATGCTTAATAATTTTTCAGAATGTGTGTGTTTGCCCAGCATGGAGTATTTTTTTTCTTATGATAGAACTATATACATTAGTACAGCTATCAAGGACTGTCCTGGTATGAGATTTTGCAGCAGACCATAAATCAGGTTTAAACTCACCAACATCAGTAATTGGACATAGCATATACATTCTCTGTGTGCCACAGATACACATGTACTTGTCAGGCTGTTTTTTAGGTTTCCCTTTTTTCACAGAGCAGTCTAGTACTTTATGTGAAGATTATCACATGTTCAAATTTACAATTGCAGAGATTGCTTCTTCTTCTTAAGGCTAAATAAGTGCACAAGATGACGCTATTAAGATGGTCCTTTATTTGGTGTGTGTATAACCAAGAAGGACCTTTACCCATTTTTCTGCCACACAAAGAGCTATACTTTTGGAAGCTTTGGTCAATAAAGTACAACACAGACCCTGCTCTATATTATCCCTGAGTAAGTGGAGCCATAGAAGTGGTTACGAGACAAATCCAATTGATGGGTTTTTATAATGAGATTAAAGCCTTTACTGTAGCAGTTGAGTAACTTCCTGGGTTTGTTTCCACCCAAGCTTGAAATATATAGCAGAAAATTTTCAGATAAATTTTCTGAGTCTGTAGCATGCACAACTGTAAATTCAGATACCTCAGATTTGTCATGCATCAATCATCCACAGAGGAAGTGGTTGGTTTGTTAAATTTGCATTCAGAAACAAATCCTCCAGTGCACAGCAGGCAGTCTTGTATCTTAAATTTGGTGCTTGGAGAAGATACGGTGAGCATGTAAACTGTTTAGAGCTATCTGCTCTGCCTGGCCTCAAATGGATCTGGATAAGTAAATAACCTAAATTAACGTGGGCACTGTACAGACTGTGAGTGTACAGACTTTGAGGAAGTGCCATAAAGTTTCTGTTCTGAAAGCTCATGATTCCCTGAGTGTTGGATGTGTTCCTTGGTTGTGTTTCTCAAAACACAGTTATCAGTACCAGTTTTCCAAGAGAAGCAAGCAGAGCTGTGGGTGGATAGCATAGGGGCAATTGGAGCTGGTAGGACAGCTGAGCTTCCTCCAATTTGACAGATGGATTTTGTTCAGTTCAGTCTTGAGCTTTCAACCATGCTGGTTTGTTTCTGTGGGTTCTGTGGCTTCCGTTTAAGCTTAATACCTACAAGACATCCTGGAAACGCTATAAAAATTATCTACTTGTATTCTTTGATTACAGGCTTCTCTATTGCTAAACTTTAGGGAGAGCTGGACCATGATGATTGGTGATTTAGCAGCTACAGAATTCTAGGAAGAGAGATATGCTGCTGATGGGATGTTGGGCATCTTGCTTACTAGATTACTTCTTTTTTTTTGGTGTCTTTGTGTCAGTAGATGTTATTCAATGAACATGAACAAATGAATGCTTGCAAATATCTAAATAGCAATCTATGATCCAGGCATACCTTTGTGGTTTTTTATTAATGTGGACTTCAATTGAAGCCAAGAGTTGAGTGGCACCAACCAAGGTGTTTTTTGCTAAAGACAGAGAGTTATAGCCACCAGGGTTACATTTAGCCAGGATATATCTCCCAAGATACATCCTGTTATGCAGGCTGGCATTCTCTGCTTTTCCTGAATGTAACTATAGCCATGGAAGTGCAAGCATAACTAGACAAGAAAGATCCAGGAATATGTTTGACTGCACCATCTTGTAACTCGGATGTAAACCAGGGAGAGAGCTTCTAGAAATGCTGCAGTTTAAAATACATGAGAAAAATCACATGAATAGCTTAGATAACTAGGCACCATGCCTGGGTATAAGAGGAAATAGAGCAAGACCGTGATGTTTTTGTTTTGGTTTCCTACTTTATTCTTTCATGGATCTAGGCATGTTCTACAAGAAATTTATCCTGTTGCTGACAGAGGCTTTTCTAAGGAATCGTGGAAAATGCCAAAGAAACATGACCTGATAAAGTAGCTGACTGCTGTAGACCAGATTCCCGCTTCACTTTTCAGGTGGTATTTTTATGGCCCCGTCTTGAAATGAATTAGGGGGGATATTTGTCAGGCCACATTTCACAGAAAGACAAATTACACCACCTAGTGGAGTAAAAGGGTTTTAATTTATCTGCAGTTGAACTAGAGGTATATAAACAAGGATCTCTCAAATATTCTAGGATGTGACTCCTAGCTTTTGACGGTAACCAGTTTTCGAAAGAAGTACTGCTACTTGTTTGTAGCAGTACTGCCACGTTGCACACTTCTTCTGAGTATTAAATGGTCGCTTGCTTCTAGAGGCCATGTCGCAGTAGGTACAGGTCTCAGCCCCCATCCAGGGAAGAACCGAATCCTGTGGAAGCTTATGTCTACATTAACAGGTACTGCAGCCTAGTAGGAGTGCCTTCTTTAACAGGAGTGTTGGTGCTGAGGAGCTGATCTGACTGCTGCACATTTCAGTTACAGTTGAAGAATGTTAGAGGTACCCTTGAAATGCAGCTGCCAGCTGAAGTTACATCTGAAAAAACACTCCCCAAGAGCACTCTGCAACATGAATAAAGGCCATGTGAGGATGATCAGTAAACTGTGTTCAAAAGTGTGCTTCTGATCCAAACCAAAGTGAAGGTGCATCCAGATGGACATGTTAATTGCTTTAGATTGCATTCATTAGCGTCTGGATGTGATCTCATCACTTCTGTTGTTTTCACTTGTCAGCCTGAAGAAATGAAGTGACTGGAGGAGATGGGATTGGAGGATATGTGAGTAACATATTGTTAGTAAAATTGATGAGTCTAAGACCAGAAGTACCAAGTACATGTATTCTCTTGTGGTAAAATGGACAAATGATGAGCACATAACATCTCCAAGGATAAGTATCTAGTTTAATGCTGTATCTAAGTTCCCTCCATGGAAAAAGCAGTCTCAAGAAGGTGAGTTGTCACACTGGTCTAAGAATAAAATAAACCTTGTGGAAGTCCCTCTCATGCCCAGTCAAAAGAAGCTATGACAATGACAATGAAGAAAGGACCTTTCAAGATTGCTTTCCTTCCTTGTTTTGCAAAAGCTGAAGACTAGCTTCTGTATGCTTACCACTAGAGCTTTCAACAAGAAGATACTGCTTTAGGTAATTAACTCGTCGTCTGTCAGCCCTAGCTTTCTTGTTCTGCTGGAGGAACATCCTACCTAGGAGTTCCACCAGTTTAGTTATTTCCTGGTCTGTAAAGAACTCTAGTGTAAAGTGAATGTTGTTTTCATACTGTGTGTGGAATATAACAGCTGTAGGAACTGAAAAAAAAAAACCACGTAGAGAAAAAATAACCAAAAATTTAAAGTACCTTATATATGCCAAATTAGTTTCTGGTGGTTGTGGGAATAGAGAAGGCACAGTACTAAACACTGCTGTTGTGCTACTGATCACTGTCTGTGAATTCCTGCCAAAGTAGGTATCAGGAGAGTGGTCACATGTAGGATGGAACATGCAGTAAATTGGTGGATGACTGAAAATACAACAAGGGAATCAACTGAAAAAATGTTGAAAGGAAAACTACTGGAAATGTGGCAACCTCAGCCTCCAAGACTTAGTGAAGGAGTGGAAAGAGCATAGACATGCTTACAGATGTGGCCAAATTGCAGCTTTTCAAATTAAACTTATGTTGCCTTCAGTGGTAGGGCTGTATTTATAGACTGTTTAGAAAATTGTTTCTATTATCTGCATGTATCAAATGTCTTCAAGTTTTATCTGAATCTACCTGTCAAATATGCTACAGTTAATTACTGAAATATTCCCCCATCATGCCTTCCAGTTTGCACTGGGTAAGAAAAATGGACACCATTCTCATACCCTATAAACTCTTTGGTGAATTTGAAAGCAACCACTCAGACATCAGGAATAATTGAGCTGGAGAAGTTGCAAATGGGGACCTGGGCAGAAAAAGTTTCTCCCACCCTAGAAAGCATCCTGAGATTTCAGTATTCCCCACTGGAATAAAACCAACACTGGTTTTAGGCAGGGAGAAATGCAAAGTGGGGATTTGCACCTGAGCCTGTCACCTTCCCCCTCAAGCATTTGCTGTGCATTGTCATGGTGTTGACTGTGCTTTCTCCTTCTACCCTGGAACTAAACAACTTTCTAAATTAAAATTTTCATTGGGACTGTTACGTTTATGCAAAAAATTCTGGTAGTGATGCAGCATTTTCCACCAAAACTATTAAGCAATTCTCAAAACTTCTCCCACATGCTATAATGTTTGACACCTTGCCTGTCCAACAGAGTACATGCCAATGGATGTCGATAAAGCTGCGGCAGCTTTATTAGTCCTGAATAGTCTAAGTTTTTTGATAATTTGTGCAGATCAGATAATCAGATGGTAAATACTAACTTTGGAGCACTGAAATTAGTGAAGTGATGAATTAATAAAAGAAATGAATAATTCCACTTGAGATTCAGGATTGGGTTTTTGAATACACCTAAAAAGCATTTCTGTGTGACATAATGCAGTCCTTCCTGGAACTGAACAAGCAGACGCAGGTAGCAGTAGCAGAGTATCTGTATCAGTATACTGCTTTTCCTGGAATAATTCCCCTTGTAGCCCAGAGTGACATGATAGCACAGCTTCCTGCTTTCCCTTCCAAGTTACACTGGATGTTTGCCTACGTAAGGTTGGTTTATGATACGCAGATACATACCAACAGACTTAAGTGTACGAACCCAGATGAATTGTACTCCCAGATGTTCTAGTTTGATGTTTGCTGACTATAGATGGAACACCCTAATACAGTGTTTCTAAGGAGGTGGGGCACTCTGCATCTTGTGGATTGGAGTTTACAAGACAGTTTAGGCATGCCTAAGGCTGCTAAAGAATAGCAGTTTCTCTAAGATCTTATATAAGCTTTGAAACCCAAATCTCCAGTATTCAGTCTAGCAGGATCTTCTTTCAAGTGGGGGTGGTGATACAAGCCTGTGGTTGTGTCACTCAAAATATATGCAGAAAGACTCTTCTTCCAGATGGGTAGAGTGCCTTAAAACACTTGCATGCTGCTCTGGCCTTTTTATGCTTAAAAAAAATGGGAAGCATCCATTTTTAACACATTCAAAAACATTCCCTGGCCAACTTCATATTCCTATTTTGTTGAACATTTTAGGCAGAACTTGACTGATATATTAGAACATTTTACACCTATGAAAGCTGCCATCTGCCACAGAGACAGCTGAAACTTGAGACCTTGGTAAAATATCATGCTAAAAGATTCTGAGGTTGTTGCAGCTGATTGCAATGAAGTGTACATTCTTACCTACCCTTAACTGAGTCACTGCAAAGAACATTTAACTTCGTCTTCTCACAGGAGGGGATATTTGATGTTGTTTTTACATCAACCTAGCTGAAACCTTCCAGCATTTCTAACAGACTTTGTTGATAGCTAACAAGACATGTTTCAAGCTGTCTGCTCTTTACAAAGTCTCATTTGTTGTTTCTGGTTTTGTTTTTTAAATCTAATTGAAAGTATTTATACAGAGCTTGAAATTCTAGACAGGCACAGGATTTGCTCAGAATAATTGCCAGTGTACAATGGAGGGCTTTTCTATAGTATTTTTTTATATTTCCCCTCCTCCAATCCCCTGGCCAAAGTAAATTTCTGCTAAGCAATGTCAAAAAACCATAGCAACTATCTTGTGACAGAGCTGAGGAGGTTTTGTTCTGCAGAGGACCCATTAATCACTGCATTGCCCTCAGCCCACAGTCTCATCCAATGCGATGCTGGGAATTTTCTACTGAAAACGGTTGCTAAATAGTTGTATGGGTGAAGAACTCCCCTCAAAGTGACCCATGGGAGGAAGTGGAGTGTGTTACTTGTAGCGTGTGAGACTCTAGGGATGGATGGAGGGATTCCCGTCAGCAGGAAACGGGAGTTTTCCCTTCAGTCTGGTCAGGGGAAGGATTAGGAGCAGGGAGTTTGGTGGGGGAGTGGGTCAGAGGCAGGCTGGTGGGGCAGCAGGGCAGAGCAGAACACTCTCCCTGGGCTCATGAAGGCATTTGTTCAGCAGTTCTCCATCGCGTGTTGGAGCTGCAGCGCTGCTCAGCAGGTGCCACTGCTCATGGCAGGAACATGAGCTCCATGCCCTCAGTAGCTCCCTGGGCGGCCTCCACCCCTCACCTAAGCCTGTCCCTCTGCTCTGGATTTTAAAGTCACCTCTCTAAGGCCCCAGGTTTTTCCCTGTCATAGAATCATGGAATGGTTTAGCTGGAAGCTTAAAGATCATCTATTTCCAATCCCCCTGCCATGGTCATGAACACCTTCTACTAGACCAGGTGGCTCAAAACCCCATCCAACCTGGCCTTGAACACTTGCAGAGATGGGACATCCACAGCTTGGCAACCTTCTCTGTCACCCAGTCATATTTCCTCTTTTATTTATTTGCTAAATGTCAGCTATTGCCTGTTAGTTTTCTTGCATAGTACCAGTTTAAGCTCTTTCAGTAGAGTCCAGCATTCAGAATATGCCCACAATTAAGGTTTGATCCATTGAAACAGTCAAAAAATTCCCACTCACTCACCCGCTGCATTTACTTGCTAACTTAGTCCATAAGACCTTACAGCTGCAGCAGAAATCCATCCTGGTGGAGTTTGTATTGAATATATTTGCTGCACTGACACAAACAGTGTCATAGTGCCTTGAATGACTTTGGAAACTTAGAATCCAGAAAATCAGCAATTGGGAAATCTGAATGTGTTTCTTCCTGTATCCCAGTTGTCAGTATTTACTGTGCATACACAAACAATAAACTCCTTACAACCCTTATCGTATTTGCTACTTTCATATACTTATACAGAAAGGCAATTGCTGTGTGAGCCACTGGATAGAGGCAGAAGCGGTTGTTTGTGCATGGAAGAGGGGTGGCCCTCAGCTTCTGGAGTGCCTTTTGGATGAAAAATAGGGTCCTGTCTTGCCTAATGATTTATGTGAAAACATGTCAGTTCTTCTCAATGCCTCCGATGGGATGTTTTCCCACAGAAATTTGCATATCTGCCCTAGTGTTGTCTTCACGTCTTTTCACCAGGCCATGTTTTGCTGCCACTTCTCTTCACGGGACAAAGATAGTATTAACAGTCAGGGCCTCATGGTGTGCCATTTCCTTGCATGTACATCGATTCCCTTTTGAGGCCCCCAGCTGCATTCAGGGTCTCTCTGCTTTGCTTTCCCTCCCGAAGGAGAGCTAAGGCCATTTGAGAGAGACCTGCCCCTTCTCCTCTAAGCTGGGGTAAGTCATATCATGACCAGGGGAGGTGAAAATCTCTTGCTTCAGCTGCAGTTGCACAACTGTTATCACACTGCTGCTAAATAAAACCTCACAATAGGTTTGGGGGTTTTTGGGCTCTGTCTCTGATACCCCTTTTGTTAGAATTTTTTTCAAGTGATACGTTTTCTAACACTGTGTGTGTAGGCGGAGTGACAGACCAGTGTCCTGTGCTTAAATTGCGAGGGGTTTAGCTGTGTGCAGTGTATTGCATGTTCAGCTTGAAGAATAATCCCACATTTCTTTTGTTTAGGTATAAGTCCCACCTCTCATCTTATGCCAGCCTAAGGAGTGTTTAGCCTCCTTTTAGAAATCCAACTTTGGGAATTTTTGTTTATTCACATATATGAACAATGAGAGTGTACTCTTGAAGACATAGTTTGAAAAAGGAAGCCAGGTGTGGTAAAAAATATGAATTAACCAGTGCTGACTGGTTAGGCTTACACCTATGTTGGCATGTTTAGAGTCTGGTGCAACTCCAGTGAGGTCAGGATGAAGTCTGCATCTACATCATCTACATAATTTAACCCAGGATATGAGAAAGCAAATAATATGTAGACTGCAAAATATGTTTTTCAATAACTTGTTAGGTGAAAAAAAGCCTTCAACATACATGCCAAATATAGAACCAGAAATAGCAATTATATTTTAAACTCTTATTGTGTAACTAGACAGGTCCTATATTTGTTAAATACATTGCTTCATTCAGTGCCTTCAATTCCGGTTTTTATTTCAAGAATATCCTTTTATTTTTGCCTTTCTGAACTTAGTGAGACTTTTTCACCTATTGGCATGCAAAATGATAAATCATTGAATTTAGTGTTTAAGGAATAGATTCTAAACTTTATACATACTATATTCAATGCATATAAAAGAATGAAAAATTCCATCTCTTTTCCAGCACAGGTCTTCGAGTGCTCAGAATCAGTAATAAAATTGGTTTCTTTGCACAGCTGTTACAAATTACCTGATCTCACTATTTTACTCTCACACTCTCTATTCTGCCTTCATCCCTCTCCCAGTTATGAATTACTAGCATTATGAAGGAGGCACACTCTTCGTTTTGTTGAATGTTGTAAAATATTCACTAGAATCATATAAGAATTTGTTCTGCTGCTGGCAGAAAGCAGTTCTATAAACAATGTGCTCCTTTGTTTGCCCAAAGCATAGTAACAAATGGATTATGTGTAACAGCCATCTATAAGGCTTTTATTTCATCTCCATTCAGGCTCTCCGTGTTTTGCACCACTTTTAATGAGACTGCCTGAACTATGGTAACCCTGTGGTACATTTGTAAGCAAGAGATATTGGATGAATCAGCCCCTTCCAGGACTGCATTATGAAGTGATCTGCTTTCATTACAGGATTTATTTTAGAGGTGGTAGACCTCAGCGAGACGATACTGCAGGCACCAGCAGCACTTATCTGCTCTGTAAGGCCAAGTTCAGGGTCTGCATGAATGTGAATCTGCTTTCCCACAGTCAGATCTTTCGTTGCATGGCATGAAACACAACCATTTTTGTGCATGACCTCTCCTTTGCTTCCCTTCTGCTTCAGACTCATACTGGAATGATTGATAGTCCTTTATAAAATACTCCATAAAGAACTATTTTACTTCCCCATGAGCATGAAAGCTTGGGTCCCCACACACATAACAAGTACAAAACCTAGCATCTCACAGCAGAATGAAAAGCCTCTTCTGCTTTTTGCCTTTCTGAAGTGTGAAGGCTTCCCCTCTGGAATTGGAAAGTTTATTCCCTACAATAGAGCTCACTGTTGTCAAAACCAACCAAACACATATTCATATAAGTACAGATAGATGGCTTCTTTTTTCCTCTGGAGGCTTATGTCACTTTTACTTATTTTTTCTCTATTTTTTTCTTAACATAATTTATGAATTTTACCAAAGCAACCCATGATTCTGAAGTGGCATAGTGCCCTAGTTATCTTTTGTGGTTTGTTTGAATATGTTCACTACCTTCTGTTTGTTCTGCTGTTTTTCAGTCACTATCAGTATCAACACTGGGTAGTTTTTGCCCAGGAAATACTATTGCAATGGAACTGTAAGCCTGATAACAAAGTAGATAAAACCAAAGCCACGTGCTTTGTCCACAGGCCTCGCCTTCCTCTTTCTAGACACATTTTCTGTATTTTGCTTAAATGTTTATATGTTAAAAATTATAGCTCAAGCAATTCTTGACTTTGCTTAGAGGACCCAGTTAAAAACAGGAAGTGGTTGGAGAAATACAAGAGTTCATAGAATCACAGAATGGTTTGTGTTGGAAGGAACCTTGAAGATCATTAGTTCCACCCCTTTACAGTGGGCAGGGACATGTTCCACTAGATAAGGTTGCTCAAAGCCCCATTCAACCAGGCCTTGAATACTTCTAGGGATGGGGCATCTACATCCAGAAGCCATTGCTTTGGAAAACCCGTGGAACAGGACTAGCCTTTAAGAAATCACTGTTGTTAGGTTTTTTTAAGATTTCATGGTTCAAAGGTGACTTTGGCATGGAATTAGTGGCAGTAAGGTAAAATCAGGTTGAACTGTGAATTGCCAAGTCAAAACAAGAATCCTGACAGCACAGGACTGCAATAATAATAACCTTGTGCAAATTGTAGTCTTTGCTAGAGAGTAGAGCACTGAGATGAAAAGTACCATGAAGAAAAAGGGAGAGGTCATACAACATAGTTTGTTATTATAGGAAAAGAAAACAGCCTAATGATAAAGACAAATTAATCAGCAAAGAAAACTGCTTGGGGGAAGCCTTTGAAATTTTCTAGGTTGTGACTTGTTTAGGTTTTTTCCTTTAAATAACAAATCAATCCCAAATGCTCCTCTCCCCAGCTCCGTTTGCTGTAAAAACATCCAGCGGCAGGCTCAGGGAATTCACCAGTTATTGTTAATTTTACTTTTTAATACAGAAATCCTTTCCACTTTCCAAGCACTTTTAATTTCTGATTTTACTAGTGTAATTGTAGTCCCTCTACTGCATACATTTCCTGCTGTCATAAATATTTTTGTGTGTGCATGTATGAGATACAGCAAGGTAAAGAGACAGACTTAGAATGTCCTGGTGGGTGGATGGGTTTGCTGTAAATCTCAGTTTTGGCACCACCATTTTTATGTGTCAATCTCCAAATGCCAGTGAGAGACTGAACTGCCCATAAGATTTCTCCCAAATGAAAATGTTCATTACACTTTTTGTGCATGCACTGTATGTCATTGAGCTGCAGAAACAGGCAGCACCTGCATACTCTTGAGAAGTGGACTGTAGCAGAAAGAAAATTGCAAATGTATTGTGAAGCACTTAAAAAGTCTGATGACAAACATGAGAGGATAGATTTTTTTGAGGAACATTTGTGTTGCTGGGTGATAATCAGGGCTTTATTGTTTATTTGTACTTAATGTTTTAATGAGTATAAAGGCATGCAGGTTAGCTACCTGGGCACTTATTTTCTTTATAATGAAAAATTAATTTATTTACAACCTATAAGTAGGCTGAATTTAAACACAGCACACTTCAAACTCAAGGCTCTGGAAGGCAAGTAAAACTGCTTGCTGTCTGACACCTATTATGCAAGTTTAAATAATACCACAATGTGTTGGGAAGTTGCATCTGAAAAGTAAATTGACTGGTACTTTGGAATTTGATCAAATTTTAAGGTGAGAGATCTTTCAGATAACATGGAATGCTTAATTCCTCCCACTCATCCTCCTCCTCTTTACCTTAGGTCTAATACTTTCTCAGAAGAATTTGGCTACGTGCTTTCAGTGTCTTGCCCCTCTGAAAACAAGCTGCAAACTTCCAGTGCTTTTCATTCCCCATGGATCTGTAAAGAGGCTAGAAGTATTGTGAGAGACAAAATGTTTGAATGTGTCACCCCAGGAGTCAGTCTTTAAAAGGCAGAGTGAAGGTAGAATGAAGACTGTAAAAGTAGCTACTTAACAAGTTTGTTAGCAAGGACAAATCCTGTATTTACTGCTTTCTACTGTGAAGAAACTCCAAATATTTGGGGGTTTGCATTCCGTGTTGGGTGTCTGGCAAGATCACACAATAAGCCTGAGAATTATTCATTGTCTTTCTGTGGCAACCTATCTCTAGTTATAATCATGTAACTCATTTTGAAAATTAAAACCGGGAAGCTGACAAGCAATCACCAAAGGATTGACTAAGGATTCTTTCTCCCCCACTGAGAATAATAAATTTATGCAAAACGAAATTTCAAAAGTGACCAAAAAAAAAAAGCAAACTGGTTTCAAACCTACTGCCTTAATGCTTCTGTTTAAACGTATGCTAGTAGACATTTAGCTTACTAATTGCCCAACAAGGAACTGTGCAACAGTTGCAGAGATAAACTGCCTTCGGTTATCTGACATCATGGACCGGCTTTTGTGCTGACCTGTATGTGAATGTATCTGCCGCTGGAGGCAATGAGGCTATGCTGATTGACATCAGTTGAGATCTGCGAAACGAAAACAAACTCGGTTTTCTTCCTTCTGCGCGTACCCCCCCAGCCAGCCCCTGCTTCACAAAATCCCGTTCTACCAGCTAATAATGATCGCCATCATCATATCCGCAGCCCCAGGCAGGCTCCCCAGCGTGAGCCAGGAAGCGTGCGAGCTCCGGGCAGGCGTTCGGGTGAGGGCTGGGAGCCATCCCTGTGCCGAGGGGGAGATCCCCTTCCACTTCATGCTTGGTTGGCACTTTGGTCGCCGCTGAATGCTCCCCCCTCGGAGCCTTTGTGCGGCGGCGGGGGCTGAGGTGTGAGGCGGCTGCCAGGCGATGGCCACGCCATGCCTGGACAGAGCATGACCAGTTTGGCTGCAGCCACTCACCACCGGGCTTCTTGTTACATCACTATCAGCCCATGGCTTGGCGAGACGGAGCCAAACAGGCTCTTCGTTGTTTTTCCTCTTTTCATGGACAAGAAGAAAGCCTGGGAAAAAAGCAGGGATCCCAGACCTTCCTTGAGAACAGCCTAATATTGTCTGCATGGTAATGAAGGGAACAAAACCGCAAACACACAGAGCTCTCTCCCCCGGCAAGCCGGGACACACAAAAGCAGGGTGTGTAATCGGAAAGACTGGGCGAGGGCAGCATAGTGTGCGGAGGAAATAACCTCCAGTAACCCCCAGCCCAGAGCCCGCTGCGGCTCCTGGGAAGACCAAGCACTTCCCTTTATCCTGTTTTTCGTGGCAATGTCCTTACAATTGATTTGGAGAGTCTGTGTCAATATGGTAGCACAGCAGCCAGATCTCTTTCAAAAAAAAATATTGTAACACATGGTGTGCATTTGTGATTCCAGTTTTCTATTACACCCACAAAGTCAAGATGGGTACATTTGCACAGCTCGTCCTTGTTTTTGCAAGCTCCTGGTATTTTCTCAAGAGAAAGTGATTCCTTCTTTGCTCTGTTTTGAAATTCAAAAGAAGCTTAATTTTTCTGTTTGCAATGTGGTTTTCATTGTTTCTTCTTTCAAAGGTGGAAAAATGGATTCACATTGTATATACTTTGGACACCATAAGTACCTGAACCATTTCTGTCTGCTGGGGACAGGTTCAGCTTCTGTGAAAATTCTGTTTCTCACAAAAATCCATCTCTTGGCAGGCAGGCATAGTGTCCCTACGGAGAAACACGGTTGTCATGGGAAACTGTGATCATGGAAAGAAAAACAAGTTTTGTGAGCCATTACGGGACTTGTCTCTCTGTACCATGAAGGCAGGCAGCAAGCTTGTCCTTCTCTGGAAACCAGAGCAGAGCTTGGCCATGGGGTGGTGAGCTCTTGGAGGGCTTTTGCTGTTCACCGCACCTCTGCAGGGGCTGAGGTCTTCTAGGACTCCCCAGGCATTCTCCTCCATGCCTCACTTTGTTCCCTGGTTCTGTTTCTGCTGCATGTGATACTCCTTCTAAAATGTCAATAAGGAGGATGTCATCCAGATGGCTAGAGGAACCCCTTTTACCCTAGAGCATCTGTTGGAGTTGTTAAATAAAAACTATGATGCCGAGTTGGATGTTTATCAGAATGAAGCCCTAGGATGTGTTACATATGTATTCATTGCATACGAGACATCCATCAACTCAAGAGCTTCAGGGCTGCTTAACAGTCTCCGTCTGATATCTCTGTTCCATTTTTTTAATCTTACCTTTTTGATCAGGGTTGACCAGAACTGTGGGCCAGAACTGTATCAATGACGTGCAGAGTGGCATTCATATCTCTCCATCTCTGTTAGAATTTCTTTTCCTTGTGTGCACTGCATACCGTTGCCTCATAACTCTCCCGTGACTGGCCAACACACCCAGGTTTACTCCTGCTCTATTACATGTTGCATAGTATGAAAGATAGAAAAGAAGATCTCTAGAAAAATACAGAACGTGTACTTTGTTGAACTACTGAATGCTGTTCATAAAGCCTTCCTGATCTCTGCAGTGATAAATTCGTCCACCAGTGCGTGAGATCTGATTATAGCCTTGCACCATTACAAATGTTACCACTGGTTACAGAATTATTCACTAATTAAAAAGAAGTTGCTAGAATTAAAAGAGTCTTCATTCAGATGTGCTTGTATAAAAAAAGACCTCAGTTCATGTTCTTAGTTGTGATAGTGGACTCTGACAGGCAGAAAATGGGAAGAATTGTCTCAGCTTCATACGTTACTGTGAGCTTGATGGTAATTAATTATGTAAATAGTTGTGTGTTGTTCATTTCTGTCAACAAAACACATGCACATGAAGATGACTCATTGCTTCCCATAAGGAGCTAACAAGTGCAGTAAGTTTGTAAATAGTTTTGCAGGAGATTTCTTGACAGTGCAGTAATGGTTGCAGTCCATTGTCCAAACTGACACTGTCCAACAACTGTGTCAGTTCTTTAGTGGTATTAGCCCAGGTAGAACAAAGAGCTTATAACCATATTTTTTTAACCTATAACTTAATTTGATTGACTAGAGACAAATAAAACTCACATCTAAACACACTAGTCTTGTTCAAACCATGTCTACTTTTCTCAGAGTCCAACATATTCTTAGAAAACTATTGAGAGGGATATATTTTTCGTTATGTGTCTGAAAGATGATAAAGTACAAAAGGAAAGCTCGGCTTCAGCAGCTTTTCTCAACGATTAAGGAAGTGGTTGAAGCAGCTAAAATAGGCTGTATCAAAGCTTATTTTTCATTCAAGAAATGTACCTGCTGAGCCTGAAATCATTGTGAGCCAATTTATATGTTGGACAAAGCACCGCTTCAGCTTTCAGATCCATGTATAACTCTTTAGTGCCCTCCCCTGTCCCAGTTTGGAAATGCCTACGTTTGGTAGGAAAACCGTTTAAATATGGTTAAGAAAATAATATTGTGACTTTATTACTAAATTGAAATATTACTGTTGTCTTTTTTATCTCTCAAATAAATCTGTTTGTCTTAAGAGTGGGAAAGGGGGAATTTAATTTATTTAGAGAACAAGAAATCAAAACCACCAAAGGACTATGCCATGTTTTTGTTTTACATATTGTTTCCAGGGGTCATAATGATATTGACTTCTCAGTGAAGTTTGTCAGAGAGGCAAGTGGAAAAAAATAAGTTAGTAATAAAACTTGCCACTCTCTGGGTCAGTCAGATATTCTTCCATCTGGGTCATTTAGCATTGAACATTGTGCACATTTCTCCTGGATGAAAGGGAGTACAGGTGTGCTGTGTGTGCTATCTAAATCAACACATTACTCAAAGAAAGACCGAACGTAAAGGTGATGGAGCCAACGTACAGGAGAATGAAGTCAAATATCTACTGTGTGTGCAGATGCAGGAGATTCACTTCATCCATACTTTTAGATGGCTTAGCAGGCCCTGTGGAGAGCCAGAGCAGCACTTCCATAGCCTCTCTGCCCTGGGCCTCACGGCAGCCTCACTGCGTGCCGCTGTGTGCCAGTCCCACGCATGAGCAAGAAGTTTTGATGTGCAGCCAAGACACTAAGATTTCCTTGGACTTTTGGGAGGTGTAATGTGAAATAGCTGTGGTTCTTGCTTGGAAAGGGATTGTTGCTTCACACCCTTGGACCAGTGCTTCTACAGTATTTCCTTACACAATATCTATCTCATTTCCTTCTTAGTAAAGAACAATTTCCTTAAATGCTACTCTCTCATCTGCCTGTCACATCCTCCATGCAGGAATTGGAATTCACTGATAAATTAAGTTGCTACATTACTGTCTGTCCTTTCTTCTTGATAATATGTAGCTTTTGTAGCTTTGATGAACATTTAACCAACACTGATATGAGAAGTATCAATACAAGCAGCATGAAGGTGATTTTTTGGGAGGTTTTATTTGTTTGTTTATTTCTTTTGTGGGTGTTTTGTTGTTGTTTGTTTTGGGAGGTTTTTTTAAATCTTATTTCATCACAATTTTCTGGGTTAATTCTGTGATTGTAATTTTCTGGGGTAGAGAGAAATTCAGACCCTGCTTTCCACCGGTTTCCTTTTGCCATGCAATGTGTGCTAAAATAAGAGTCTGTCCATCTGTCTTCCTGTGGTACACAGGTACTTTTTGCATGACTAAAATTGGATCTAATGTCCCGTAAGACTTTTATATGGGTTAGCTTGTCTTAATATGCTTTAAAACCAAGTAAATGGAAGAAAGAGACAGTAACTAGAATATATAGGTCAAAGATTTCTTCATCCTTCAGATAATCCAGTTATTTTAAAAAGTAGCAGGAAGTAATCCTAAAAGCTGAGCTTATCCAAATCAATTATAAACATTGCTTTGAAACCCTTCATGAGTTTTATTTTAAATTTCAAAATAGTTTTTAAATACTTTTGTAAATATTGTGTCTCAGTTGAAACCCCAAAAAAAGCTTGTTTGTTTGCTGTATAGAGTTCACTTTAGGATTAAGGCTTCAAGACCTTCACATGCACTGCAGACATACTCACAGACATCTAGATAGATGTCTGCCCACAGTAGTTCAAAACTAAAAGGAAGAGTGGATATGGCTAATTAGGAAGGAGTGTGTGTGTGTGTATGTGTGTGTGTGTGTATTATTAAAACAAAAACAGTATTCCAGAAATGCAGTATGAAAGACAAGTAAGACCACATTTCAAGGTCTTGCTAAGCATGAATCCATACTATTGTTTGTTGTATATTTCACAACATTCACCTACTGACAGGATTTCTAAAGGCAGCACTGCTGTGATCTCTCCCTCTTCCAGCACCCAGCTTATCCTGCTGTGTAGCCTGTAGTGACTCCTGGGTCAATTCCTTTTCTGTCACTTCACCTCTGTGAAGCTGAAGCACTAAAACATATGAGAACTATTATGCTACTGTTTCTTTATCTCCAAACACCAGGATAATTTTTCTTTATCTGCCTTTTGCTGAAATAGATGTTGGGGCACAGGGCTGTATGTATATGGCTGCTGTTCACAGCAATGAGAAATTTTGTAGCTGTTGCAAAGGGTTCAGAAGCAGGATGTTGTTATAGTTGGCTAAATGTCATTAAATGCTTCTAGGTTTAACAAAAGGTTTTTGTGAGGGATAAAGGTAAGAAAAGATTATGCTTCTGTAGGTATTCAAAAAACTGAAAACAGTTTCTATCTAAAATAGACAACAGCACAAACGGGTTTTGCCATATGATGATTTTCAAATCTGTGAGATGCAGAATGACAGAAATAACCAAGAGAAAAGTCTACAAAAGACAATTATAAACAGGCAAGGGTGAAAACAGAAAGAGAATTCTAAGTGTTGTTCAAAAGGGACAACCTTTACTTGTGTGGTGAGAAACCTGCCCTTGTTATCTTTTCTCTTGAAAGGTGACTTTGAACACTTTTTGTAATGAACTAATTTATATCCAAGATATGCTGGCTTCTGGCAGTTTGTCCTGCATTTGAAATAAGTCACAAGACCCCAGGCTCTTGGCTCTCTGCTCAGGCCAGAAAGAGGTAACATCATCTTTTCTTTGAAAGAGAGGTTGGTTACAATTCTATATTTATCCTGAAATAACATGAATTGTGTAATATTAGTGTTCCTTACCAAGCTGGAGTAAGTTTCTGTACTGCCAGATAAGTGCATGGCAAGCAGCAAACCAGTCCATTGCCTGCACCTCACCAGAGTATCAGCACACAGAAATCAGAATCACACCTATTACACTTTCCAACTCTGTCTGGAAAGTGGGAAAGATTAACCAGAATCTCTCAGCAGATGACTATGATATATTTGAAGGCAGTGTAGAAAATATTGTAGATTTCTAAATGTGCAGATATCTTGCTGTTATGATTTACAAATTAGATTCCTCAACTCTACTGGGAACAGGCATATTTCCAACTGTAGGGTTCTTAGACAGGCTATCCTGCTTCTACAATCTCTTTGAATTTTTAGCAGAAACAAGTTTTCAAATCGTAGTTGATTTATATTGGCAAAATGCAGCTTTCTTTTCTGTCAAGAAGTGTTTTTGACTTGATGGGCTGCAGCCTGAAGCTAGGAAATTTCACACAGGAGCTTGAACAAAGCTAATATACTGATGTTCAGCACTGGTTGTGAAAGGGTTAGGCTCTCTCAGTTGCTAAATTTTTCTGCTTTGCTCAGAATTTTGCTCTTCTAGAAGAGAGACATTATTTTTGAACCACATGCTTGGGACAACCCAAACTTAGTTTCACAAGGCAGAAGCCCCTAAAAGGTCTTTGATAACATCCAGATCGAGGCTTGCTTTCAAATGTGGTGTATTTCCCGTTCATCATTTACCATTTGTGTAGTTGCCATCAGCTGAAACTACCAGCTCTTTGGAATGCTGAGCTGCTCTTCCTCACACAAGTGTAGAGCTTAATGCCATGAACTTTGTTTCAACCTTCCTTTTTTAAGAAAGACAGCCCTTCACTTTGTCAGGTGACACTGTTGCTAGTCCTAGGTTATTGACTACTGGTGTATTCAACAACAGGAATGCAAATTAGCTATTTACATGTTAGATTAAATATAATTGTGTTCTTGTTTTAGGACTACTAACTCTTCTAGTTTCTGAACTCTGAAAAATTTCTGTATTTTATCTTGCATTCCTGAGGCAAAAAACACCTGCACAACAGATATAAGCAATTCTTTCTCCTCAAAGCTGCAAAAGTTAATGAAGGGTAAACATTTCTTGTGAAGAGATCTCTATTTTTTACATTCATAAATCAGGCTATCTAGTAAAATTTAATTAAATATATTTGAAATTTATATTAATTAAGTATGTTTAGCATATATTTCAAGTGTTGTGCCACCAAAGGACATCAGAACAGCAAGGAGGTAGGCCAGGCTGGGAGGAGAGATGGGGATTGGCACATTCATTGGATGCAGCGAGGTTAAAATGAAATCATTTTAGTTCAATACAATCCAGAGCTCTGGCCAAATCTCAAAAAGAATAAATTTCAAGGTGTCTTTTGGACACAAAAATAGCTGTAATCTTTCTTTAAGTTTTAAGATTATCTGCACTATAAGAGGCATTTGAAGACATCTAGTTGTTTGCTTAACTATTCACTATTTTTTTTCTCTTGACTCAGGCCATATTGGGTATTTTTCTAACTTTTTCTCTAACAGATTTCAAATCTCTTAACAACAAATCACGTCTCTGATCTCGTCTTCTGATTGTTTTTTCTATTTCCTGTAGATGACATTTTTCATCACCATCAAGTTTTGTCCTTGAGAGCAGTGGTTTCTTACTTTCAAACAATTTCCTTGATGTATTTTACTTTCTGTTGGGTAGCTTTGGCCAGAATTTCTGGTGCTTGCTGAATTTTCCTCTCACCTATATTTAGCAGCATACTTATGTCTTCTTATCCTCATTCTCTTTTGTGCTAAATTTGGCCACAGAATTTCATTCTTCTTCCTTCGAAGCTTTTTCATTTTGATTCCCTAATCCATTCCTCCATCAGCTGATCCAGGATTTCTTGAGATCTTTGAAGCTTTTGCTCCGTAGCAAATCTTTTGCTAAAGCTCATCAGCTTTGACCTGGTGATTAACTCACTTCAGGTGCCTATGTCTTGACTCTTTGTGCTGGATCAACTCTTGTCTCTTCTTCTTCCTTTCAGTTTCTTTCAAAGACCTTTTCTCAAAAGCCCATGAAGCCTTGCATCTGAGCAGGTTATGGTTCAGGTCTGTAGTATCCTTCTCTATGATCTGCTTCTTTCTCAGATGTTTTTTATGGAAACATTTCCTGTACTCATCTTAGAGCTTTGATCTTTTAAGCTTTGCCTTGTGCTTTGTTTCTTTCTCCTGTGCCAGTCTTTGCCATCTCATCTCTTGAAAGGCCGTTTCTTTCAGCCTGGCCTCCAGAAAGTCACTCCCTATTCAGATTATTGCCACTCCTCTGGGCTTTGCCCAGCAGCTGCCATCTCTTTCTTTTTTTCTCTCTTTCTCTTTCTCTTTCTCTTTCTCTTTCTCTTTCTCTTTCTCTTTCTCTTTCTCTTTCTCTTTCTCTTTCTCTTTCTCTTTCCCTTCCTTCCTCCCTCCCTTCCTCCCTCCCTTCCTCCCTTCCTTCCTCCCTCCCTCCCTCCCTTCCTTCCTCCCTTCCTTCCTTCCTTCCTTCCTTCCTTCCTTCCTTCCTTCCTTCCTTCCTTCCTTCCTTCCTTCCTTCCTTCCTTCCTTCCTTCCTTCCTTCCTTCCTTCCTTCCTTCCTTCCTTCCTTCCTTCCTTCCTTCCTTCCTTCCGAATTCCTTCCGAATTCCTTCCTTCCGAATTCCTTCCTTCCGAATTCCTTCCTTCCTTCCTTCCGAATTCCTTCCTTCCTTCCGAATTCCTTCCTTCCTTCCTTCCGAATTCCTTCCTTCCTTCCGAATTCCTTCCTTCCTTCCTTCCGAATTCCTTCCGAATTCCTTCCTTCCGAATTCCTTCCTTCCTTCCTTCCTTCCTTCCTTCCTTCCTTCCTTCCTGTGTTAGCCACAGCTGTGAGTGCTGGTGGTACTTAAGTCCAACAACTTAAGATAAGGACCTGAAGAGGAATTTCAAACCTTAAATCCCTTTGTGAATATAGCCTCTAATTCTGTCAGTGTGGTGAACAGCTCTTCCAACAAGGAGCTCTTGGACCATCTGCTGACAAAGCTCACCATGGAGCTCAGCACTGTGCCACAGAGGGCTGCTTGGCTTCTCTGCTTTGGAGTCGTGCTAGGGAAAAAAGTGCTGGGGATCATGTTTGTCAAGGCTGGTACCATTACAAGAGATTGCTGGGATTTACACCAGCAGAAGCTCCTTTAAATCTCAGCATGTGCATTAAGCAGTATAATGAGCAGTATTAATCCATGCTGGAAGTTATGAAGATGTAAGTTGCTGTGACTATGTCTTTAACCAAAAAACCGAGAGGCATAGTCTGCTAAGAGAGTTTTCTCTTAAACCTCCACTGAAAGAAGCTGTGTTTTTGTTAATCCTATAAATGACTTTTAGCTGATTTTAACAACAACATTCTATTTTCAATATTGTTGTATAGGGATTTTAGTCAGTTTTTAGTCCTCTGAAAATCAATGTATTGTGTAAATTTTCCTCAATTTATTATTTCCTTACTTTCTCAACCTAAGCTCTGTTTGGTGGCTGAGGAGTCTCCGTTGGACATGTTCTTAAACTTGTCTTCAGCATTAAATAAATATTCTATACTCTCTTGGAAGCTTTGGTGTGAATTTTCTTAGGTAGTACTCTGTTGTTTAAAATTCGACTCAGAAATCTTGATTATTTCAGTACTCTGGTACAGTTTCTTTGCACCTGCAGTTTTTTTAAATGTGAAAAAAACCTCCCTAAAACTGTGAGTGAACAATAATGCTAGCTCATCCCTCCATTTCGTGTATATCTGCCCCTCTCCTGCAACAGATAGAATGTTTCATAATGAAGAGTTCTTGTCCTCCTTACAAGTAACAGAGATAATTAGGTCTTGGGACTGTGTATTTAGACAGCTGCTAAACTTAACCTCAGATCAGAGAGCACACAGAGAATGATGCCAATGAAAGCCGATGGCCTTCTCAAACTATTTATCTCTGAATTCATAAAGTTGTGTGTGGAAATGCTATGTATGGAGATGAATTACAGAGGGACCAGTTGTGTCTTATGTAAAAATCATGTTGATGGAAACAAGGGGAAGAAAATACAATGTTACTGATCAAAATGCTGTCAGCGTGTTGAAAATTGGAGCATCTTTATCCTGAAACAGCAGCATTCCTTGTGGAAAAACAATTTCAATGAAAACAACCCCCAAAATCAATCTATTGAAGATATTTATACCAGTGCTATTCATATTGTTTCTAAGGACCTTACACATCTCTCCAATGTGTAAAAAAATACACTCATCTCAGTTTTAGAGATGAGGTACAGAAGAGGACAAATGAACACAGCAAATCTCTGCTGAGCAAACAGAGCTCCTGTCTTTTCTGACAGGTTACCACTGATGTGCTTTTCCTCTCTGACACACTATCTAAACATGTGTGTATTTGTAACACAGTTTTGACATATATTGGCATAACTGAACCCTGAGTTACTTGCCATACAAATGTTTACATTATCAGTGGTGGCACTTATTCAGAATTTACTGAATTAGCCACCTTTCTTCATGTTGTGACAGGTGGTGGGGAAATTTGGCTTAAGGTTAACCTAAGATATACATATTTTCTTTGCACTATATTTTTGTCTGAAGTATTGAAGGATCAGCATTTTCCTGAAGATACACCTTTAAAAAAAAGTGTGAACATTAGCCTCTTGCTCCCTCACGTCATTTAGAGGAGACAGCTTCAGAAGAGATGCTGGACTGACACAGTGACTTGGGAGGGAGCACGAAAGCTCCTCTGCATCTCTTTCTTTAGCCATGACATATGCTTCTCTCTGATGCTGCCAGATATTTTGGCCAGAGTTTATGTGTCATATCCTTTCAGTAAACTACAACACTACATAAAATAGGCAAACACATGTTATTTGAAGGTGATATTAATAGTAAGAATAATATAATTTACATAATATTATCATTTGTTAAGGCACGTAAAAGTGTCACTGTGCTGCCTGTTTAGTCTCTTAGACTATAAGAAGGAAATGGTCTTATGATGATGACCAAAATGCACTCCTAAAAGTTCATCAAATCACTGTCTTTTTACTCTTCTTTTCTGTGAGTATGGCACCATATTATTGAGATGCAGAATAATTGGTGTAGTCAGTGATACAATAATGTCTGTAGGTACTTGAATATCAAAATATCTGTACGGGTAAAGTACTCTATGTAAGAGTCAAAGACAAATATTTTGTGATATTTCATTGCTTGTACCCAGGATGGCTACATAAGAAGGGAGGTCGGGCTTCCTTATCACCTGCTTGTGAGTTGCAGCTGTTCAAAAACATTTATCACTAAACGGCATTAGTAATATACAGCTATGAGAGCTAAAGGAGAAGTGGTTTATTGTTCCCCGCTGTCATTGTTTGCTACTCCTGCAGTTTAGCTACAACCTTTGGCTGCTGATGTTATGTGTTTGTTCTACAGGATCTGAAATAGAGATGTGGGGTTCATGCTTCGGGTTAAATATAGCCGGCCATAAAACTTCACTGCGAAACCAGGCCACAGCTAGAATACATCTTTCATGATGCACTCAGATACAGTCAGTGGGCCGAAGGAGATAAAAGAATTAAAGACACTGAAGTACTTTTTTTCCCATTTCTTTTCTTAAGGAAATAAATTAAGTAAATGAAACAATGGCTATCTGTTAGAAATACTGGAGGTGAAAGGTTCAGGGTGGATTGCTTGTGTCACATGTAGTAAACAGCAGATGGCTGCAAGCATAAGGGAAAATAACATGTATTTGACAACCTTATATTAAAACTAAATAAACCAGTTCTTCAACTGGCATAGAAAGGTGTCTGTCTATTGATTCTGACAGAGATTTACTGGTGTACATGTGGTTTCTTTGAATATCAGTAGGTGGTAGGAGACTTTACACACAGAGATGGAGCTGGTCAATGCAATAAATATTTAACCTTCCTCAGAATATTTGCAGCCTGGATGTTGGTTCAGCTTATGCCAGAGAAGAAGCTAACTTTGACATTCAGATCCCGGTGTCTGAGGGGTTTGAATCTGTTGTTATAAAGGCAGTCACTTGAAGGCTCTCCTATGTTAGCCCATCTGCTGAGAGAGAAGCCACCTATCAGTGCAGAATGAAACTTCTGCCCCTTGATGGTAAATGGGTATGAACTGTGAGCGCAAACGCTCTTATTGCTGATGCTTACATTTGTTTTGACTATCTCAAGGTTCCAAAAAAAGATCAAATTTTTGGAAGACAAGGGTGAAGTGTTCATGGAGCAGGAATTCCTGTTTCCTAGTCCAAGCAGCTCAGCACATGTGGCTTTTGCCATCATACTCACCTTTTCCCCTTAAAGCTGCCTGTGGAAGCAGGAGGCATTCTGGATGGACTCCAGTAGGGAGCACTAGGAGGCTATTGCACATGCAGCTGCTGGGGAATTGCACTGAGATCAAACGGCTTGAGGATTAATTTGTTTCTGCTGTTTTGTCTTTTAAAGGTGACTGTATAAATCTAGAAAACAACAGTACCTTTTATGAGTGATCAAAGCTGTCATGTAAGAAATTGCAGGGAATTTAACACATTCAAGTTATCACCATGCTGAGTCAGACCACTTTCCTGAGAGAGGCACTTTAAATACAATTTCATTTTGAGAACACCCTACGATTGCAGCAGAATCATTCATAATTTGATTGGGGTCAGAGATTTTCTCTCAAAGTATGTCCCACTAGTGACTGGGTTTCATGTGTTATTGGTTGTGAGGAAGACTCCAATTACGTTTCCACTCCGTGTGGGGACTGGTTAACACAAAGAAATCTCGTCTCCTTTTGTGTTGTGCTCAGCCCAGCAGTTACTTTTGTTCTAAATTGGGCCTGGCAGCCTCTAGGGTGAATGATTGACATGTCAATGTGCTAACAGAAGCCAGAGCCAATTCTCTTGTCTGACACTTCTTTTCCTCTTCCGAATATTAATGATGAGTGACCCAGCTGAATGAATGAAAAGTGCATGCATCCCTTGTGGCTCTGTGCAGATGCTCAGAGATGACAGCAGGATTTGCCCAGGAGAGGACACAAGCCCATAAAGCCATCTGGTATTATGTAGTGAGCTTAATGTGTTCATTGACTTGGCCAAATGTTTGGTAAATCAAAAGTTGACAGGGAAGGATTCATAATATTTATGCTTAAAATACAGTCAAAACATCACAGAGAAAAATAGGAGTCCTAGATGAATTCCTAGAAAAACATAAAGAAGTACAGCTCAGATTTTGAGCTGGGAAGATGGGCAAGAAAAATATAAAAATATTTTAGTTAAATACATGTCACAAAGCAGTGATTTGCTCTAAAAGTGCCTTCAGTTACTCTGTGGTTGATTTCAGATAACACAAGTTATTGGTGATCACCACAGGCTTTTATAGTACGATTTCCCAAAACACCCAAATAAGCCAGCCTTGGAAGCCATTTTGCAGTCACTTGATATATATCAGTTCATTATTCTGATTTGGTTGAATCAAATAATCTGATTTTTCTTAGTCTGGATTATGTAATATTTATTGTTATATTACATACTAAGACTATTAAATGTGTACTCAGACTGTTAAGACTAGGTGGTATAATGCATAACTAAGGAGTAGATTTCTGTATTTAATCATGTAAATTTTATTTATTCTTTCAATAAAATAGATTTTATAGTATATAATTTAAGATTTTCCACATAAACGTTTCTTTTCTCTCTCTACCTCAGCAAGACATTCTGCCCCAATAGGCAACCAGAAAAAAATCCATATTAACATGCAGTAGACTTTTTATCTTTGTGAGGTTTAGATCTGGTTCAAAGACAAAAAAAGTCTTTTCTCACTACATTTTGCATACCATATTTTTTATCTCCACTACAGTAAAAATGCAATCCATTTTCACCTTCAGTGCCTTCCTCATCTTTTGAAGATACTGAAATTGAATACCATTTGTATTTTCACAATATCCCAAAGATTGGCAATTCTTTTGCATCCATATAGGAGACTCTTGTATCCATGCATTGAGGAACTTTTGCACTGATTGTTGCAAACCTCTTCCCTAATCACTTTCTCTGTTTTCTTTTATACTGTATGACAGCCCAGTCAGATTCACCTGGTTGCTGTGAAACCATTTTGTCTTGCTCTTCAAATCCTTTTGTGTGACCCCACTTGATTACCTATTTATGTTATTTCCCATCTTCCACATTATTTCCTGTTACCCCAAAGGCCCTTTGCAGTTTCCTTTTATTTCTCAGCTGTTGACGTTGCTCCTGTTTTTACTTTGCAAGCCATATATCTCACCTAACTTTGCTGTCTGAGACCTATGTGTCTAATTTAAACTACATCTTTTAGTTCCCCTATAGTTAGTGGATAGAAGGGATACCTTTAGAGCACATTTATTTTTTTTTATCTCAGTCTAAGATAAACACCTTAGTTAATTGTGATGAATTGCCCTCTGGGTATTCTTTCCATACATGGGAAGTCTAGACAACCAGTTTGGCTCGTACGTTACAAAGTAGGGAAAACAAATCCCAGTTTTAATTAGTTTGCCCAGAGTTTTCCCAAGTGCCTTATTCCCTTCTGCCTCAGTACCTTAACCTCCTCCCTGGAATCCATTTGATACCATTTTCTCCACCTAAGTGTGCTATTAAAATGTAAGCCTTCAAGGAAATATGTAAAGTGTTATTGTAAACATCTCCTTAAGAAAAGGAAAAGGTTTAATTTTAAAATATTTTTTTTGTTGAATTCACAATGCTTCATACTGAACTTTTGTTTGTAGGGCATTGGGGTACTGCTGTGTTTCTCTGAGTGCCTTCCTGCTCTTGTTGGATGAAGGCCTTATTAGCAGAAGGGTGTTCAAGATTACAAATTAAATCAGCAATTTGCAACAGAAGCCTGAGTAACACCTGTTACAACAGTCCCCCAGAGACGGGGTACCCCTGGTGGCCAGCACTGTCATGTGAAGACTGATGATTCAGGCCTGAGGTGGCTATGAGTTATTTAAATACAGCATGGGAAATATTTATTTGTATAAGTTAGCTGTTTGGACAGAACCCCTTCACCACATTACAGTAGTAAAAACAATAATTAAAAAAACCTGCCTGTAACATTTGGTTTATATTATTTCAGAAAAAAAATCTGACAAAATATTTTAAGTTAAAAAAATTCTTTACTCTTGCATCTTAAAAATAGCCAAGCAGTTAATTTCTAAACAATTACAAAGAGAATCACTCTGGGATTAGACCTTTGAATGACAAAATTCAGCTGCAAGCACTTTCATTAAATTTTTCTGGTTTGTATGTAAGTTAATAACTAAGTAATTGTGCCACAGAAAGAGTAGGTCCAAGGTTCATAAAGAAAGTAGACCTGCACGTCACAGGTTTATGACAACTCAATGATCAGTTTCACTGAAAAGCAAGAAAGAACTTTTCATCTGTTGTTTGCAGTCATATGGGTTGTGCCCTTCCAGCTTAAGCAAGACAAGATGATGATATCTTTAAATTACAAAATAATAAAGAAATTATTTTTTTAATATAGCTTCTTCTACTAGAATTAAAATGTATGCAATAATTATCTTATTCCAAAGGTCATTAACTTGCTTCAGTAAAAATGTTTGGTCTCTCTTGTGCATACCAGTATCAGCTTTGAAACTCACAGGGCTTAATTCCATAGAATCACAGAATGGTTTGGGTTGGAATGGACATTGGACATCATCTGGTTCTAACCCCCATTGCCATGGGCAGGGACACCTACTAGAGCAGATGGCTCAGAGCCCCATCCAACCTGACTCTGAACACTCCCAGGGATGGGGCATCCACAGCTTCTCTGGACAACCTGTTCCAGTGCCTCACCACCCTCACAGCAAAGAATTTCTTTCTAGTATCTAATCTAAATCTAATCTCTTTCAGTTTGAGGCCATTACCCCTTGTCCCATCACTTCATGTCCTTGGGAAAAGTCCCTCTCCAGCTCTCCTGTAGACCCCTTCGTTATTGGAAGTCTGCTCTAAGGTCTCCCTGGACAGTGAGCAGGTTCTTCTGTAGGCTCTGCCTCTAAAATGTTCAGCCATGAACACCAATGGTGCTGAAAACTGAATAGAGATCACTGAGTTTTCTCACACTCATGTGGACAAATTCTGCCTGTGAAAAAGCAAAGTGGGTATGTGTACATATCAATTCTTCTTGGTAAGCCACTCTCAAAAATGAAATACAAACAAAAAAATCTGGCAGAAGAACAAAGTTCAGTCTGGGAAAGCTTTTCTCACAACAGAAAGTCCAGACCCCTCCAACAAAGAGAGTTAGTATGAGATTAGTGTCAAATTATTGAAGACTCAGCTGCATTGTTCCCATATTGAATGCTAAGAGAATTTGTCCTATTGGGATTGGATTTAGGGAGGTGGGAGTGGGGACAGGCTGAGTTTCCAGCTGCCAGGGCCCAAGCAGAGAAACTGTGCGGGTGGGGAAGGTCTCAGCTGAATGGTAGGGGACATATGTTGATGGTTGATGCATTTCCACCATGGAATGCACCTCTGTATCTCTGGGATGTTTAGAATAAGATGTTAGGTTGTTTACTGTCCGCTGCCAGGGGAGACAAAGAATACCTGTTGCAGTAGAGAGAGAGGGATGCCCCCCAAAATGGAATTAAGACAGCTTCAAATGTCTGAACCACCAGAGAATTTCTTCTGTTAAATGAGACCTTAATTGTAACTACTAAGTTTGGTCTACTAAACTTTCCCCTCAGTATGTGCCATGCCTAAAGCAAAGGGAGTTACGACAAATCCATTCAAAAGGTAAAAGGGTAAAGGACACAAAACCAGAAAAGGAAAAATGAGCAAGTGTGTATTATACAGGCTAGAGAGAAATGCTTCTTCCATACAATTTTCTGCTGCTCAGTAAATATTAATTAGGTTTTGCTGTGGGGCCCTTTCAGGATATGAATGAATATATTAGCTATTGACAGTTATGAACAGGCTATTTGGACTTATAAATGGAAATAATTTATTTACTGGCATGATGAAACCTGGAAACCTTTAGTGAAAGACAGCAATTAAGGGACACAGTACTAAAACTGGCAGAGGGAAGGGAAGAAGAAATATCACTGGAAAAAGGGCTTTTTAGTCTACATTTCAAAAGGAGTAAACATGAATGATAAAAGCAGCAGCATGGATTTAAGGTTAGGGATTGAAGGGAGATAAGGAGCTTAAGCCCGCTGCATTAGCACCAACTGGTGCTGTGCATACGCTCTGGTGGCATATGATGAGGCTGAGTTTGTGTAACTGCACAGGAGACCCAGGCACCAGACAGGGAAAGCAATCACTTTATCAGCTGGGCACACCACAAACTATGGCTTTCCAGTTTCTCCTTCAGGTTAAGTAAGAGTAATGAGAGCTTATCAGGGCCTTGATTAGACACAAGGCCAAGCAGTATCCTTTTCCCGGCAGAATTGACCTTTATAGTGAAGAAGTGGTCCTGCCTTTGCTTACCTTTGCTTTTATTTACAACTAAAGTCACTACAAGAACCACTGTGAACATTGTTACTCAGGTGGAAAGCAGATTATTTCAAATGTTTAATTTATATTTATTTCTAAGTAGAAGAAATCCTACTTCAACCAAAAAAACCTCTCAACTCCTACATAAACAATGAACAAAAACTGCTTAGAAAAAGCACTTTTTTTTTTTTTTTTTTTTTTTTTTTTTTAAACTGGCATAATTTTGGGAACAGATAGGGTCTCATTCAAGGGTGCAATGTCTCAATTTCATGAGTGTCCTCATGCTAGCAAAATTCTTAACAATAAATTACTCAGAATATAAGTTCTGCTTGAGTAATGTTTATAGAAGCAGGCTCTGGGTTTCTCTGCTGACTGTGCTAACAAGAGTGTCAGCTGTGATTTTGCTTCTTGTGATATGGATTAGATCCAAGCTGAATTTGACTTTTTTCCAAGTCAATTATGAATTATCTGAGAACCAAAGCAGCCAAATGAAATCGCCCTGAACTTGAAAAAGAAATTAAACTGCTTGTATGCTCAGGAAAGAAGAGAATCTCGCTATTTTTAAGAGGTAGGAAACAAATTTATTTTGTGGCTCGGGTTGTTTGTAAGAAGATGCTCAGATATTCTGTTGAAGAATGGTCAGTTAAATAAAGAGAAATGGAAGCAGAGAGGAAGAAAATACGCAACTTAAAATTTTCGTAGGCCAAGTATTGTGTAACATTTCAAGCCATGTACTACAAGCATGTTTCCTTATGCAAATTAAAAAAACCCAAGCAACAAACCAGCAGCACTCTGAAAATCACATCTTGGGGCCTTGATGCATGAAACAGCTCTGTAGCTTGAGTTCACCACAGATGAGGAAACCAACTTCTGTTTCCTTCCCAGCTCTGATTTGCTCTGTGTCACACCACTTTCCTACCTCAGGTTTTACTATCGGTACAACTGGAATAAATAAAGTGTAAGGATTAGTGTTAACAGATTTGAAGCACATGCATCTCTGACTAAAATAATTTTAATCTCACCTAGTTGCATGGGTAGAACGAGATGAAACAACAACAGATGTCTTCATCCCACCCATAGTGCCATTTTTGTTGTCTGCCACTCTGCCACTGCAAAGCAGGTGAAGTATCCTACAGTACTTTCTATTCTGAACTTGGGCCAAATGATTGAAAACTTGTTGAGAGATCTGTAAGTGAATTGTGTTGTGTCAACAATTTTTTTACATTCACAAAGATAAAAATCCAGTTGTAGCAAGAGCTGAGAATAAATGATGATCCATCCCAGGTGAAGGCAGTGAAAAAATGCCCTTGGATTTCAGTGGGTGAATTTTTTATTTTAAAATGTTTTTTAATTAATTTGGTTTGGTTTTGTTCTTTCAGTGGAACAAAAATGTGAAAGAAACAAACAAATTATATTCCATCTACAGTTTAATTTATGAATCCATTGAATCTAGTTTACCCTCATTTTATTTCTTTCATATGATACTTATAAGCAAAGTTTTATTGATCATCTTTTTATCCTCCTCTCTGTGTTTTCCTGGGAATAGATCTGCTTCTAAATCAGGCAGATATTGCAACTGTCATCAAATATTTAATGATTTTTCTAAGCCTTGTGTCTTGAAATAATTCTGAAAAAAAGATTTATATGTCCATTAGTACATTATTGTTTGCTCAGTGGCAAATGAAAGTTCAAATAATGCAAGTGAGGCAGAATATTGAGAGATTTTAAAAGCTGTAATTTTTCACAAGTTGAATTACTAAACTGTTATTTTATAAAGTTGTATTTATTAAAATTCCCCCACCCCTTGTGTATTGGGCTATGATACACATTTTTCTCCTCCTTTGTTATGCATAAAATGTCACCAAAGTTTATTACAATTTAAATTTTGGTTTTATCATCAAGAAATTATTGCTTTATTTCCCTTCTAGCCCTCATATAATAATCTTTTCTTATTATCAGTCTTACCATTATTAATGGAAAAATTTCCTAATATTGAAATAAATGGATTTTCATCTATTGAGTAGTTTATGTCACATCAAATGACCAGAAAATACAGTTCAGGAAGGCTGCACTAAACTAAATTACCTCTGACCACAGATGCTTCCTAGTAATAGATACTCATTTTCAAATTCATTCTGTTCATTAAAGAAGAACTAATTATGCCAGTAATATCCAGGTAAAAATGCCAGGATTATGGCAGTGATCCTGCTATTATAAGAGAGGAAGGCAGTACAGATCAGCAGCAGTAGCAGCACTGATTTATGTGCAGATACCAACTTTCTCTTCAGCATAGTATGTTGTGAAGAAAAGCCAGTTTTCACATCCCCAGATCCAGTCAATTCTATCATTGGAATGGATTTTATGTCTTGGTCGTTCAAGACACCCTTTTGATTTCCTTGGAGAGTAAAAAGTTTAAGAATAAAATATTCTTTCACTCCAGAATGCCAGAAATTTTGCCTGTTCAAAAAGGAGGAGAAATCTGTGTGAGGTGGGTTCAAATTCTTATTTTTATTCTGAGTCAACAGGTCCATAAATAAGGATGGATTCCTCTTGGGCTAAAGTTTTTTATTATTTTATATATATCTATATATCTATATATCTATATATCTATATATCTTTAATGTCATCAGTTTCTGGGTGAGGGAGTCTGAGAGACAGTAAAACACAGCACGAAGTCTCCTACATTCCTGTTCCATTTGGGGGTAATGAACATAGCATGATACCTTGTAAGTTTTTCCTTAGAGTCTCTCAGTCCCAGTAATGTGATGATAAATTTATAGAAGCTGAGAAGACCCCCCTGCATGGGCTTGTGCTGTTTAGTCCTCATTCTGCTGAGATGTTTGTGTAATGATTTTCAGCTGAACTTGTTCAGTGAACAAGTTTTACACACAGGCTGTAGGTCACATTGCTTGTGCTCTCCCCTTCCAAACCAAAAGACAGATGGTAGCCAAAAAGATACCCAAAAGAAGCAACCAAAGGCAGAGCCTGGCAACCTTGTCTAAGATTTGTGGAGGATGAGAACAGTAATGCTATGAGATGAATGACCCCAGAGTAATAATTGTTTGGCTCCTAAAGGGAGCCTTAAAAGGGGTGGACAAACACCAACCTGTCATTGCTTTTCAAGAGGAAGCCAAAGAACACAGTGAGGACTCACAGTAGCTGTTGTTCCTTTCCCCCTGGGCTGCACACAAGAAATCCTGGGCATACAGCTACCTCTTGACAAATTCCTCATGATTCTTGTGAGTGTTTCGGCTTGAGAAGATGAGCAGGTGCCACCTGTGACAGATATCACTTCTCCTCCCAGAAGGTCTCACCCTGAGTCTTGTTACATTAACTGCTGAGACAACCAGGAATATAACTTAGGCAAACAGTCCATGGAAAGGCAAATATGAGGAGGTCTTGCTTCAAACACAAGGAATTGCTTCAGAGCAATTTTATGCTATTTCCTTAATTCATTTTGGAACTGAACAGGGTGAGTTTTTTACTTAAGTTTTTTTAAAGCAGTCCTCAACAGGGAACTACTAAGACCATGAATGTGAAAAAGGAAGGCTTGGGAAAGTCAGAAGCAACTGTAGCAGCTAATGAACCTCATTAGTGCTTCAAAAATGGCTGCTCTCACTACTGGGCAGTGACAGATGCTTGTTAGTTCGTTTGCTTGTCTTTGGCTTTCAACGTGATTCCAAAATTTTCTTGAAAGCTGCCACTCATGTTTTTTGGCAGCACAGTGCTAAACAAGAGACTGTAGAGGATTACCCTTATAACTGATTAGACTGTACATGTTCACTGAATGAACATCAATTGAATATTACAACTGTACTTTTGGTTAGGTCAAAGTCAAAATCAAAGTTAGTAACAGGATGTTAGGAACAAGAACAGAAGGGTGGATGGATGGATGGATGGATGGATGGATACTTTTTCATAATCTACCAGGAAAGAATAAAACACATCATAAATCATAATCCTGGTTTTTGCCCTTAGACTTTAATGTGTTTTTTCCTATCTAGTGCCCAATTTTTTTTTCCAGACATGGTCAATCCTTTTTGCTTCATTGTTTCTCCCTGCAAGTATTCAAGTTTATCCAAACAAACGCAGTGCAAGGGACCTAGAGAATTTCTGCATCTCTTGCTGCAGGAGTTGCTGTCTGAAGCCTTATTTCTAAATCCAAGATTTACTTTCATTCTCTGTCAGACAGTGTTGATTACCAAGTTAGAGAAATTGATTCATGAGGAAAGGTTAAGCAGCTAAATACAAATAGCTTGGCTGCACGATGACTAAGACAGATGGGAACATCATAATAGGCTGCACAGTACGATTGCACTGAGAAGGAAGGGCCTCTGGGGAAAGGCATAAAACATAATCTGGCTCATTTTGAGTCTTCCAATTGTCACCAGAACCATTATGGTGAAAAGGGAAGCAGGTGGCTGCTTTACATACTGTTTTGAATTTAAACAAGTCTTAGCAGAAGCACTTAGTCAGTTATGGGTTATCACAAGAGTGCAATATTTGCCCTGCTCCTTTAGATCAAAGCTCTATCCAGCTGCAAATCTTGCCTCCTGCAACACCATGAATCTGATGTTCTGGAGCTGAGCAAATATGCAGGGCTCCTCCCCTTGGTCTTCTCCCAGTTCCCAGCAGTTTGTGGCATAGGTTTTTCTTAAGGTTTTATTAAGACCATTACATTTAACAACTACAAATTAACCCAGCCCTCCATTATTCCTCTACTTTTAATCCCATTATTATTTTTGACATTGGAAGTGATTTCCCCAGTTTAGTTATGCATGGCATGCAACTGTTGTCTAATCAGTAGATTGTGTGTTCTTGGCTGTTATGTTGAAAGATTTAATGGTTGTTTTTTCAGTCTTACAGAGAAAAGGCTTTATTTCACTTGCCTTTTTTCTAGGCTGTGTGGTCATAGTCTGTGTGGTCACTTCTCTTAAATTCCTCCCCTAAGTGGCTATTCCACACTTCCCATTACGTTTGTTGCCTTTTTTTGTCCCCTTTTAAAAATCAACTATGTATTTTCATTGTATTATATATCTGGGCTGCACCCAGTGTTCAAGATGTGAGGCTGCCATAAACTGTGACTTGTGGATTTTTTGACAGCTGCTGAGCAGGGATGACATTCACAATGCTATACTATGACACAGCATCTCTTTCCTACATAGTGCTAATAAATCATATTGTGTTTGTGTCAGTGTGGTTGTTTTGTCCCAGGTGTTTTACCTTGAAGCACTGGATTCTGAAAATGGGTTATTTTCTCTCCCAGTCTAATATTTGGAGATGTGCAGCAGGGGGAGATAACTTGTTTACTTCTCTGTCACCAAGTATAAGAAAAAATATTTTTCTTTCCTCGTCCTAAGTTAAGCTTTCATGGAGATGGTGGATTTTAAAAGGGTAACTCTTGCCTTGGTCCAAGAGTGAGCCATGGCATTACCGGAGAGGCAAGAATTCTTATTTTCAATGTTCTTTCTCTGTGTGCAACAGCTTGCTGCATTCAGGAGCAGTTATAACATGAGAAAGATGAAGAGTGGAGGATTTGTATGGGTAGAAAAGATGGAGAGAAGGAGCAGATTTGCAGAGGGGAAGACAACGACAGAGAAAAGGCAAGTCTGTTCACTGCAGCAATGCTTTTGGTAAAATATCCACAGGTTATTTTAGACCATGTGGGATGCACAGAACATTGATAGGGTTAGAAGCTATTCAGCACAGCTATAAAAGCAAAGTTCAATTAAACCCATGTCCAAGTAGCCAGAGTTTGCAAGGAGCTTTATCAATAAGTGCACAAACCTATATTTTGTAATGAATATAACTTTAACCTAGAGAGTAGCATACATGATTTCTAAAATCTCTCTGATAAAACCTCTTTGAAGCTGAAAGGACTCCAAGTTCCATTTACATCAATACCTTCCTAAACAAGCAGGACCTGTAGAAGAACATGTTATTGCTAAAAATAAACAGTTTCTATTCAAAGATATTCACAAGATTAGAAGAATACAGGAATCTGAGAAAAAGTGCATTAGTATACACACATAGTTTGTGCTATTCAGCAGCTGTCATACTATATGCAAAAAGTGATGTTCAAGCAATTAACATATTAATGCTAACATCTCAAACTATAATTTAACTGAAGCTTTATGGCTGAGACACAATAAAGATAAATTGTCAGGCACTCACTGTTCTTTAGGAAATGTAAAAATGAGAATGTAACTTGAATATGTCATGGTGCTTATTTCACTTTATAATCTTCAGAGGCTTTGCAGAAAAAACTCTCAAATATCTGTATTTTGATCCTTATGTATGTAAAAGAATATCTCCTATTGTTATGATTGTGAGGTGGAGAGCCATAGCTGGAAGAAAAAAGATTTCCCTAAGTAAAAACAAAACACTGCCTAGTGTACTAATATGTAAAATTGTTCATGAAAAGCACTTTTCATATGAAATCCTAATTATAAATTATGATTTTTAACAAAATCATGACATGAATATAAACACACAGTCAAAATAATGCACTTACATTGATAGTACTATGGCGGACATTGTGTGTAATATTTTCAAAACTGCTGACAAGTAACTCTGGGTAATTTTGTAAAAACTAATAGAATTACACCTTCCCATTCATGAAATACATTATAAATATGGATTTTATCCAAACATTTTGACATGCATTTTTAATGAACTCCCCCCCCAGTGCAAAAGAGACATTTATAACCTAAAAAAAAATCAACCTACCAAGCATTTAGTTGCAGGGTATCAACTGCCACTTATGACAAACTGCTTTCTCTATGTCTCTGTTTTCCTCTAATCAAATTACAAGTGGAGGTCATGGTTTTTTTCATAGTATGTCATTGGATTCAGAGAGAGCCACTGTAATTTTATATGCTCTAAATATTTGTGCTTTCTTTCACTATCTAGCCTAGTGAGGAAAAAGACAAATGTAACACCATTTCCAGATTTTTTCTTTATTTTAGAAGGAAATTTATCTCTACAGACCTGGATGTCTTTAGTATTATGATTTTGTTTGGAATGGTGAATTAAGACACTGATGAACATGAAACCTTTTTTTACGTGAAGGAAAAGATGTATGAGCTATTTTTCTGTTTTGCTCTCTGGGAACAATTCCAAGCTCTCTTGGTTCATATACAGCACAGTGAATAAGACAGTTTGAATACTGAATGCAGTCGCTTTCCTTTTGCAGTCTACTTTTTGTGGTGTCCCTTTTTTTCAGGATTCGTGAACTTCATGATAAAGAAATAAAAAAGCTAAATATTACTTTGTAACTTCCATTTTAAAACACTTGTTCTTTTATACAATGCTTCAGAAGGAAGAACAGCAAAGCTGCCTTCTAATTAATGTCTTTCATGTTCCTGGAACTACAAGAAATGCTGAAATACAAGTGATATTGGAATACATTTGTTTATGCCATATCCATAACTCTTATGATTTTTTAATGTTCTTGCTAATTCTTTTCTGTTTGACAGAATATCGGCCAATAAATGAGGTCAAAGAAATCAGTTATCCACTGTATCACCACAGTATTTGTGTATTTAATTTTTGCTCTAGACAAAGTCATGTGCTGTTCTACTTCTTTTCTTGTGCATCAGGCTTACATTACTCATTTTTGCAGCCAGTCCTCTAAAAGTGTAGCCTATTTGTCATCTCTCATTTGCACTAACAATATCAACAACTGTTTTTGCTAAACCCACAGTTACAGCCTCCATTAACTTAAATTTACTGACAAGTATCTTGTGCTGCCCTCTTTCTTGGAATAATACAATTCTTAGATTACATTAGGATTTTTAAAAAATATTTTTTCCAGATCTATATTCAAAGCATCTTTATCGTTCTTTTTCAGTCTCTCTTTTGTAAGTGGTGACTACCAAAGCCTACAAGAATATTTAAGCCACTGCCAGCTTTTTCCATTGACCTTTGCATTGAAATGCTGAATGTCTTTGCAAGGCTCAAAACATCAGCCTGACTGACAATTGCAAACAAAAATCAGAGTCAGAGCAAAGCAGCTTTCTTTATGAACAAACCACAAAATTGCAGTAAGAGCAAGTGCTGGTGAATGTATTGGATGAGACTGAAAGAGCCAAGGGGAAGTACCTAAAAGCATTGCTTTTAAAGCCAAGTTGTTGGATGTGTAAAGTTTTCAGTGGAATCTGGGGAATTCAAAGGAGAACATGCTGCTGGCATATTGACTCACATGCTGGCCAAGCCAAATCACCCTTGAGCTCTCAGGGTCTCGTTTAATAACTTACAGGACTAAAAAGCACTCGCTGGGACAAAAGGCCCACGTCTCTAAGAAGAAAGATACTTGTTTGTTCTTTCCAGGACCTTCTCATGCTTAAAGACAAGCACTTAAAAACACTGAGCACTGTTTTCAGTGTCCAGCTTTACCGCAAGCAAGGCCAGACAGATCCACTTTGGCTCAGGGAACAGTAATTAGTTTTTCTACCATAAAAGCAGCACATTCAGCTCCCTTTTCCTGAGACACAGAGAAGTAGTTTTTCTCAAGCAAAGGGAACTTACTTGTCTGTATGTAAATGCACCATATTTTTCCCTGAAATTTCTTTTCAAAGAAGCACTTGCTACAAACAAAACTCATTAGTGTTGGAAATATCTAAAAGGATCAATAAGGATTTGGATTTTGAAAATATTTGTCTGGCTGCTATTGAAGCTGCATACAATGTTTATAACCTGAGTTGAAAGATCCTGACAGCTGTTTTGGTTATTGTGGAAGACCAAGGACACAAAGTGAGCTGGCATGGATGCACAGTGGGAAGATTCCAAACCTGAGGCTGCTGCTCTTAGGGGTGCTGAGTAATGAATAGAACTACAGTGAGTGTGCTTTCAGAGTCAGTGGCCTCTTTTCCAATGGTTTTGGTGGAAATCCCAGTCAATCTCTGGGAGGAATCCCATGTAAAAAGATGTTAGCATTTGGCCTTCACATTGTACTTACATGCACAATGACCATCACATGAACAGCATGAAAATTCTGTGAAAGATGCAACTTTATCTAGCGGGGGTTAATTTCACCTAATGCTAGTAATCTAAAAGGTCAGTATCTCACCTAAGCTCATTGCTGGTCTCCTTCTTATCAGCAGGAAAGGTAGCAAGAGAGAACCTTCTCCAAAAGCTGATCTATCCTACATACCTTAGACATCCATCTCAGGACAGAGTGGGTGAGTTGCCTGGAGGTGCCCCTTTCCCCCCCTGTGATTAGACTGCTATTCTAGGCAAGATTTAAATTTCTGATTGGCTAAAATTGAGTAAGCTGAACCCCAGGGAAAACTGTCCATACAGCAGAACACATTTTGCTGTGTTTTCTATCATAGTAACTTTTTGTACCACGCATTTGTACCATTCACTCTTCTACAACTATCTGAAAAGGGGTTGTAGCGAGGTGGGGGTTGGCCTCTTCTCCCCAGCAACAAAAGTTGGGATGAGTGGAAATAGCTTCAAGTTGTGCTAGGGAAAGTTTAGATTGGGTATTAGGAAAAATTTCTTCACAGAAAGGATTGTCAAGCACTGGAACAGGCTGCTAAGTGTAGTGGTTGAGTCCCAGCCCTAGGAGTATTTAAAACATGCATAGATGTGATGTTTGGGGACATGGTGTAGCGGTTGCCTTTGTAGGACTGGGTTAATGGTTGGACTTGAAGATCTTAAAGATCTTTTTCAACCTAAATGATTCTATGATTCTGGGATTTTGGTTATATTATTGCTTATAAAATATTTAAAAACTATCTTTGCACTTTGTCAGTTTTTAAAATTAAAATTATAGGGAATAAAATAATAATATTGATTCTTAACTTTATTTATCTTCTTAGTTGGATTAGGTAGTGTGTTTTCATGCAGATAAAGGCTTAGCAGGAAGTAAAAAATATTGTGATGTATGGAGCCAGGCAAATTATGCTTCCAGGTGTCAAAAAATACAGAAGATTTGTTTATAAAAGTAAAGAAAACATTCCTCTTTCTAAGCAACACATAAATATATCCTGTCATCTACTCTAATAATTGCAAGATCTCTGGAAGCCTTCAGACATTTTACAAGCAATACAAAGGATACAAAGCATTACAGCAATAGTATTTCCATTTTTTTTTTCTCTCAAAAAAGCTCATCTGTTTCATTTTTAAAAAGGTGTGATCCTCCCTTAGGCTGACTGTGTTGTACTCAAGGTGGGTTTTGTCATTCGCTATGATAGGACACAGTTCCAGATAATCAGTCTCTTGTTGCAGGCAGCCCAATGTGGGCAACCTTGGGAAACCACATTTACTTTCCATTGTCATGTGCTGGCAGATAGAGTCTGGTAAAGAGGCAAGTGATGCATACCTGGATCAGGCAGTGGGAGAGCAGAAAGTGCGCTATACTTCTGCTTGATGGATGGCATCATGGCTGGGAATGATCACCAGCAACTGGTAAGGCAAATGAACATAGAAACAATAAAAACTAAAGACCAGGGGAGTCTGTGCAAAGCCTGATTAAACTTTTGTGGGTTTTATGCCTTCTAAAGGGTAAAGGTATAAGCAGGCAGTCTCCTGTGGAATGGATATGTGGGGAGTGAACAAGCTGTGGCTGGACTCCAACAAGCTACTGGCATTTTGGCTGGGGTTTTCCAGTTCTCAAAGGCCACAGGGGTAGGGTCTGTCCTGAGAGCCCACAGCCAGGTGCTCTGGTTGGTCCTGGGCCACCTGTGTATCTGGATCTCTTCACAGCAGTGTTGCAAAGAACCTAGAGTTGATCCCAACCCTATCACCTCACATCATACAATCGGTGAAATATTTTATAGATCAATAGCTCAGTCCAGTGATAGAGTATCAATCCTTTGCTACTTCAAAGGGCATCTCTGATGACTTCAGTATTGCCATAGTCATGCTACAGATTTGAAAAGGGGAATGGTATAGAAGTTACATCTGAACTGGGAGCATCAATGCTCCATAGAAAACGATGTATTCCTGGACTCCTCAACTTCCAGGTTGGCTATTATCTCCAGTGTTGTGAGCTGTCTCAGATGTGACTTTTTATAAGCATCCAATTTATGCATGAATCCACATTCCACTGACTTTGAAGTGCCTGGAGTACCTGCCTGTATCATTTCCTTGATAGCAGGAAGAATGGGGAGAGAAGTATGGGCATCAGTAGCTATGACTCTCAGAGGGGGATAGTTATTACATTCTTTGAATGTTTAAGTAATAAAATAACCATTGTGATCAGTTTAAAAATGTATAAAAAACCACTTGCCTTCAGGAAGTAATGTTCAACTTTCATTTCCTCCAGAGACAAATATCAATTCAGAGGAGAAGATAGAATGGAATGAACCAGGTTACTGTAAGACTGTGGGGTCATCATTGTGTAATTCTAGATATTGTTGCAAAAGCTGGAATATTAAATCTCACTGGGTGGAGAGATGGATGCAGTCCAAGGGTAACCTAGAGGGAAATAAGATTGAACTAATGAAAGTCTGCTCTCTCAGTAGTATGTAAAGAATGTCTCCAATACTGTGCTCACGAAAATAGTGTCTCTGGGCAATGTGAGAATAATCATAGGTAGAAATTACACTTCCTGCCTAAAATCACATGAAGAAGAATAAAAATCGTGCCTGAGAAAATGTGATCTGTAGACTTCAGCAAGCTGTCTCACTCTTAATGACATTTGAGTATCTTCTGAGATTTCCTAATATAATGAGATTTTAGACTGGGTTAGAGGATGTCTTTATTTCCTTGAATTTTGTGGAACTGCTGATTACCATCTGATTTTCTTCCCTGTTCATATTTGGTTTTGTGGAGGTTCGTTATTGAAGTTGTTAAAGGAATATATTTGACTACATCTCTTTTGACAGAGCTATGAGATATACTTTCTTTGAAAAATTTAACTCAAGTTTACTCAGGTGAAATAACCCCTGAGGATTATCCCTTCAATTTTCAAGCCAAGACTAGAACAGTATATTTTAGGATTCTCCTTAGGAAGTAGAACTTTTGGGAATTAATATTATCCGACGGCAATGATCACAGGATTACAGAATAACTGAGATTGGAAGGGACCTTTGGATATCATCTGCCCCAGCCCCTTGGCTCAGAACAGGGCTGGACAGACCACAATGCTCAGGACTCCTTTATAAATACCTGCTGACTCTGCCCAGTCACCTCCTTGTCCTCAATATTTTTGGAAATGGTTTCAGGATCAGTTGCTCCAGCACCTTCCCCGGGTGAGAGGTGATGCTGAAAAACCTTTAGTTCCCATAATTCTCCTTCTTGCTCCACTTGAAGACAGAAGTGACATTTTCTTTCTTCCAGTTCTCAGGAAGCCTCTCCCAACTTCTATGGCTTTCATACTGGCCTCTTGGTGACATCTGCCACCTCCCTCAGTGTTTGTGGGAGAATGGACTTGCGCATGTTCGGTTTGTTCAAATGTTCCCTAACCTGGTCCTCTTCCATCAAGAGCAGTTCTGCCTTGTTTAACCTCAGGAGTGAGATAACTTTGATTCTGGCACTTTCAGCTATATCAGAGACACGCTTTGCTTGCACCGTAATAACTCTTATTGCAATAGTGTGCATGTTTAGCCCATTCTCACTCAGATTTTCAGCCTGTTGCCTGGCATGGCTTACAGATCACATCCATCTTCATATTCACACTTGTAGACTAGACTGATGAAAAAAAAAAAGAAAGAAAAATACCGAAAAGAGGAAAAATAACGTAGTATTTTCCCCACAAATTTTAGAAGTGGGCTAATAAGACACTAGTTAGGTGCATGTGTACATTTTTGATAAAGGAAATGGTCAAAAAAACTGTGTCAAATTGGCCTAGTTTGAGAAAAAAATTCAGGGTCGTGGTCTCAGCTAGAGGCAAATACTTAAACGACAGGATGATGAGGCATCTAATTTCATGGAGATCTGAGCAGAATTAATAAACTTGAACTAATTGTTCGATGCCATGTGATGGCTTCCTGGACCGATCTATAAAAATTTCTTGATTAGTTGCCACTAGTCATATAAGTGTGTTTATTCATCTTACTGAAGACATTTTGGTGAATTATGCTTTGTCTCATTGAGTGCCTCTGTTGGCTCCACCACTGCAACATGCTATCCACTGCAAAAAGAAAGCTCAACCCCTCTTGAAAAAAACGTTTAACGTTGTCTTTGTCAGATCTGTTTAATACACTTACCCATTCCACTTTATCCTTCCTGACCCTATTACCATGTATTTCCATAATGCATAAGTGAAATATACTGCTCCATTTCTGTTTACAGATCATAAGACATCTTGGTAGCAGCCCTCTCATGTCTGCCAGACCCCTGTTCTAGCAAATACAGTAAAAGTCTCCCAAATGGAAGTTCCTTCCTAGAAATGATAAGTGTTTTAATGTAAAGTTACTTACACTGTAATATGATGAAATCTTTCGTGCCCTTTCCGAAGGAAGAGGCCACTAATGGCCTGTGTACACCTTTCTTCCTAACAGGTCACAGGCATTCGAAATGGGAATGTAGACAGAGACATTGTTTACTGGTTCATTTCTAGTAAGTACAATTTAAATATATTTCCTCCTTCTTGTCCTACAGTGGTATTTCAGATATGTCACTATCCTGATGTTTGCAAACTGATCAGTATTGACAAGAAGTAAGCAAGAGCGGAGCCTCTACCACCAGAAGGTTTTGATTCCAGATGAAATGCTAATGTGTCCTGATAACAACCCCAGCTATATCTCCTGGCATAGGACTTATTTTCTCAATGTTCTTGTGCTACACGGCGGTCTAGAATGGTATCCTTGAGCCACTTTGAGCGTACAAAATGTTATATATGATGTTACATATCCACATAATGGATAGACATGTCCTGGATTGATCAAAATCATAGAATGTATTCCAAACATTGTCTGAAAAAGATTGAAGTAAACCCAATTTAAAGCTTCACTAACTAGCTTAGGAGAAAAACACTGGGAAGCATTGCTGCCATCACTTCTACACTAGGCATTCATCCTCCTCTTATTACACGAGACCTTATTGTGTCTCATTTACCTTGAGAGTTAAAAATCTTGATTATGGACTGTGTCAGCCCCTTGCCCTTGCAAGATGTGCTGCCTTTAAAATAGTGTGTACTGAGAAAAATCCCAAGAATCCTATACAAATGAAGAATGTTACAGTTGCTCCCTTCCAAATGTTCTGGAGCTTGAGACAACCTACAGTTTGCCTCCTGGGTACTGCCCCAATACTAAAAGAGAAAGATTTCAAGCACATTATATGACATGAACCAGACAGATAATCTAAAAGTCTGGAAGTACTAAAAAAAAAAAAAAAAAACAACCACCGCCCCCCCCCCCCCAAAAAAAAAAAAAAAAAAAAAGCCAAACCACTTAACTAGTCTATATCCTTTTGGACAGGATTTTCCAAGGAGAGTTAATTTCTCTGCACAGAAAAAGAGCCTAACTCCTCATCATGCCCAAGAAATTCTCCCTCAGTTTTCCCTCTACTTCTGTAATCTAGCTGTGGTAAAGGACACCTACAAGAATCAAGTGTCAACTTGAGACCAGCTAGGAGAAAAAACATTGAAATGGAAAAGTGCAGTTTTGCAATTAAACTTAAATCTCTCCTTTTGCATTGTCTCCTTCATTTCTCTTTCTATAATTCTGCTTGTATTATTCTGACAAGGACTTCTGTAAACTCCCAAGATGCCAACCAGAAGCTGACAAGAATGGTGGCAAAAATACTTAAAGCACAAATTCTTTTGACAGACTAACAGGAGTCTGTTGTCTGCCGGAATCACCTTTCATTTTTCCTGTGTGCATTTCTTCTGCTTTGCCCTCCACAGACACCTCAGTGACAGCCTGGGGGTGTCAGGCATAATTCTGCAAAGACATGGAGAAGGAAAAGAAAATGCCAAGTGTCAAGTCTATCCCATGGCCTCCTACTACTACATAAACTGAAAAGAGAAATCATGGGAAAGTGACCAGTTAGCTCCTTGTCTTGACAAGTTTAATTGATTTTCAAGTGTTTTCATAGCTACACTGGAGAGATATGTGTGTTTAGGATACAATCAAGTGTTCACTGAAATCAATTAGACTCTTCATACTGACTTCAGTGGGCTGAAGGTTGGCTTTGGTTTCTATCATGAGAGTTTAGTAATATGGATTTTCAAAGTATTGATACAAAACTTATCATTCCACTAGGATGGAAAAAAGAGGCAACAAGGGACATTCTGAAGTTTTGTATTAGAAACACAAGATCAGTAGAGCACGAAAGCTCATATATGCGCTCTTATATAACAATAAGATTTTTTTTTTGCACCTACTGATGATGTAATTTCTACTGTTACTGATCCAAGTGCTTTATGTTGTTCTTCTGAAGAAAATGTTTGCTGGCATTACGAACCCTGATCATTCAGTTATATTGCCAATTAAGTCCAAGCAGTAATGCTCAAAGGAACTACAGAGCAGCACACTCTGAAAAAGGGTAATGATCCAAAGATAAACCACTGACTTTGATAGAAACTAAATCAAACTGCAGCATTTAGCTAACATATGCCTTTGAATTTTTGTCATTCTGAGTTGGTTTTATTTTAAAACGGAGACTCTCCCCTTCAGAGCTGGAAAGCTGACATTCTGCATCTGTGTCCACACCGTTTGACATTCCTATCACGGCAACTTACCTTCACTGCCATTTGTCACAAATGCTGATGTGGACATGTCAGCTGTCTATGCAGATATGTCATAGAGAAAAAACCAACTGAAATAAAAGTAGATGTCAATAAATAAGCAACGGTGTTTTTGTGAGCATTGTGTTAAATTAGTTGATGTTATCTCTGCTTACTCATCATCAGTAGCTGGAGCTTACACGACAATGAGTTGTAGTAGGAAGCATGATGTTCCACAGGTTTGAAAGGTCAAGTTTAATTTTCCAAACATCTGTAAATTTATTTTCAACACTTCAATGGCAAATCTAATTCACTTGACCAAACTTGTCATATAAATAACTTGCAATAGTGAAGATAAAAATTCAGAGTAAAATTGGGGAAATCATAGTCCCTGCTGGGTAAAAAGAGCTAGCACACCCTGGAAGTCAGAAGCAGCTGGCTTGAGTGGCCACAGCATTCTTAAATGGGAGCTTTTCTAAGTAACCAAGAGCAGGCACATATTTTCAGTGGGAATAATGCTAATATGCCTCATGTTATTTGGCAGTTTAATATTTATTATTATATAGCATTTGTGGAAGGAACTGCACAAGAGGGGAAATAGTGCAATGGCTAAGATTCCATGCAAATATTTTGACACTAACTGATCACTTTGAAAAGGAGAGGATCACTCTGAAAAGTGCTTGGCTTTTGAGAAGTCTGAATGCAAATGGTGCCGTCCACTCAGGATGATGCTCAGGGGCTCTGGAACACTTCCTTGTGGCTGCTGACTTCAGTACAGCCATCATCATTATGACAATTGTCATAAGCTGGGAGTCCTCTTACATGGTGTAGTTGGTTCGGCATGGGATGTGCTGCCAAGAAGGAATGGGGCCCATAGGGCCAGTGACAGGTCTGCCCTGTTTTCCTCACCCAGAACTTACTGCCTTTCCGAGTTGATAGTTATGATGCTTATTGTAGTGACACATAGAACTAAGAAACTGGGTCTAAATGACCTCAGAAAACGTAGCTGACAAATCTTTCTGAATATCAGGCATTTTATTTAAAAAGACCTTTTTTCCCCTAACTTTAATTACACTATAATATTGACTCATGCATTATCTTTTTCTTTCTTCTCAATTTTCCTTTTCTCATTCTTTTAATTTTCCATCACCTTCATTCCTTCTTTTCCTGTGCAAGCCACCAGTCTAACTGGCAATAAAGAAGAGGGATGAAGGGGGTGAGAGTTAGGGATACAAAAAAGAAAGGAGTATGGGATAAAAATATAGGAAATAATAAAAGAGAATATGAAACATGAAAGCAGCACATTTCAAAATCAACAGTCTTTGATAAAAGGCACAGTAGAAACTATTGCAACTATTGCAAAGAAACATAAAATTTTCCTAATTTTACATCAACAGACTGCAAAGAACAGAAAAAAAAATGTTTCTTTTTCAAGTTCCTCGTCATGAGTACAAGGTTGTTGGAGAATGGACTCTGCCTTTTATTGAGGAAATTTTTTTTGGTATCCAACCTTTAATGAAAGGATCTGTATAAGAATGCCAGTGGATAGAACAAGATTTCTTACACTTGTGATTTGTCTGCCTGATGAAGGGTATTTTCAGCACTGTCCACCATTTATTACCTTAGACATTCAGTTAATGCAGCCCATCTTCTCTTGTATCAATTTTCATCAAGAACACGTTCTGGTTTGTCTGTGTTCTGTATTTATGCCCAAACAGAACACATCCAGTTTTATTACATTTAGTTTGAAATAGCCCCACGAAATAGATGGGACACATATTAACTTAAGCAATCTTTGTCTTGATTCTTATCTCTGGTTACTATAAGTCACAGATAATTCTTCTAAGGTTAGTGTAGGTACACCGATGAAAATCCAGATAACAGAAGAAAGTGCTTGCTCCCCTTAAGCATTTGTGACTTTTTCTAAGCAAGGCTTTGATAATATAATCAGCAGCAGTGAAAAACCCTTAACAGATACCTATTGTTCACAGTCAAATGACCTTTTAGGTCAGCTGTTCAATTACCATGACTTACTAAACAGTGGTATCTCTTCCATTCAGTGCCTGGTGTTGAGTGGTATGTTCCTGACAGGCAGAAAAAAATCCAATTATCTACTTTTCTTTCTTGCTTCTTCAGGAAATGTTAGCATTTTTAATACAGCGTGTGGCTGTACAATACAGATGATGGTAGGGCACCTTTAGGAGAATTACATTTTTGTAACTCTTTTTCATAAAGTTGTGAAAGACAGAACGAATTTGCTGCTGCAGCTATCTGAAGAAAACAGCTTTAAATCTGTGCCTGGACAGATTCCATGGGATAATGTGAAAAAGTCATAGGAAAGATGCTATTGCATTTCTTGTTCCAATCCTTTTGGACCAGTCAGTGCATCTTAGGAGGGCTGTGAATTGAATGGCACCAAATGAGAGCTACCTGTTGTAAAATAATTGTTTCTCTGAAGAGGAAACTACTGCATGCCTTTCACAACTCTTCTGAAGCCCATTATCAAAAGTCCTTCAGAACCAGATAAATGACCATATTCAAATTATAGGGCACATTCAGCCCCTGAGAGCAGAGAGACTTGTGTGTCACTCTTTTCTCCACAACAGTCGACCTCAGACTGTTTTGGAGGTTAAAACAATGTTTTTCATAAAATCCCACCCAAAAATCTCAAACCTACTAAGGGGCTGTCCACATTATCTTAATTTTTTTGGCTTCTATGTATGTAACAGCATTAGAATGTACATGAGTTTCTTGACTTTTTTCTGGTTTTTTTTCTTTTTTTTTTGCCATTGCTTCCTGGTAGAAACAAACTTGGCAGGTAGAAACTTGTTCAAAAGCACCCATGTACCTCACCCAAACTTGCAAGCTTAGAAATTCTTCTGAATCACTCATTTTGATATAGTCTCAGTTTGCTTTTGTGGTTATTTCTGGAGTAAAGTGCAGGAGAATCTGGCTGGATTCTTGATATTTTAACAACCAGTGTAGTTTTCTGTTCTTTATAAACCATAATAAATGTAACCGGGAGGATTTTTGAGTCTCAACAACTTGATTTTTGTGGCAGAATAAAGAGTGTCCTGGGAATATGTTTCATTTTCTTCAGATGCCATGGAAACCTTCTGACCTTTAAATGTAAACTTTCCAATTTGTGGGAAGAGGTTTAGCCAAAAGATTCTCATTAACATTTGTGGCAGCTAAGAAGCTGAATGCTTTTGTGCTAAACTGAAATTTACCTCTATGCCACAGACTATGAAACTGTATGAGGAAAGGCAGAGATGCTGCTTATGCCAGCAGGATAAGTCCTGAAATGTCCTTTCAGAATTAATTTTGCAAAGTTCTCTTACAACAGACATGGGCATATCCTGAACTCATTTCGTGTGGTCCTGATAGTTTAAAACCTGATGGCATTCTGACTTGAGATATTCAGAGATTTACTTAACACTTCTATGGTACTAGAATATCAAATGCCCTTTGTCCAATAAGCAAAGTGCCTTTTTATATTATACAATGCCCATTCTCTTGAAGGCAAAGAACCTGTGGAAGTACACCTGCTGCTTCATCAGTAGCATTTTCTATACATTCAGATGCATTTTCTATGAACTTCTGACAAAATATTCAGACTCTGAGAAGACACTTATTTCATCTGATGATTCAGGTTCTACATTTCTCTGAATTTTGCCAATTCCTTAGCAGTAGGTTTCTTAGTCAGCACTGTGGTATGTAATTAATCCTTTTTATTTCACTATCAACAGTAAGGCAGTTAACCTTACTTTCATGAACATTATGCTTAGAGAACCATGTATTTTTAAGGCCAGGGGGACTGCTGTGTTAATCTAAGCTGTGTTGCAAGAAGTATTCCTAGAGAAGTTTAAGAACGGAGTGAATTCCCTTACTTCCCAAAGGCAGTATTAAAAGTCCCTCTGACTTTGTGGATCAAGACTTCATGTCTGCAGGATATTTTCATAGCACTGATGTGTGAAAACAAGTAAATTTGTTGCAAATTTGCTGCTACCACCTCACTAAGATAATCCACTGAAACAAGCTGAGAGCTAAAGGTCAGAAAAGAACACCTGTGTTCAAAAGGTGGAACAGAGGTGGAAAAGGGCTTGGGGGCAGTTTATGGCTATACAAGAGACTGGCAAAATGCAAATCATATTTTATTTTTATTTACAGGACCTATTGGGTTAGTGGTCAGGTCCTCTCTAGGCTCTTTGGTAAACTTGGTGAGACTGAAAGAGAAAATAGCAAGGTACATCACCTCCACTATTGCTAGTGCAAAAAAGGCTTGGTGAGGGCAAAAACTGCTAAGACCTGGCCACACCATGGTGTTACTTCTTGATTCCATTCATTTTCCTACACTTCCAACTGGTGACAGAGAAATGAGTTCACAATTTCTTCTCTTAGCCCAGAACATGCTCAATCCTCTGATAATCTCAGCTGTTTGAAAGCGCATCTCTTTTACCCTGTGGTCCTTCAGTCATGGAGAACAACTCTAGAAGATGTTGGGATTTCTCCCTGGGTCATCTGAGTTCAACAAAAAGGGTTTCCTTTGTTGCTTCAAATATGTCTGTGTGCCTCAGTGCAGCCCCAGCTCTACTTTGCTCCTGTCTTCTGTGCAAAGTCAATGCAGAAAAGAAAGGTGAGCCATGCAACCTATGAATCTTCTGTTGTTTAGCCTCTAGTGTGAATCAAACAGTGCCTGGAAAGATCTCAGGAATTTATGAAAAGTGCTTGACAGCCATCTTACTTTGTACGTTTCCTTCTTTGAATTTCTCAGTGATAAAGGGACCTAAGACTTAGGCAAAACTAAAAGTAGTTGCTTGTCTCTCTAATTAACAGATCAGGTGTTGGTGTCCTTTTCACCTCCTACCATTCCACAAACAGTCTGACAGCCAAAAGATAGCTAAATGCTCGAGCTGGACTGAAGGTAAACATGCAAGCCTACATTGTTGCTATTTAATAGGGCTTAATTTGCTTTTCAAAAGGCAGGTGTCCAGCACCAAGTGAGATTCCCTAAGATGGCACCTGCATAGGGCTGGGCTGAAGACCAAGTGCCATTACTGAAGGCATCTCAAAAGACTTTAAATGCTTGTGCTTTGGCAACAGAATTGAATCCTAAGTGACATTTTTAAGGTACTAAAATCAAATCACCTGCAGCAGTAGCAGAATGAACTTCATTTCCAAAACCTAATGTGTCTACATTTTTTAGCATTGAGCTGTTTCCATCATTGTTTTCGAAGAAAACTGAACTTTTGTTGCCTGCTATCATTGCTGTCTGTAAAATGCTGTGACAACAAGCTCTCTGTGTGTATAAGTTTAGAAAATAAGGCCACCTTTCTTCCCATTCTGGTTTAATGACTTTCAATGGCTCCATTTATTTTGAAACAAGTTACAGCATAAGGCAATTTTGCTACTCGATAGCTTTTGGGTGCAATCTGGTTTTTGACTTAGTAAATAGATGAAGCTCTTGAACAGCCTGAATTCTTTAACTGAAAAAAAACGGCTCGAGACAAATTTAAAAGGCAGCAAGCTTCTTTGTCCCTCATGATATTTTCCAAAAACAAAATAGAAAGTCATAATATATGGAAGATGTGTCAAGTTTTCAAAGAAAGAAGGAAACTGGAAAATCCTAAAGAAATTATATCACTAAAGAGAGCCTATGGTAGTTACCTTACCTTGTGACTGAAGTATTTGTGCTGTGATGGAGTGAAAGTACTTTTTGCCGAACAAGCTGAAAATGCTGCCACAGGAGAACAGGCTGACTTCAGCTTTATTCAATTGCTTTGCTTTCAAGCAGTTTCTGATATTTCAAAGTAACTGACAGAATCAAGCCAAATTCACAAACTCAGTCATTCAAAAGGATATAAATTATGACCTTTAAGATCAGAATGGATGTTTCTATCCATACTACATTGTTGTAGTAGATGAAAATAATCAACTTGTACAGAGAGGAGGTGGTTTAAGGCTGCTGTGTGTGAAAGGTGACATGAATGTTCACGAAGAGCTCACCTGCAGGTTGTACCAAGTAATCTGATCAGTGGCTGTAACCAAGTCAACGATGACAGATTTGTTATTGCATCTAGATGTTGGGGATCACACAGTGCTAGAAATGGTGTGGTGATATTGTAGGATTAATGTCAGACATTGCATCCAGCTCGCAGCTGGCAGAGTCACGTGTAGCATTATTGCAGCGGGTATGACTTGAATTGAGCTTGCTGAGAGAGCACTAAGAATAATACTGTAGAAAAAGTACCTTTGAAACTGTTTATGAAACTACATATCATGGGAAAAGTATGCTTCAGGAGATGCTATGCTACAGAGAAAAGAATTCCTCTGTGTCTTATCAAGAAATATGACTTGGTACAAAGCGCCACCTCTAGAGATAAACTGTGATGCTGTGTGTGGCAGCAGGGATCCATGTCACACAGCAACTACAATAGACTTCCAGTGAGGACCTACAGAGTTACCTGACCATGTGGACAAAGTAGGCGCTAAAAAATATCATAAAGAAATATCAGGAAATGAGAGCTTCAAGCTGGGATTTAATAGGAAGTGCTTACTTTTTTGGTAGAAAATGAGCTCTAAACAAGAAAAATAGTTAGGAAGACACACACAGAGACAGAAAAATAAGCCAGGAGACTAATAAGCCACTGACTACTTTTCAAAGGCTGGATTTTCAGCAACAGAAGACCATTCTTTATGAGACAAAGCAAGGCAGTATTTCCAGTCAGATTAAAGCAGCAACTTACTCTAAAAGAAATTCCAATGAGAGATTTTAAAGCTGGAGATACTGAAGTTTCTCATAACCACACTTAAAAAGATGAAAACATGTCCTCAGATTTGGCAAAAGAGTTTCCTGAGTACCTTCACAGCACTGAATCCATCCAACAGCATCTCTCCCATCAGGATTTGAAGAAAATAGCTGATACTAGCTTGGAAGATACTCAGCTTCCTGAGCTGTAAACTGCATGAGGCATACGGAAATCACAAACACACGTACCTTGTGCAGCCAAACCAAACATTACCTGGTTTCCAATGCCATGAATTTGCAGTTATTCTGGCATAGATAATGGCAGTACCATGAAAGAACTGAGACTTGTCGTTCTACATCACATCCAAAATTGTGGTTTTCATCCATCTGATGCATGTGCTGGGACGTGTTCAAGGACAAACCTGATCACCTTCTACTTTGGTATGCAAGTCCGAATATTGACTTCAAGAAACCCAAGGCACAGCTCATCACTGAAAGCCTTTCAGACTTGTATGTCGTTCTCATATCTGCATTAAAAATGATGTAATGAATAATTTTGTTCCAGGACTGTATTCATACATTTTTAATAAAATGAACATTCATTCCAACCTTAGCATTCTTCAGCATTCTGTATTAATTACGTACCAAAACTATGGAATTTTTAGTGTCCTAACTCATCATTTGACTAAGCTTACTGGAAGTATTGTCAATTTATTATCTTTTATTCTCTGTATATCTCTGTGATGCAAATTTCTATAGCAGTGAAATATGTCTGAGTACTTTGCTCACAGTTAATGTGGTATTAATATAACAATGAAGTTCATTACATTTCCAGATACCTTTTTTACTAACACTAAATTAATGTTTGAACTTGCTTGATAAAATCCTGCAGTTGCCTAAGTTTGGTTTGGTTTTTTTGTTGTTTTTTTTTTGTTTCTCCAAATTAATCTAGCAGTTAAGATATTTGTGTTGGAGGTGTTGCTGGGTGAAACTTTTACTTTTGTGTATCATCTGTTTGTGAGACGCTGGATTTTCTAAATCCAGATTAATTATTGCTACTAAGAGTTTCACCTCTGGAAGACTGTCTGTCCCAACAGTAAGGATTGAACATAAAGACCTCATGTAGATAGGAAAGGAAAGCCCATCCAAATGCTGTTCCCAGGATGCTAATGCCCTGCTGACACCCATCCCCTCACACTGTACATTCTGAAGTGTTTTAAATGCCAGAACAGAGGCTATGCAGCTAAAAAAAGGAGAAGAGAGATTTTACCTTAGCCTTTACACCAGTCTCCAAATACAGAAATAAATTATTCTGTCAGTCTACAGTCGATAAGATTAAAAAAAAAAAGGGGGGGCTAAATTGAAGCAAGTGATAGATAGGCCTGACGTTGGGAAAAATGTACTGAATGGATAGTGACGCTCTGGGACAGACTGTCTAGAAAAGCTGTGGAGAATCTGCTGCTGGAGGTTTTAAATACCATTCAGACAAACATCCATCAGGATGGGGGACAGGTAAACTAGGCAATCTCTTAAAATACCTTCCAGTTTTATTTCTTTTTTATGATTCTGTGAGTAGGCTTGTCGTACTGAAATATTCCTCTGATTAGGGTCTGATGCTATGCCTTGTCTCCTGTAAAGCTATTTATCCTTATGTTGTTAGAGACCTATGATGATGAATAAAAGACAGATGCCCAGTTTGTTCTCAGAAGCCAATTTTTCAGCCAGTTGGCATCTGGATTTGCAGACAGATTTCCAACAGAGCTCAGTTCTAGAAGTTCCTTTGTTTCAGGAATAATGGGTCTTTCTAGGTCAAGCATCCTGATGTTTTCTACAAATATGCATAAGTAAAGATCCCCATCGTGCTCAGACACATAGCTGCATTCCTGTAACTCACCTAGGTACAGAATGAGGTCTGAGCTAATCCTCAACCTCATGTGGCTTCCACTGAGATTTAAACTGGGAGGTTTTATTAGTTATTTGTTGTGAGAAAAGATCATGAGCAAGATCATTAAGTTTCTGGGGAGACCTTATAGGCCTTCCAGTACTTAAAGGGGGTCTGCAAGAGCTGGAGAGGGACTTTGGACAAGGGTTAAGGATCACTTTTCACAAGTGATAGATGGCATTACACTGAAAGAGGGCAGGTTTAGATTAAATGGAAGAAATTCTCTCCTGTGAGAGTGATGAGACACTGGAACAGGTTGCTCAGAGAAGCTGCGGATGCCCCATCCCTGGAAATGTTCATCCCTGGAAGTTTGGATAGGAGTTTGACCAACCTGATCTGGTGGGTGGCATCCCTGCCCATGGCAGGAGAGCTGGAACTAGGGGATCTTTAAGAACCCTTCTGACCCAAGTCATTCTATGATTTTATAATCAGTTGCTAAGTCCAAGTTGTAATATAGGAACTTGTTAATTCACAGCAGACTTCAAAGATTAACTCACACAGAAGAAAATACTTCAGGAGTCAAGGAGCCTAACAGTAGCTGATACTGTTCCTGAGGCTTCCACATTAAGCCACTCTGGAGGCACATTATGAACTGACAAAGATGCTTGTTCTGACCACCAATAGTTGTTCATATGCTCTTAAAATGTTTGAATGAAGTTTCTAAATTGATTCTGAAAATGGGATCTGACTTTGAATTTAGCTGGCTTTGATTTAGATGTTGTTTAGGTACTTTTGACAAAGTTGTATTTAGCACTTTTCAAAAACGTCAAGGACACGATATGTATTCACAAAAAAGCTGCTGAAGAGGAATGGATGTGAGCATATATATTCCTGGTTATATGTACTTTCAAACATATTTCTCAGCTCTTTAGCTATATCACAGCTACATAAGACAAACTGTCCTGGAAATTTGATCCTAAGTGAACAACTGTCCTGAAGGAATGCCCAGAGCAGGATTCTGAGGACAATGTAACTCTAAGTCAAAGACAACAGCAAGAGCTGTCTAGGGTCTTCAACCAGTTCAGAGGAAGCATGGTACCAACACTGGTCTTAATACAGTTATTTTCTCATCCACCAACAGTATTTTTTTAAAGTTTTATTTCTGCATTCTATTTTTGTTCCTGAATACACTGATCTGTTGATGATTTTAAACAATTTAATTCTGAACATGACTTAAGATCTCTGTTATCAAACACCTACACGAACACCTTTGTGCCTTATTTGTGTTTAAGTTTTATTTCTAATCAGGTGCCTAACTGCAGTGCTTGTAGAATTGCAGAACACTTGGATTTTAATTGTATCAAGTTCAGGCATAAGTGACTATAAAACTCTCAAAGAAAAATAATAGTTTCTAAGTGCAAGTGAAAAGATGCTGAGATTTACATAATGGATTTAGTCAGACACCCCTACTGTTTTATAGAGGGAAAAGTGCATGTGCACAATAAATAAATTACACTCTGCCATCAGTAGGTTGCATCTAAATGCATTAGTGGCTCCATTTTCCCCTCATGACTTAGGTGGGGTAACATATTGGAAAGCACATATTTTTTCATTATACTATTTAATTGGTTTGATAAATCTGCTTACAGATGACAGAGTTTTTTATTGCTGCTACTGACTGAGTTACTTATATTTAAACCAGATGTTTTGTGTGTTTACATGCAAGGTCTCAAAATATTGAAAAAAAAAGTTATTATTGTCTGTGGCTCAGATAGAACATGACCAATATCTTGTTCTTTCACCTACTCTGCCTTCAGGCTGCCTTGCTATGTGTGCTTTTCATAGTGTCCACCTCCTAAATCTACTCAGTTCAGGAAAGAGGTGGCTAAAGCACATCCTTCCACCTCCACACTGCCCTCCACGAGGGTGTTTTGATCTATTTATCAACAATTCATTGCCAAAATTATTTTCTTGAAATGCTGCTCAAATCCAATGAATCTCATTTTAATATGGCAAAGTACAATTTAGAAATTGTTAAATTATTAAACCCATTTTTATGAAGACTGAACCTTTCTTTAAAAATAAAGAGCACAGAAAATGGAAAGTTTTTGATGAATTTAATTTGTTTAACTTCCAGATTTTTTACCCTCTTCTTACATACTTTTCCCTGTGCTTTTCTGGACTTTTTTTTTTTATTTCAAAAAGGGTAAGAAGAATGGATTAAATATGGTCAAAATAGGGAAAACCAAAAAATGGAACAATAATGAAAGTTTCCAGATAAATTCCATGTATTTTTTTTTAATTAATAATCTTTAGAAATAGCCTTTTCTGTCAAAATTGTTAACATTTTCATTTTGGCCAGCTCACTTCTTTTCTCTGTTCAGTGCATTTGTGCACTGAAATAAAGAAGAAAATCTAATATATGTATTATGTTTCCATTTGCAAAAGGAAACTAAAGCAGATTAAGGATTGTGTTACCAGAGGTCTGTATCAGTTTTGTATGGCCAGGTTTTGGTGGCTGGGGAGCTACAGGGGTGGCTTCTGCAAGAAGCTGCCAGAAGCTTCCTCCACGTCTGGCAGAGCCAATCCCTGGTGGCTCCAAAGACGGATGTGCCACTGGCCAAGGCTGGGCCAATTAAAAATGATGGTAACACTTCTGGGATAACAGATTTAACAAGAGAAAAAAAAGTTACTTCGCAGTGGTAATTGTGGCCAGAGAAGAGCAGGGTGAGAATATGTGAGAGGAACAGCCCTGCAAACCAAGGTCAGTGCAAAAGGAGGGGCAGGAGGTGCTCCAGGCACCAGAGCTGGGATTTCTCTGCAGCCTGTGGTGCTCATGCCCCTGCAGCCCATGGAGTTCCACAGGGATGCAGATATCCACCTGCAGCCCCTGGAGGAGACCCATGTTGGAGCAGGGGGATGCCTGAGGGGAGGCTGTGACCCCAAGGGAGGCCTGTGCTGGAGCAGAGTCATGGCAGGGACCTGCAGACCCGTGGAGAGAGGGGCCCACATTGGAGCAGGTTTCCTGGTAGGATTTGTGAACCCATGCTGGAGCAGGCTGCCCTTGAAGGACTGCACCCCATGGAAGTGTGACCCACATTAGAGCAGTTTGTGGAGGACTGTGCCTGTGGGATGGACTCACATTGGAGAAATTTGTGGAAAACTGTCTCCTGTGGGAGGAGACCCTACGCTAGAGCAAGGGAAGGGCTCCTCTCCCTGAGCAGTGGCAGAAACGTGATGAACTGACCACAATCCCCATTTCCTGTTTCCTTGCGCCACTGGGAGAGAAGGTAGAGCTGGGAAGGAGGGAAGGGTACAGGGAAGGTGGTTTTAAGGTCCTATTTTACTTATTATCCTGCTCTGATTCTGTTAGCAATAAATTCAATGAATATCTCTAATTCGAGCTTGTTTTATGACAGTAGTTGATGAGTGATCTCTCCTGGTCCTTATCTCAACTCATGAACCTTTTGCTATATTTTCTTTCCCCTGTCCAGCTGTGGAGGGGAGGGAGAAGTGATTTTGGTGGGTGGCATTCAGCCAGTGTGAATGCACTACAAGGTCACAGATAGGATATGTTACGGACTTGATTTTGCCAGACACTGGATGCCTGCAGCTCACCTTGCACCAAGTGAATTTAAGGCACTTGTCACATGACCTACTCTTTTATTAGCTTAGTTACAATGGAAAAGGCAGAGCAGAAGCATCAGAAATGGAAAATGATGGCAGGAAAATCTGGCAGTTTGTTCCACAGGGGTGATGGAAACTGCTATTCTGAAAGGCTCCCTGAGGAGGTAATGTAGAGGGAGAGAGTAAGAGCAAAGGGAAATGAAGATTTCAGAAAAACAGACAATAAAAAAAAAGTGCACAAACTATTTCTGGAGCAATAACAACTCTAAGAAAAAGGTATCAACCCAGATGAATCACATCTACATAATTTAAAGTCATTTTATCAGACAAAGAGAAATAAGCATTTCTAGAGAGTGATTCAGCCCTTAGATAGATAGCGTATCTTTCTTTCTTGTGAGACATCTCAAATCACACCATGAAATTCAGATGGAACAGAGCTGGGGCACAACGACTGGGCATTATTAGACTGGTCCTTCCAAAAGATTCTCCTTAAGCTAGGACATTGGAAGTCTGGTCCCAGAGCAGGAAGGACTGGGGTTTCTCTCCGCCTTTCTAGCCACCCACATTTGCAGACATTTTGAGATCCAGCAGCTATGAAGAAATAGGTAAAACCTGACCCTTACCTGGCACAAAGAAGGGATCTGATGAAGAGCTGCAAACCCATATAAAATCCAGTAAACTCCAAAAAACTCCTTTCAGCCTCCAAAAGAATGACGATTTTGCTACCCAAGCACTGCTGGCTGCTTAGACCTTGCTCATTGCAAAGGGCTCCTTCCTGCTGCCAAGCACCTGCTGATGGCCTGCAGAACATGCAGGGTATCACTGAAATGTTTCTATGAGCCCCACTATTTGTCTGAGAATCCATCCTATGCTTTGTGCTGATGCATACCCCAGATATACTCTGTATGGATCAGTGACCTTGTGCCTTTTCAGTAATTCAGCCTGTGTGCTCTGGCTCCTTGGGAAAGGAGCCCAGTGCAGTACCAAAGAGCTGCCTTTCCCATAGGAAGGAGGAGGAGGAGGAGGCGGCACACGTTACAGGCTTTCCCATGTTTGCTCTGTCTTTTGTGTGAGCTTGGTTTTCACAGATGTATTTGCACTGGGAAGGTCCAGCCCTACAGACAAAGGTCAAATGCTTTCCAGTGGAAACTCTTCCCCAAAAGAGACTGCAGCATCAAACTTTCCTGCGTGAAAAAAGGCATCTTTCGTCACTGAAATATTCAGCACACAGAAGCAAGATATTTTTGCCCTTTGCAATATAATGTAACTAGAGACATGCTGCCTCCAACACGAGGCCACAAAAGAGGGTTGCTTTATTTTACTCCCAGATTTTTAAGCTCACAATGCTTCCTTCATGTTAGGAAATTCGGTCACAAGAGAGGATTGCTCGGAAAGCAATTGATGAACAACATCTCGCTACTGGCACGACCCCGACACCGGACGCTTGGTCCGACTCCCGCGGGATGCTCCCTGGGGGCTTACGCGTGGCCCCACCGACCCCGCAGCCCCCCGGCCACCGCCCCGCACACCGGGCCACCACCATCTTCTTGGTGGCCGCAGCGGCGCGGCTCTGCAAACGCCCCCTCCTTCGCCGGGAGCCCCGCGCCCGCGGGCTGCGCTGCGCTGCTCTGCGCGGGGCACGGCAGAGCGCGGCCGGGTGCGCGCCCGTGCGTGAGCGGGTGCGCGCGTGTGTGAGTGCGCGCGCAAGGCGGGGCCGCGCAGCAGGCAGCCCCGCGCCGGCTGGTGCCGTCTGCGAGCCGGGGCGTGGAGCGGAGGAGGGCGCGGGAGGGGGGGGGGGACGAGCATCCTCCAGGCCGAGGCTCCGTTCGGTTTTCCGGGCTCCGCGCCGGCGAGCGGGAGGCGCTTCGGCAGCAGTACCGGCGAAGTACCTGCGGATCGGCTTCCCTCCTCCTCGCTGGCTTTTTTTAGTTCGGTGGTGGTGGTGCTTTTTTTTTTTTTTTCCCCTTAACCCTCCCTCAAATCCAGGGAGACGCTTCTGAAGCGGGGCGAGCGCTGATCTTACGTAAATGGTGCTGCTCCGGGGAGGGCATCTCCCCTGCCAGCCCCGGGCCAGGGGAGCATCCCCGGGCGCCGCTCGCCCTGCCTAGCGACCGGGCTCCTCGCTGCCGCCCTGCCCGAGATCCGCAGCGGCACCGGCGGGGGCGGGCGGTGAGCAGCAGCCGGCAGCCCGCAGCCCCGTCCCCGGCGGGTTTCGGCGCCTCCGCGGACCGGCTGCGGGGATGATGCGGCGCGTCGGACCCCGCGGCGGGGAGGGCGCTATGTCAGAGAGATAACGCGCCTCCGCCAGCAGCCCGGGGGCAGTCTCGCTGCCAGCCCCCCCCGGGACCCGGCTGCCTGGGAGCCGCTCGCATCTCGGCGGACGGACTGGCCGCGGCGGCGGGGCCGGGGAGCGGCGGGGCGAGGCCCGGCGGGGCGGGGGAGCGGCGGCCGGCCGTGCCGGGGCACCCCGCCTCCGGGGGGCAAGCGGCCGGGAGGCTGAGGAGCGCAAGCAGCAGAGCCGGGGAGGAGGAGGAGGGCAGCGCCATGACTCATTTGCAGGCAGGTCTCTCCCCGGAGACTCTGGAGAAAGCCCGGCTGGAGCTGAACGAGAACCCCGACACCTTGCACCAGGACATCCAGGAGGTGCGGGATATGGTCATCACCCGGCCGGACATCGGCTTCCTCCGCACCGACGATGCCTTCATCCTGCGGTTTCTGCGGGCCAGGAAGTTTCAGCACTTCGAGGCGTTTCGCCTCCTGGCCCAATACTTTGAATATCGCCAGCAGAACCTGGACATGTTTAAGAGCTTCAAGGCCACAGACCCGGGCATCAAGCAAGCGCTGAAGGATGGTTTCCCCGGCGGGCTGGCCAACCTGGACCACTACGGCAGGAAGATCCTCGTCCTTTTTGCTGCCAACTGGGACCAGAGCAGGTAAAAGCAGGCCACCTCAACCCGCTCTCCCCCCGGGCAATGCGTGGGAAAGCCGTGCCAGAGCAGAGGGAGAGAGGGTGGGCAGCAGGGACACACCCGGCGCTGCCCACAGGGGGCTGGGCAGCAGCCTGGAAGGCAGAGGGAGAGAAGAAAGAAGAAATGTATTTTGTAGGTTAGAGCCCTTTCAGCCAGCTCATCCTTTGGGGTGTGAATTTTGGGAGGCAAGTAGACACTGCTGGAGTGCTCTTCTCAGCTGTCTGCTAGGAGGTTGACACCCTTCTGCCTCCCCTCAGCCGAAGTGGGCTGGCACGTAGATGATGTGCTTATCCTCCAGACAAAGGCTGGTTGCACTCTTGGCTGGTCTTTCTGCTTCAGCACACACAGAGCTGCTCAAGTGCCATGGGAGAAAGTGGGAGATGCTGTGTGTAGAACAGGAGTACCCATCATGGCTTTTGAGATGAAAAGTTTGCTTGTGCAGGAAGCTGAGACTCTGAATCCTTGTCATCAGATAAAGAAAGCTCTTCCTGAGCCACCTGGAAATGCCAGGATGGCAGTTGCTGTAACCACTTCTTTTCTCACTCATGCTGCTCCAAATGTCAACTCTCTGCATAATAAGATCCAAGCACACAAACCTTTGATAGCAAATGGAAGCCTAGTCCCTAGAAGAGTTTCTGATCTTTTTTTGGGACTACTGTAGCCTGAAGATGACTTAGTAGGGTGACCCAAGATCTGTCTCCCATCAAGACCGTTTTTAGCAATTGGCTTGATATTATGTGACACTATTTGTTTATTCTAAATACCTTGTGAGGTGTCATGCTCATTTTCTCCTGCAGTCTAAAATTATATCCACAAAAATGGCATGATTTCAGTACATTTAAACTCTCTAAAAACTGCTTCTGTGAACACTGTATTATTTTCTTTGGCTCCTAACCTGAGTACAGGTTTAGGGTCTGAAGCACTTTTTAATGAGAACACTTAGAATCTTGCCAGTTGCCATCTTTTTTGCAGTTAACACAGTGCTGAGTGCTCAGTGCAGATATCCTCAGCTCAGCTACTTTGAAACTTTGGGGAGGACTCAAACAGAGTGGACAGAAGGGACAAAATTTGGGGGAAAGGCATGTTTAAGTTTGCCCTTTAGGTGTTTGTTTAGCTGTCCTCTTGCAGGCTGTGTGGATTGCCATCACAGGGAGCATTCCCACAGCTCCCTGCACTGGTTGGTGTTACAGCTACGGACAGGTCTCTGCCCAGAGGGATGCTGGCCCACCTTGGCTTTCCTCTCCTCCCGACATGGCAGCCACACCTGCACTGTCTGTGGGAGAAGTTTCCTGTCCCTTGCTAGCCCATGAATCAAGTCTAGGGACTAGGGGAAAGCTGTCTGGCACAAATCAAAACTGCCCACAGCCAGGATAACAACTAGAAAGGGTGGATGAATATATGCAGAGCTGGGGCCAGCGTCCTTTTTCTGCTTTGGTTTTCTAGCAGATGGAGCAAAAAAGCTGAGCATGGAGCAGTGGTGATGAGGCTAAGGACTCGCTGAGTGGGTTTCCTTTCCCACATAAGGACCTTCCTTGTTTCCTACATAAGGATCAAGTCAACTTTTAATTTTAAAAACAACGCCACAAACTCTTAAAATCCCTGAAGGAAGAATTAGCAAAGAAACAGATGTTTAGGACTTGCATTAAATTGTATGTCTATGATGAAGTCCCCTTGCTAAAGGTAATGTGTCCTACTGTATACTGCTGTTTCTTATTAATGAAAAAATCCTAAAGCTTCGTGTGACACTTGTCACATCATCACTTGACTTGATCCTAGTCAAAAGAATACCAAGAATTCAAGTGCAGAGATAAAGTAGCATTTAAAACAATAATTGTCATGTGGAAAGAATAGGTTTATTTTCTTCTTGATGTCGGATGTGCTGATATTTAAAGTACATGAGCTCAGCTGACACAGCAATAAATTTACTGTGATCTTTTTCATGAACTCCTGTTGGTATGATTAATAGTACTTATGCTATGACAGCAAAGTGGCTGGGGTACACTGTAGTACTTACTGGACATGTTTGCAATTGGGTGCCACTGCTTTTGAGCACTGCATGCCCACAGCACGCCTCTCCTCCAGAGCGAGGGATTTGTTTTCAGATAGACCCCTCAGACAAAGCGGAGGGAGCTGAAGCCCAGCTGTGGGGAGTGGCTTGCTCCAAGGCACATGACAAGTGACACATCTGGGAATGGAGCTAGGTCACTTTGTTTTCTAATTAATTTAGTGCCTTCCATTATCTGATGCTCGGTGGCTTATCCTGGGGAGCATTGTGGAACTTATGCTAGGGCTGCTGTGCAATATGTCTCAAGCTTATGCCTTAAATGACTTGAGATCTTGCAGTACATAACCCAGTGTTCCTCTTGCAGCAACAGTGGGAGGATTACTTATTGAAGCCTGTCTTGTTATGCCCTCCTTGTATGCTTCATAAACTAAGTTGATAGAGCACAGCAAGCCTCCACATTTATCATGTATGTGCAACTTACTATGGCTAGGATGTAACAATTAGAAATAAAACGTTCCAATTTGTTATTTAAATGAATAGCAGACATACTATAGATGATTTATATAGCACTGCCAGCCTATGATTTACATAGTTCCAATTAGAAAGAAAGGTGTGGGAGGCAAAAAATCCCTATGATAAAACAAGCCTGTGTACTAGATGTAAAATCATTAAATTAAAGCAGGGCCTAAAAACTGTACCAGATGTCCTGCCATTTGAACAACCCAATTAGACATGTATCAGACAACAAACAAACAAAAAAAGGAAAGGTGAAAGATAATGTACTAAGCAACTTTTCAGTGTGACCCAGCCTAACTCTCCACCTGTCTGTACTATTGGGAAAATGAAGATCAGTGGCATTCCTGCCAGGAAGCTGGATAGCACTCAGGGAGTGATCAGCCTTCCCTATTGGCTTGTAGGTGTCTACATGTGTTTGAAGACTCCCTTTTTCTTAATGTGTCCAGCTGGTGAAGTTTTATTCAATGACTAGTGTAATTAACTTCAGCTCTCAGCTGCAAGGGATCTGTTGTAAGGCATGGTCTTCTGTATGCTTCCTGGCACCTGGACACACATTCCCCAGGAATATCAGTCCTTTTTGTTGCTATGTGTTTGAAACCTTTCCGGTATTAGTCAGGTTTTTCCTTAGAAAGTGCATTAGAAGAGTGCAATGATACCTAGTTCCTGGCGGTGTCACAGTGACCCAGTCAGCTCACACCATCCTCAGTGAATGTGGAAATCCTCTGCACTCATTTACTGCTGGCTCTGCTGTTGCATCAGATGGTTTACAGCGGGGCAAAGACAGAGTGCACAGGTTTGCATTCAAAACCATGCTTTCATGTGCACAAGTGCTAGAAACTTTTCTTTTCCTCCTGTTAAATGAAAATTTAACTTCTGTTACTATGAGGAGGCTGGTCTGCTCCTCAACTCACAATAAACAACAGGCAAGACAGCAAGGTATTTTTGAAGCTCTGATGGAGGCAGTATGACAAAATAAACAGCAATGCTAACAATAATAACGTATTAACATTAAAAATCCCTGTTTAGCAGAGTCAATTTTTGTTTAGAAATTATATCTTCCAAGCGATAACTATTAACAGTTAACACTGTTAACTGTGTAAGCACTGTCATTATTTCTACAACTGCACCTGCTGACTGATGCTGTCTTATTGTTTCCTAGTTTTCCCCCAGCTATCCCTATCTGACTATCATCACCTGTATTTAGACTGTAGGTGTTTTGGCCAGGGAGCTTTTTCATCAATGCTAATGTAAAATTTAGATCAGCTGAATCTTCATCTGTGGCTGTGACTGTTAGACTCTGGGCTAATATATGGCATAATGAATGGTATTAAATCTGAATCGAAAAGTTAATCTGGTAAAATATTTGAAACTGTTTCTACTTTTTCTATGCATTTTTTGTAACACTGGTGGTACTTTTTAGTTTTAGAATAAGGTATCCCCAGGGCATGCTGCTGCTGCTTAAGCAGAATAGCCATAAGAGAACTTTCAATCCCCCATCTTTTCAGCATTCAAATCTGTACCCAGACTGACAAACCAAGGAGATATGAGGCATCATTTCTAAGTACTCCTTTGTGTATCTTGAGGGCTCTTGTTTCACTGAAATTCTAAAAATAGTGAGCCAGAACAGTAGTTTAGAAATGGGATGATGGCTCAGAGACTTGACCAGCTTTCTCTTTTAAACCACAGTGGCACAAGAGCTCATTTGACAGAAGCCTCTTCTTGTCCAAATGGTGGTGAGTTTAAAATACAGACTGTGTATTCTTTATATCTTTAGGACCTTCAAGAGACATATGGCTCAAATCCAAGCAAAGGAGACTTAGCATTTTTCTAGTTCACATCCTGGGAGGCAGATTCATGCCATTCAGTTTTAATTCTTAAAATAACTCAAAATTTCTTTCTTGTAGGGAGGAGATGACAAATAGCCATAGAGATAGTAGGGCAACTGTGCTAAATCAGATTATCTGTTATTCAGTCCAAAAGTGAATTGACTGGAACCAGAATCTGGTTAAACAGATGATATGGTTGATGACACTCATCATCAAGAACATAAAGTATTGAAAACAGCTGACACAGCTGAATTTGACATGAGACATCTGTATCCTGCATTCTCCCCGTCTCTTCTCTTTATGTTGGCCTGGTGGAGATCACAGTGGATGCATACAAGAGGATGCATAGACCACTTAACTGAGAGGTAAAGGTGAAAGATCCTAGTGAAGTATCACCAAGAGTTGATAGCAATGTTTGCCAGACCGTTTTCCCCAGAAATCCTTGGAAATACGTTGAATCTGTTCATGTGCCACAGAAAAAAATCTCAAATAACTTTTCTGTAAAGGGAAAGTTGCTGCCACTGTTAAATTAAAAGAGAGTGGGATGCTCAGTAAATTGTTTGTGGTCTTCTGTTCTTGACAAATAAATGTCCCAGTGAGGTATTTCCGTGGAAAGCTCTGGCACTGTTGGGTTAGAAATGGTAGCCATCACATTTGAAAAATGGGACTGAAAAAGCATTTGAAAGAATCACTGTCAGTGTGGCTACTAACTTGTCACGCCTTCCCAGGCTCTATTGCTTTAAAGTCAACCTGAATGAAAAATTTTTAGAGGTAGCAGAGTGTGTCTTGCATACCAGTCCGTTTCAGTCAGTCTCAAGCTAGGGCTCACATAAAAAAGGAACATTAAGAGTGCATTATATATGTGATAATGTATTTCCAGCATTTGTTACTCAGATTAATAACTGGACTAAAAAACTTGTCCAAGTTTTCCATTGAATTAAGCATGGTTCCAAAAATAGAAGGCATTAAATACATTTAAATTAACTGTAAGTTCTTGATTATCCTAGCAATTAGTAATACATTGCTAGCTACAGTATGTCCCATAAGAGTCTGTTTAAGCAAGTGAACGCAACTGGATTTAGCCATAAATAAATTAGGATTTATTTATTCACAGCCTGACTTCAGGCTGCTACAGAACATGCACTGCAGCCAATTGGGCCCAGCACACCCTACATACCTGACAGCACTGGGGCAGTCATTAAAAAACTGGTGCCAGGGCAAAATGAGTGGCTTGCTGTTCCCTAAGTACACGTTTTTGCTTAGCACAGATTGGTAAGAATAAAACAATACCATCTTCCCCTCAGACTTTACACCATAGTCTCTTCAAATTAAAGGCTAATATTTTCTTTTTTTCTTTTCCTTCAAAGTAGAAAGGCAGTCAAATCTGTTGTGGACCCAATTTATTTCACATTCACTAGCTTATCCTGTTTTTCTCATGTTTGACTCGTCATATTTCTGTATCTATATGGAAAGTAATTTCAGCGTGGAATAAAAGTTTCAGCAACAAAATCCTGAGTAATTTTTCACAACCTCGTTTTACATAGGATTTTGATTTCCCTAAAGTCCAGCCGAGGGTGGAGTGTATTTTATGGCAGAGCCTGTGCATCCTGGTGACACAAACAGTAGTAGCAGTGAGGTGAAATGTCGGACAACACAGGGCTGGAGTGGATTAAAGATGAGTCTTTACGCAAATAACTCTGTGCTGTGTGAAAGCTTCCATGCAGTTTCTTCAATCATGTTTTGTTTGCTTGGGCTGTTCAGCTGATACTTTCAATACTCGGCTTTTTGCACCACCTAAGATTTCATTTACCACACCACAGGTTTACATTTCTGGCTTGTCTCAGCCCGTGTTCTGAGCAAAAGCTGCTTTAAATGCTCACTAATGGATTTGTCTGTCTTTCTGATGCTCAGTACTGTAGTTAAGTAAGGTATCGAAACCAAGAGAAGAGATCCAGTACAGAATGAAGAACAGCTCCTATCTTCAACTAATTGCCCTGAAGGGTATTTGAGGTGGGAGGCTTGATTGGTAGTGACATGTCCTTTTATACTTCTGATGTGGCTTTTTAGACTTTAAGAGTACTTCAGATACCTCCCTCTGGCAGAAAGAGCTCTTGCTCGCTTTTAGCCAGACCTGTTTTGTGCAGGACTTCTCTCTTTTTTTTAGTGAGTAAACATAAATATTGTCATTGTTGTTGTGGACTGTATTTCTTACACTAAGCAAACTGCAGTAGGAGTTCTGGTGATGGTGAATGTGCTATGGATTTATGGAGACCCAGCCCTGTGACTGTTATTTACTCTCTGTGGTGGCTGAAACCCTGTTCCCATTGATGCCTGACAGTTTTCCCGTTGACTTAAATGAATTCAACACGTAATTAGGTGTATTTGTGTTTACATGTATACATCTTGTATTTAACACTTAGGTATACATTAAAAAAGCATTTTATGGTTGGTCTTAGAGACTGGCCTCATAAACAAAGAATCTTGATGTCTGATGCACCAGATTTCCAGCAGCCTTGTGCCACTAGGAAGCTGTTAATCCAAGGCATGTGACGTCTCCTTAAACTCCTTAGGGAGGATATTAGAGAGATGTACATCAGGGACCTGGGACCCTTCTTCCGGGACTGAATGTGGGGTTCTGCTTTGTGGAGCCCTTCTGGAGAATGAGATCTTTTGAATGGGGCAAACTAAATGTCAAGTAGGGTTGAGGCTAATTTTAGAATCTGAACATTTTTAATGTCTGTTCCTTGTATGAACTGTGGTTAAAATTGTCCTCAGACCAAGGCATTCCAAACTTCCTGTAAACCTTAGATCTCAGAAAAGTAAACCATTAGAAAAGAGTTAAATCTCAGAAAAGTTCAAAGGAGAGGAGTGAATATGAAAAAAATTACCCCAGTCAATAAAAAAAAAATTAAAAAAAAAAAGGATCTCCAAAATGAAGAGAAGAATTTTGTAAAATAATGCTTCCCCTAGTGTTTTCTGGGGAAAGCACACTTTCTCTTGTTCTGACATTAGGAGAGTCCTTTTTTAATCCCTTTTCTGTGAATGCATAACTGGGAAGTTCACTGAATTTTAGTTGGCTAAAAAAAAAAAAGATGGAAAGATTCAAGGAGTCAGCCACAACAGATTAATTTCATTTATGTTATTTCCTTTTGCAGATATTTTCAAAATACAGTTATGTCCACAACAGAACAGTCTACTCATTGTATTAAAGCAAGTAAAATTCAGTATAATTTAATGTAATTTCTAAGTAGGCACACATGCTCTGTGCTACATATGCAGAATGGTGAAGAATTCTCTAGGGACTCACAATTTTGAAAACTTCTGTTTGATGCCATCATGGGAGATATTTAAAGGGCCTTGCTTAAAAATATCTGTACACTGAATATTTAACTCTTTCATTTCTGGAATCTTTGTATATCTGATATTTTTAGGTTTAACTTTCTAGTGCCTCATTTGATATCATGGAGTGGACTGGCCAATTTAAGTCTGTTTTGGTAACTGTTAATAAAATCCTAGAATCATAGAATGGTTTGGGTTGGAAGGGACCTCAAAGATCATCTAGATCTAACCCCCTGCCATGAGCAGGGGCACCTTCACTAGACAGAAACACCTCAAAGCCCTAGTGTGTGTCACTTTCTGCTTTTAAGATCCTTGACTAATCAGCCTTCTATAATTGTGGATTTAAGAGAAAAAATTACATGGGGGGGCGGGGGGGGGAAAAGGAGAGCATGTGGAAATTCTCCTTTTTAGTTGATAATTTTGTAGGTCCTATTATTTCATTCCCTTAGGAAAATATAGAAGGGAACATTGGATCTACGCTTCTGGTATTAATCTTGGTTTTTGGTATCATTATGATTTTAGAAAAATATAATTTGTGTAGAAGCTCTTACATAGACGTGTAATTACATGTAAAGATACTAAAGCAGCTTAGGATACTATACAAAAGTTCAAATTTGCTTTTGATGTGTTACATTCTTGTAGTTTTTTCTGCCTGGCTGATGGTCTATAGGTACATAATCCTGCTGCAGAAGATGAGCTCAACTAATTGAGCTTTTGAGGATTTCCCAGCTTTATGTACCCATGACTTCTGAGGACACACTCGCACTCTTTGATTTAAACTTCTGACAAAGAGAGAATGCTCAGAACTTCTCCACCTCTGTGGCTGTTGCTCCTTCCCTAACCAAATCTCCTCTTCCCATTCTCAGGTACACACTGGTGGATATTTTGCGTGCCATACTTCTTTCTTTAGAAGCCATGATAGAAGACCCCGAGCTGCAAGTGAATGGATTTGTTTTGATTATAGACTGGAGCAACTTTACCTTCAAGCAGGCCTCCAAGCTCACACCAAGCATGCTTAGATTAGCCATAGAGGGCCTTCAGGTAACATTATTGTTTTCTTTCTTTTCCTAATTCTTTTTCGTTTTGCAGTTCATTACAAATCTAGGTCGATAAAAAAGACCTAAACAAAACAAAATTTCAACAACTTCTGAATAGCAAGGCTATTAACACTTTAAGGTGTGGGTGTACAGGCAAGCTACTGTGACAAAAGTGTGAACTCAGTCAGCTAACTGCAGTAACTCCTGATGTGTAGGCTCCTTCCTTGCTATAAATATGAGGTAACTTTTTTGTCTTTATTCCAAAGTGACTGGCTTTCTGTAAATTCAGATGGTGGCTTCTGCAACAGAAAGTTAGAAGTAATCAGTTTATGTTGTAATTATGCACAGGGCTAATGAAATAGGGGTTGCTGCTGCCATGCCAGCTTGTTTTTTTTCGTTGATTCCTTTGGAGACGGTCTCTACATCATTTGTAATAAAGTGTGGGGCCCTGTGATTAGGCAGTTAGCTGGGACTATTTATTTACTCAAAGTTCAGCATATGCTTGGCTCTTTTTCTGGGTCAAGATTAATCTGAGCAGCAGCTTCTGGGACTGAGTATACAGTGATTTAAATTTCTTTCATCTCATTGTAAATTCACTTTATATGGCATAGGCACATTCGTGGAAAGGATACTGCATAATTTGCATCTGTTTCCTATGGTATTTTATTCTTGTTAAAATGAAAAACTCAAATTGTTAAGGTAGTTGTTTTCTGCACAAGTCTGAGTTGTCATGTTAAGAATATCTGTAATTCACTACTGTGGCAGTGTGCCTTGCTTTTAGAAGGACATGTATTCCTATTCTGTGAGGTTTCTATCATTTATACATTTTTATTACTCATAAAGCAAAATAACAGCCTTACCTTTGAACTTTCTTCACTGTGATAGTGTGATTTTTGAAAAAACTTATATAGCAGCAGGATGCAGTTTTGATTGAATTGATGAAATGGCTCAACTAATATTCAGCCTGCTGTAGCACACAGAAGGGTAGTGACGTGAGATAAAGATCTCAAATCTCATTTTGTTGTGTTTCCTTATGCAACAGTATGATTCTGTTTTCTTTCGAGCTGCATTAGAAGGCAGCAGTGAAACCTGTGCTCTAGTAGTGCTGCATTTCCTTTTATTGCTTTCAAAGTTGGGGGTTTTTTTTTGTGCTTTTTTCAAAGTTAGCCATTGTTTTCTGGTTTAGAAGATGAATAAATGCTTTTGTAGTCTTTGTTTTCAAATGGTGGTGTTTCTTCTTGGGCATTGTTCAGAGATGGTTATTTTGAGGGGAGCTGCAGTGGATAGTTGCATCTGAAAATGTGAAGGGTGGCCTACCAAACTTCAGGTGGGCTCTGAGACTCTGTATTCTCCTGCCACTGGTTAGTTCATGACTGAATTGAGGAGAAATCCTTTGGCTTACTTAACTTACCCATGCCGCCAGCTTTGTAGTTTCAAATATTCCAAGTCTGATGGTGGCCAACACCTATGGCATCGTTTTGTGCCCACTGCCTTCAGTGCTGTTTACTGCAGAGATGCAAAAGTGGGCATGAAATGCTGCAAAAGAGAGAAGGAAGAGGCATTTCTGCCCTTTATTTTGGAGGAAAATGTATAGCGAAAACATCATTCTGAATGATGTCAAAGTAAAAAGTGCTTAATCAGGTAGTATGAAAAAGAACAAGAACAACTCACACACACTATTTATTTATGATCTTTGTAAACACATTCTATTTAATCAGAGAAATGAAATTTACTTTGGCTTATAAGATTTAACAGGGCTCAAGATTCTGAACTTTACCATTTGGAGAATTTAAATATTTATGTTGCTTAGGTGGAAGGGGACAGTGTCAGTGGGATTAGTGACCACTGAATTTGATGTTAGTCAAATCCCTTTGCCTCCTGAATGAAATCTACTGATTTTGCATTATATTTGCTTAGTTTCCATGGTGAGCAGAATACTCAATATGGTACGTACCAAAGACTTTACAAGCTATTGCATTTTTGGCTTTTTACAATGGCTTGCTGTTTAGGAAATTGCTTTTGAAATCAAGGTAAGTAAATACATAGTTTTCTACTGTATAGAAGAAGATGAGTTCTGGTATATACTTTGTCTGCATATGTGTTAAATGGGAGTGTGAAAAGAATCATACCCCAAACTTACTTGGATAAACTTGAAAAAGTTCCTAGGTAGCTGTTTCCAGGAAAAGAGACTTTTGGTCATGGCATTTTTAATGTTATAGGACTGATTATCTGTAATCTGATGTGAAATTCTAGCATACCCATCGCAGCAGTGCTGTACCAAACGATTGATGCAGTGTAGGTCAGTGCTGAATTTTAGATCAAATGGTTTTGCTAGACAAGAGGCAAAAACTTCATGTGGAGGTGTCGGCACTTGGCTGGGACCCTTGATGCTCCAGTCCTAGCTCATACACTGGCTGTGTGCTTTTTGAAAAAAGGAGCAACAGTCTTCCTTGCAGATGCTTGTGGCTACAGCACTCAATGTTGCTCCTCATCAGTGAGGAAGATTTGCACTTTGAGCTCCTACACCTTCCCTAATATAGAACAAGGTCAGAAGGAGAACTTTTTGAGAGCTGAAACACATGCCTTGACTTTAGCACTTTGTGTTGACTCTCCCTAGTGTATTCAATGTATGGATGTTTGTGAATTCCAGTCTTTAGGTGCCCACTTTTCCCCGTTCATTGATTTCTGTAGCCAGACACTGCTTTTTGGCTCGTGAAGAAGCTAATATTACTCAGCAGCTGTGTTCCTGAAAGCAGGGAGTGTTACAGTGTTGTGTGCTTCAATACCTGAGTGCCCCGATTAAGTCTCTTCCAAAAACTTTACAGAATTTTGTTTCTTTCACCAGTAATGGGTTGCAATCTGTGTGCTTCAGCTGTTTTTCTCATAGACGAGAGAACTTTTGAGAGCTCTGAAGAAAACCAGTCCTAACTTTCCATAGACAGTGATAAACTCTGAGCAAAAAACCCAAAATTTATCAGATGGTTTCAATATAAGGAACAATTAAGTTGGCTGGAATTCATCTGGACGGAGGAAGAAAAACTGTAGAGGGAAGGTACAGGAATCTATAAAACCATAGAATCATCGGATAATTCAGTTTGGAAAGGACCTCAGGAGCTTGGCAAATCCAACCCCCTTCTTAAAGCAGGATCCCTGGTGAGGTTAGACCGGGATACAAACAAGATCATGGGTGGCTGGAGAGAGTGGACAAGCTGCAGATGTTATTTGTTATCATTTTAAGAAATGGGCATCATCAGGTGATACTAGGAGGAGACCTGGCTCTTTATAACTGTTGTACAACGTCTGGGTAACTTGTGGAACTCTGTGCTATGGGAAATTCTGGATGCTTAAAGTTTAGTTGTGTTTAGGGAAAATGGAGAGATGAACTGAGTATTAGTAAGTACATAAAAACCTTCCTTAGGCTGTACAAAGTTGGAGATGAGGTGGATGCTGAGTGGAATAATCACATATGGCTGTCTAAATTGTGGCTGCTCTAGGCTCTCACTTTTGGCCTCTGTTAAGGATAGGATATGAGTATGGACTTTTGGTATGGCATAATTAAGTTAAGTGTATATTCCACCCCTTCTTCCTGCTTTTAAAAACCTTCCTTTCATTTTACTGCTCCTGGCACTCCCCTGACCCCTTCTACCAAAACACCTAGCTGAGAACACAGAAAGAGGGAGGAGGTTCTGGTTATGATTATTTTCTTTGTGATAGTCCTTTTTTACACTAGCCCCTATACGGACTCTTTTTAATTATCGAGACAGCATTGTTTTCATAACGCAGGTGAAAACAGTTTCAAAGACTGAAAATCCAATTTGAAAATTATATTGAAACTCTGACAGTTAATAATTTTTGGGGGTAATTATAACTGAGTTTTGCAAAATGGAACACTGTAGGTATGCATGAGACACTAACTGATCAGCGGATATTTAGTATTCTAAAACCTGAACCACTAATTCCTTCTTAAATATTGATTTCTATTTAGTGCATAATAGTAGTTGCATGTGTGACAGATTCTTTTTCGTGTTTTCACTCAGGCAGGCTGTACATCCAAATGCTTTGCAAAAATGTGTCGTTATTGGTGGCTGAATGTGAATGCTTCTCCTCTAGTTAAAAATCTGGTGAAAAAGAGATGATACACATTTAAATGGGGAGCTGAACATATGTGGACAGTCAGCATTGTTGCAGAAGATAGAAGACTCTTGCTTCTGGGATGAGGGTGTTTACTGGAAGAAACAGTGATAGTGTTGTGGGGGACAAAGCAGGGCTTTTAACCGTGTCCTTTTTTTTTTTTTTGTAACAGAGGAAGGCTTCATACACTAAAACACACTCACTCCTGTAAAAATGAAAGCAAACCAGAAAGTAAATGAAGGCAGCATCCTTGCAGCTACTATTACTTTCAAAAACGTCTTTCACACAGCTGCTCTTGTGAGTTGTAAGAACAATATCTCCAACCAGATGTGCTGCAGCAGTGCAAGGTGGAAGTACCAGACACAGACCATGTACAGTCTGGTGATGGAAGTGACAGGACTTCCTACTTGCATTTTCTCTAAGTGTGAACTCTGTCAGTATCTTGCAGGGAGTCTTGCTGAACATCACAGTTGGTTCAACAAGCACAGAGAGTGCTTAAATTTTGCCACCTGGTTCTGGACTACATCTATGCAAACAGCATGTTGCAGTGCCAAGAATTCCTGAGACAGCAACTTCCAGAACTAAGGACGCCTCTAAAACCAGTATTTTGACTTCATATAATTACGTGGTTACAGGCTCTGTGCAGTGCATAAGATTATTAATAATGAGCTGAAGGAAGAGTTAGCACTGGCAGTGAGCATCAGTGAGCTGCAAACCACAAAATAGAGCTTTAAATGTTTTTGCATCCGGACTTAAAACCATAAATCACTCTCATTCAGCGCTTAAATTTTCCACCAGTTTTTGAGAACAGGGTCCTGACACTTTGCATATTGCTTGAGAGAATATTAGAAAGTAGCAGACTCAAGCTTTTAATGGGAGTGTCTTCTGTTTTCAGGAAATTTAGTAAATAATTTCATTCAGGTTTTGGTTTTTTTTAATCAAAGAATTAAGTTGTTTGTAAATGCTAGAGTCCCCTGAGCCCATGACTTCTCAGAGAACAGAGGGATGTGCTTGTAAACAGCTTAATTTCATACCAGTTCAACTCATGTTCTGTAGCAACAGCAGTTAAATGGGATATTTTTCCTAAGAGCTTGTTATTTTCAAGAGTTTGCATACACTTGGTCTTCCTTACTTGTAAAAAAGGCCATAAAAAGGCTTACTAGCAATTTACTGTGTAAACAGGGTGGACTGGAAGTGATTGTTATTTCTAGCTCTTCACCTGCTGTCTGGATGGGCTTAACCTGCTGGGTGAGAAGAGACTTTATGACCACAGCTCGAGTTCAGCTACAAACAGGCGTGTCTGTATAGACACAGCCATTATTCAGTGTGGTCCCAGCTGTTACCCTGTTATCTGAAGACAGAATAATTAATTTTCTTGCTAGATTCTTCTGTGATGCTCATAAAAAAAATTACTGAATGCCTTTGGAATGTTGATTTATGTATTCTCGCAAACACACTTTTAAGACAAGGGGATACCATGATCTTTTTTCTTTTTATTTTTCTATCCCCAGCTGAGAATAATTCCACTGAAAGATTACTGTTAAGTGTTTTCTAATTTGGGATGCCTACTGTGACAGGCTATGGTCTTGATTTTCAGTCACTTTTTATATATTTGGAGTCCAGCTGCCATTTATTTTTCATCAGGAGGATTCAAGACTTCAGTCTTGAGCCCCCAAGCCAGGAGTCTGAATTCTAGCATGGCTAAATTAAGAGCTTCTCATTAGATTCTCTTTGAATGCACATAATGCCACATGGGCTACCACTTCTGAAACGAATGAGAAGAAGCAGCTAGCTAAACTCCCCTTTCCCCCCCAGAAACTCTGCTCTGTGGCATCCTACTGAAAACTGCAAGGAAGCTTAATGGAGTTAAATATCCACCCTGCAAACAACTGCTACTGGAACTAGCAGAGTATCTGCCTGCAGTAGGTTGTCATCCTCCCATGTGAACCTGAACAAGAAAGACAGAGGGCACTTTGCCAGTGGTTTGCAGATATTTGCTGTAAGCAAGGCGTGATTAGTTGTGGGGAGCTTGGCTTTTGTTCAGACACTTTGATCTAACTGGCACAGACTCTTTTACTTGTTCCTTCTGCCCTTTTTGCTCTGACCAGGCTTTGCCACAGTCCTACTGCTTCCCCAGCTCCTCAGCCCACTCCTGCTGACATTGTCTTACTTTGTACTACGCTTCACTGATGTGGGTTTTTTTGTTGCTGTGTTCTGATGGCATCCTCCAAAACCTCAGTCACCATAGATGACTGCATGGCACATTAAGTTCATCTTAGACTCCCTTAGGAGATCTCAGCCTTTTGTGGTCTCTCTGGCCAGATGCTCTCCACATCTGGCTTCTAATCATCTTAGCTTCCCATCTCCAAATCTCCTTTTAACCAGTGTTCCCATTGCTCTTTACACCAGTCATGAAAACAGCACTGGAGCGTGTGTCCTGATCCGTTCACATACCAAGTGAGTCCTCTAGACACCAGGCTGTTAAGGAAACTCTCCTTTTAGTTCCTCACACTGGAGCTGGTCTACTTGGTACACATGACTAGGTGCTCACAGGGCCAGGCAGGAGACATTGGGAGCTTCTGAGGATGTTAGTGGAATGACATGGCATGATCTAGAAAAAGAAGAATTTTCTTTTTTGAATCTGGTGTTTTCTTCTACTCAACAAAGTAGATATGGTTAGTGTAGAAACCAATGAAAATGCTCATAGTTGACATTTTTCCATCAATTCAGTCAACAGAGAAAAACATCCAAATAAAATTATTGGATCTTGAGAGAAAGAAATAGAAGAGACTCTTTGTACAGGCGGCCTGCTTCTTTCTTGAGCTTTTGCTAAATGCTAGCCACTTTTCTGCTTTTCTTTATCAGAAAACTGAATCTATCTGCATTAACTAAAGGTAGTGACTAAATTGTTCTGATGAGGCTGAAAAACTAATACAATGCTAAAGTGACACAAACATGAAGAGGTTTGTAGCACAAACTCAGTATAGGCATTTTATTTTTATTATAGGCAATTAATTCTTGCCACTGAGAATGACTTTCTATTGTCTCTGGCAGACCACAGTTCAACAACTATATAGTTATAACCATTCCTCAGCTTCAAAATATCTATTTATTTTTGGAAGTGATTTTTCTCAGTCAAGGTCTAAATATTTCTCTTTTCTTCAGTATCTTAAGGCCATAAGGGGAATAAATAGTAGCCTTCCTTGTAAGGTCACTCAGAAATAAAACTAATTTGTTGTAAATTTTAATGTTAGAGACAGAAGACATGTTTTAAGATCATAGTTCACCTTCCTGCTAAGGCAAGATTATCCCTTGCATTATATTTTCTAGTGCTTCTCACAGTTTAATTTAAAAGCTGGAAGGCAGGTCTGGCACATTCTTTGGAAACTTCCCTACGACTTCTTGCTTTTCAGATTTCCTCTCGGCATTAGTCCTAATTTTTCTATTTCAAAATGTCAACTCTTATAAAACCCTTTGCTGTTTCACTGTGTGCTGTTGGGTCCAAGAGCAGGAATTAGTATGTGACACTCAGTAACTCATAGAAAGGAATTGCTTTGATGCAGTATCTATCTGCAGCAGCAGTGATTTGGAATCAGGACCTGGAGATGTTCCTCCGGCCTTGTTTAGCACTGGAGATGGTGAGATGTGAAAATCAGTGTGATCCTCTTTATTTGGAGAGTCTAAATCTAGGTGGTTTTTTTTTATAGTGTTCAATTTACTTGTGTTATTTTATATATGCATCTTTCAGGTTTACCTCAAAAGTATACACTGGATTGTTTTTGTAATTATTTTCTGAAACCAGTCTAACCTTTATTTTCCATGATGCTAATAAATCATCTGTGATATTATTAGGCTGTGCACAGTTTTCTTTATGCTACTTTCTTCTGCACATACTGCCCCTGCATGTAGTGCCTCTGCCAGCAAAGTCTTACAGGGCTCCATCCACAAAACAATACAGTGTAGGTTTTTTTGTGATTTTGGTTTATATTCCTTAGCAAGTGTTCACCTCCTATGACAATTATTTTTGTGAATCCAATTTGCCTTTGGTTATAAGCAAAATTTTAACTTTGGTTGTAAGTGATTGCTGTGCAGGAAGAACACTGCTGTCATAATTTGCTAATGTTTAAAAACAACTGTGGGAAACATCTCTGGGGGAAGCACCATAAAAATGTGAAATTATATGGCTGGTGATGGTTTCTCTCATCTCAGGTTTCCTAATCATGAAACAATTAAGACAATTCAATTTTTGTACATTTTAATAGGCATAACTGTTTAAATAAGTGATACTTTGCTGGTGATTTAAAGTAGGTTAGGAGCTGAAAGTTTAGATATATAACAAATGAAGAAAATTATATTTCTGAAGAAAAAACTTAAGTATTTATTGTTTCTAAAATCTCATACTCCAGTGTGGATAATATACTTTAAAAAAAAAGCTCCCTCCCCCAAAAAGCATTTCTGCAGTCTTTTGCTGCATATTTTGCAAAGATCAGAATAAGTTCTTGAAAAACATCTCTTATTATATGGAATATGACAAGAGTGCTTGCAATCTTTTCCAGAGTTTTCTGTAATGAAAAGGATTGAGTAGTAACATTTTGTTTACACATAATGAGTATCCAAACATGGATATGAACTGAAATCCGAGGTGGCTGAACATACCACCCTTTCTGAGGAAAATAAATTTACATTCAATCAAAAAAAAGAATTTCACTCCAGCACCTGATAGTGAGAAAGCCTCGTGTCTGCATCTCCCCCAGCTCGGCTATGCCGAGGTGCTTGCTTGTTCTTTTGGGTTGCATTTTATGTTGCCCCTCACAGTTTAGGTTTTGACTATGAAATATGTATTCTTCTCCCTTATTTTATAGGACTGACCCTAAAATCACACGGTGTCATTGGAAAATGCAATATTTAATTGGTGATTAAAGGTTGTGTTTTCAAATGTATATGTTATTTTCCTGATCTTTTTAGTTGGTTCTCAAGAATCGTTGTAGCTGTTAGAATCTTTTGGGGTAGGGCTTCCTTTCTGATAAGAACTGGTCTTCAACCCTTGGCCACTTCCACCACTGAAAACATTTTCTGGAAGGAGAAAGTGATTCTACTGTGACTCAGGGGAGGGCCTCCCTAAAGGTGTGTTTCAACTGTGGTTTTCATTAATTCTTACCTGACACTGCACTGAATGTGCCTTATTACCTAGAAAAGCTTCTGAGTTTGTTGGGATGTGCCTTCATCTCTTGCTAAACTATTTGACTGCAAGTATAATTTAGAGCGCTGCATCTTCTCGCTGAAGGCCACCGTGCAAAGTATAAAGAAGCCAGTGCAAATCATCAAGTACTGGTAGTCCTCCAGCATTTTCCTCAGAAAGTCTTTGCAAGGTACAGTCAGTCCTCTGAAATCTGCAATGGATCTTTCCGGTCTTTATGCAGAAACCCCATGGATTATGCTCCAGACGTAGTGAGTCCATGTAGAAACACTGGATACATTCAGTAGTTCAAGTGCAGTTATAAACCCGGGCTTTGCAGTAGCAATTTTCAACCTGTGGAAGAGTATATGGTGAAAATGTAGATTCATTTTGAGAGGAAGATGAAAAAGATTTTGAAGGATAGTGCTTAACAGAGGAGAAAAGAGAACACTAAGGATTTTAGTAGAAGATGGGATAGTTATGAAAGCATAAGTTATGAAAGGGCAGGGTGAAGACAGACATATAAGCTGCCCTTCAGTGTAGATTTTGAAATGTTTCCAAGTAAACAATTCCATTTCCTATTTTATGGCTGTTATCAATCTCATTGAGTAAAATGTCATCTCTAAAATAAAAATTTTTAAAGCTATACTGATGTACCATTAGAAAATAAAGATTAACATTTTTGAAATCTTAGCTGTCACACATCTGCAATAACTAACCTATATAATAACACCAGGTATTATCATTCCCCTCCAGTTTTAGTCAGTGAGTCACATTACATGGTGACTTTGACAGGCACCAAGTGTGCTTTGAGACTGTGTTCTTCCTCAAATTCTTAATTCACTTTCCAGAAGAATTATAGGGGTTAACTGCATACCTCCAGCAACATGTTTCCATTATGAGGGGATGCAGTTAAATAGTTGTGATTGATAAGGGATTATGTATCAGTGAGAAGCTGTCTGAGCCTCTTAACCACTTATTTTCTCATCCTTTATCTTTCAGGGGTTTAGAGATGCAGAATTGCAAGCAAGGTTTGACATATGTTTTGGGCATTAGTTGGGATCCATTGGGTCACGCTTTTCAAGGCATTTTGTTAGGAATATTGAGCAATTGATTTTCTCTGAAAAACCCTAGGACATCTTCATACTATTGCTATCAGTATGATCCAATTCTGCTCTCCACAGAAATTCAGCAGGAGTGCAATTTAATGAGACCAGTGAAAGGAATCTGACTGCTCTATTTATAGCACACTAATTGATCAGGGTAGCCATGGTAGGAGGAAACTTCAGAGAAAATCAATGCAGTATCAAATGAAAGTAGCACACAAGCCTTTAAAGGCAGCTGCGTGAAAGCCAGTTAAGAATGAATTTATTTGAAGATCCAGGGGAACATCTTGGACCATGTGTGTTCTTGCTTTAAAATGTAGGAATAAAGTCAAAGCAGCATCTTTCATGCAAGGTGAGCCTTACTATGTATTTTTTTCTTCATCCTCTTGTCCCATTAAATCTTCTTGGTGGATTTAGTTTCATATGTGGACTGTAAATGTCTTCTTTTAAGATCTCCCCCTTGACAACCTTACCCTTTTTTTTGTAATGAGGATGGCAGCCACACTGTGTAGCAGAACTGCAGAGCCTCTTGGCTGTGTGTCCAGCACTCGGGCACAGTTCCAGGTCTCATGGCTTTCACTTAAATGCAGGGAGAAGATGGTCTGTCTACCTCCATTCTCCTTCCTGTCATCAAAATACTTGTGACCACAGTAGATATGTAAAGCATAACTGTTTGTACTCATTGCTAGTGTTTCTTAAATCTGTGTAATGGACCTTAGCTTCCTCCTCTAATTTCATGTTTTCCTCATGAAATCTGCTAAATCCTGAGGAGCCCCCTACTTGCCATCTCTGAAAATTATGGTTTTGTGGCAGATATTCTCCTTTACTGGGTGTATTTCCATGCTATGGGCTGACTGACCATCAGTACATTGCTTTTGGGCTGCTGTAGGAGGATGAAGCAAGCAACAAACTACCATGAAGGCATTTCAGCAGTGACTTGTTTCAGAAGGAGTCAGAGGGGAAACAGATGTACTCTTTGGTTACTTTGAATGTGCTTTTTGCTCTTGTGTTTTTACATAGACAAAAGTTTTACTTCTTCTCTGATTGATGGCAAACATGGCAATGATAACAGGCAAAGCTGTCCAGGCTGTCAATGTGTCTCCTTTGCTTCAATGCTTGAATGTGCTTGCAATTAAATGAATAAAAATCTTGTTTCATTTTGCGGCATGTGGGATGCAACACTTAGATTCACTTTTTGAGGAAAAATGCACATACTTTTTTTTCAGTAGCATAATTAAAGGCATGGCATCGTGAAGTAGATGCATGAATAATTCTGTTTTTCTGCTGCTTCATAAGAAAGGAGTAAATAATCTACACCTTCCACGAACAGTTAATGTCTGTGGGCTAAATTTTTTTAACACCAATAGCTAAGTATATTAATGGTACTACATCTTCTGTTCATTCAGTTTTGAGCTTATGTAGTGGCGTGGAGTTGTGGCTTAATTAGCTAGATGAATAATGTCAGAAATATTGTCAATTATCAATATGGTCTTCATCTTTCTTTAAGCCCCGACTGGGAATCCAGTTCCCAATGACATCAGCAGTTGCCGTGGTGAACGTTCATAAGCTAGTCTTTAATCTCTCATTAAATCACAGGCTAGGAAAGCAGACATGAGGACTGAGATGAAAAAACATGCATCTGCAGCACTGGTGTCTTCCCTGAAAAACAGGAAAGGCACACTTCTGTGTTTTTGAAAAAAAAGAGAATTTGCTGCATTGGTGAGCACACTCTCAGCCACCTCTACTGTCTAAGCAACACCATGCAAGGAGAATTTGCAGAATGTAAACAGGGGTGAGATGTGTGGGGCTTGCGAGCAGCTGAAATGGAATATGACAGGGCCTGAATATGATGAATGACTCAGCTCTGTCATGTGCAAGGTTTGAGAATGGAGGTAAGGCTGGCAAGTTTAGGATCTCTTTCTTGCTACACTGGGCTTTAGCTGGACATTTCTTAGAGCAACAATCTGCAAGTTTAAGTTACTGTACAGAGGGGCACTGGAGAGATCTCCGTGTGAGCTAGCAGAACAGAGGTGATGTGTGAACTCACACTCAGACTGACTCATGGGGAAAAAGGAATGGGACAGAGGGAAGAGTACTTTGGGGCCCATGTAAATCAGGATGGGTCTTTTGAGAAACAACTCTGAGTTGGGAGGGCAAATAGAAACTGAGTTGTTACTGACAAGCCCCCAAGTGTTATGTGTACTGGGCTGAGACTGGAAGAGTAGAAGTACCTGTGTTGTAAGGGACATAAAGGTGCAGTATAAAGCTTTTGCTGTGGAACGGCTCCCCAGAGTGGCAGTTTGGGCCAATATGTAACTGTCTCATTCTGTGCTATTTTGTCTAATAGGAGAAAATTATTCTTCCCCATAATGTGCTTATGTCATTACAGCATTGTGTCTCTAAGAATGCCATCACAGGAGCTGTTACTGGCACAGGAGTTCGTTTCTGCCCAGGTCTTGGTCTGCCAAGGTCTTGGTCTATCTGTCCCCACTCTGTTTGTCCTAAATCAGTCCTGCCTCCTGTATGGGCCCAGATGTTGTGCCAGTGCTTCCCTGTGTTTGTTCTCTCAGTTGCCTGCTTTTGGGGTAAAGGAGTCCAATAGCAATTTTTTTCCTAAAGTAGAAATGGGAAGCCATAATTTTGCACTTTGAAAACGGAAAAAAAAAATTAAAGAGGCAGGGAACAGACCAACAACTGCTTTGTTCTATTTTGCAAATACAGTAATTGAAAATTAACCAGAAAATAGAAAAGCAGAATCTGGAGGATCTGGTTTTTTTGTGGTTTTTTTTTACAGATTTTAAAGTTGGGATTGATTTCCTTTAAGGTTATGAAGTCTTGCTCACAAATCTTTTATGCTTTCCCTGATGCTTTTTATTCCTGGAAAGGTTTTTGACAATTTAAAACTAGTCAGAAGAAGTACACTAAGCTGTAATTTATGTTGCCAGGCATTATTAACCAAGGCCCTGCCTTCTCACACAGAGGACCACACAGATGAAACTGCAGAATAGAATTATCTTTGCCCAGGTCGCAAAAAGAGAGGTTGTCTGCGAGAGCACTCTGTCATGTTTTCCTACCAGCACCGAGTTCACACTTATGTCCTTGAAAAATACCATTTGCTCGGATGACAGACTGTCACAGGGCGGGGATGTAGGTTATTGCTGTGAGATGAGAGCCTTTTGGCGTTCTTCTGAGTCACTGGCACCATCTGTCCCTCTCCTGAGGTAAGGCCGGATGGAGCGAGTGGAGCCCTGGCATGCTGTTCTGCTTTTTATTTGCCATTCCCGACCTTGCATCAGTTGTGGTCTGATGGCAGGGTTGGTTTGGGATAACTTGCTTTGTTCCATGTTCTGCAGTGAACCCCGGGCATAATCTGCTTTGACTCACATACTGTATTGCAGGAGACATGTTTTGCTTCAAAGCAGATGGTTTCAAAATGAATGTTTTTGCTATTAGTGCATCATATTGGGCCAGGTGTTGCTAGCTTCTCTTATCCTGCCGTGTTCAGAACCTTGATTTTCTTTTCAACACACGATAAAAATGTAGAAGGGAATTCAGTCAGGATTCACATAGATCACAATTCTGGTCAGCGAAATAGTGTCAGCCTGGTTTCCCTTTTGCTTTTATTAGGTGGGTGATGTGTTCCTGTCTTTTCTCTCTTGGGTTTGATCCTTTCAACATGGACTGAAATTCACAGCCCTGGGCTCATCAAACCCATATGGATTAAAAAAACTCCCAGCCCTTAGAATAACTTTCAGGCAGCACAAAATGTGGCAGTAGGGTATTAAAGATAACTGGGTCAGGTTTCCCACAGCATTGTATGTGGAAAGATGTGGTAAGTGTTGGTCTTGCAGAAGAAGCTGTGGTGTTGGAGGAGAACAGGCTTTTACAGATAAACCCAGGGCTGTGAGTTTGCTGGCTGAGTGCTTCATGAGGATCGCTGCAACACTAGAGAAAATAAAAACTGAATGAATTTGAGCTTAGTGCTGTTAGTCAGCTTTCAGACAAGTAGTAATGACAGGTGAGGCTTGGCAGTGGAAGACACAAGTTGAGGTTATGTGCATATTGGCACAGGAATGACACTGAAATGCTCCTATGAAAACAGAGTTCTCTAGGGATGATGTTCCGTGTGAAGTGAGCAAGGAATAAGCACTGAAGTCTGTGGGATGGTGAAAGGTGACCCACAGCATTGAAACCTGGGGAGAACAGTTGGTATGGACTAGGGAGACTGGGGAGAAGGCAGAGAGGATGGATAATGCTGCAACTGGGGGCATCCTGTTTCTTGAGCATTGGCTGTAAAATAGAAATGTGATGAACAGCAAGTTATTTTAGAATGAAATATACTATAATGCATTTATATATTAACGAGAAGGAGCAGGAGGGGTGAAAGTAGGAGCTGTCACTGCAAGAAAATATCATCAGGCATAGAATTAGAGGAGTTGGGGCTGGAAAGTCAAATTTCCATGCTGTTTCCCAGGTAACAGGTGAGTTTGTTGAGTCTGAGAGATGTCCAGGCTGGGAAGTGGGGCTTGGGGATAGAGGCTCATGTTTGCGTGTGCCATTCTCTTTGCCCTCATTTTTGGAGTCCTAAAATAGATCTAATTTCCCTTAGTGTTACATAACAGTGAGTCAAACCCAGCTTTTAAATATCTTTAATTAGTTTTAACAATCAGATTTCCAGTTAACACATTTAAAGTAATGAATGCTGCTCTCCATGCTTGCAGAAGAGGCTCGGTGGTTACCTGCAGTGAGTGTACAGATGACTTTCACCAAACCCTATTTCCTCTTGAGCTAGACAAGATGTTCAGTGCAGGAGGTCCAAACTTTCCCATCCATGATGCTGGTGTCTTTCTGTGTCTTTATGTTTTCTCTTTTTTCTCTGTGCCCATCTTCATGCTCCTGCAAGCTCTGGTGCAGCCTCCTACGCTTCCAAAGCCCTGCAGCTTTGGAGAGTTGGCAGCGGTCGCCTGTCCATGGAGATCATCAGAGTTGGTGTCAATTTGATGTGGATTTAAACAAAGCTAGGCCTGCCAGGTTGGACAGAGAGTTACTTGCTTGAATTTCAAAATTTTGACTTCTGGTTTGATTCTTGCTTCAGGCATTATTTCAGATCTCTCATTTGAAGGGAAAATATCTTCCCTACCTGGCTGGGAGCCATGTCCAGGGCAATGCAGTATGATCGTTGCTGGGAATGCTTTTCATCTGCAGCAATTGTAGGTGATGCACATACTTGTGCACATGCTTTGATAGAAAATAGCATCTGTACTTGTTATTGCTTTGTGTAGTGCTGAAAAGCACATGCCAGTTTGATTGGTATGGATCAGGGAAGAATCATAACTTGTGTGGACTATACAAAACTATATACAACCTGCTGATCATGCAACAATGCTTCTATTTTAGAAACTTTGTGCTCTATTGGAATACACATAGTAAGGTCTTTGCACTGATGCTGAGTTATATTAATCTGTCAGCACTTGTTTAACAATAGTGTTGTAGAAAAGATAATTAATTTTTTTGCAAACACATCTACATCTATATTTATGTTAGTGTCAGAGAAAACCAACACAATGAAGGAGAGTTTTATTTCAAAAGCATAAAATGCTTGTAAATAAATTTTTTTTCTCTGTGAAATGCAAAACCATGCAAAAGTCTTGATGACATTTTTTTATTTACTATGAATTCAGCTTGTCTGTTAGCCCAGCTCCTGTTCCCACTGGGGTCGTGCTGTTCACCCTGCTGATAATAAGGAATAAGTTGTTTTTATTATCTGCTTATGAAGCCTCTTACACAGAAAACGCATTCAGTAGATACTCATTAGTGGAGAACTGTTTTCAGACAGGTACGTTGTTTTGAAAAAGGAGAATGACATAGCCCAGATGAGTTACTCTTTAAGACTATCAGAAATAGTTGTTATCATCAACATTTACAACCCTGCATGTGGATTTTATTTACTTTGGCTTTGTTAGTTGTGTACTCAGACTGGACTTGATTCTCACCTGATGCAGAGTGCAGCTCCTCAGAGGCAGTTATGTTACTGTAGCTTTGGTTCTCCAAAACCCATGCATGCTCTCACCAGATCTGCTGATCAGTGAGCTCTGGTGTGTCCTTCACTTGTGACTGATACTCAAATCTGTGCTGTCTTCACTTACTTACCCCATGTACCGAATGTTGTTACTGATCCCATGGTTCTTGGTTGAAACCTTTGAGTTGCCTGCTGAGTTAATGCGAATACGGACTGAACTTAATTAATTAATTAATTATAACTTACCTTAAATAGAAATGGCAGTACATTGCTCAGTGCTGTTGAAAAGGAACTGGGATGCTGATGACCTGATGGCTAAGAAAGAAAGAATGATGCATATTTTGCATGGAGAATTACTTGTATCTAGCAGCCATTTCTAGTCACCATTTCAGACAATACAGAATGAGGACAATAAAAACTTCAATGGAGGTGGTATGAACAGAACCATTTGTGTGATACTAATTTTTGTAAAAAAAACTTTTCAGTAGAGGTCACTGTAGTGGACACAAACATCTCTCAGGACTCCTGAACATGTATTTACACAATAGCCCTCATAGTGCTTGAGTAGCCACTCTGTTTAATTAATGGTATTTAAAAGGTTTAATCTGTGTAATTAATAGAATTTTAAAAATCCATGGCTGACATTTGAAAGTGAATATATTTGTTTTGTATGAGGTGCAATAATTTAAAATTGCTTCATGTTTTCCTGAGTTTCTTGCTGGTTTATACTGGGCAGCTGTCAGTGGAGAACACCTCTAAGAGACCGTAACTGTGTACTAATAAAACAGACATGCCCAGGGCTGCTCCCTTCTGCTGCAGTGGCTATGTCCTGACTATTATTATTTTTGTTAGCCTAAGCAGATTGCTGCATTCAAAGGTCATTTTGGAAGTGGTGCTTGATTTCTGTTTACCTTCCAAATTGTTTGGGAGAGGGACGGTGGCTATGACTTACACTTTCACAGTATAGAAAATTGAGTTTCTCCTCCATGAATGTTTCTGGATGCTGTTAATTGTGCAGTGTAGATGCTGCTTGGGATTTTGCAGAATGTTATTTTGTGTATTTTGGTATTTCTTATGGTACATTTTGTTAGGGAAAGGCCTGTCTCTGCAGTCAGAAATGGAGTACACCCGATAGAATCAGATTAGTGCAGGCCCACAGTGAGTTCAAGTGGGTGAGCTGTATGTGAAGAGCATTGCCTTGGAGAGCTTTGCACTCACCCCTGCAGGCTGGTGTAGCAGGACTGGAATGTCACAGAGTTAGTTGAGCTCATCAGACCCACTTGCTATTAACTCTAATAACATTTGTAGTGATGACACGGTCACATCTTGCATCGGATAAGTTGTCACGTCTGGTGTTTTCCAGTTCCTGACGACACTTAGAGGCAGTTGAATGTTGCTGTAAAAATGCTGGAGTCAGCTGAAAGTATAGAGAGGGTTTAGATAGGCAGAATGAGATTCCTCAAGTTGTTATTTCACCAAGTCATTGAGGTTAATGCTTCTCCATCCATAATGGCACCATGGGACTTTATACAACCAGAAGTGGTCAAGACCCTTTGTTGCTTTTTTCCTGCTGAAACTTGGCAGCTTCCGTGAGCACACCAACTGTTCAGTTGTGCTGGAACTCTGGGGCAGAGTTGAGCCAGAGGAGAGGAACCAATTACTGAAGTGCCAACAACCACTGGACATCACTTTGGGTTCCACCTGGAGGTTACTCTGCATGGTCTCACTTTGCAGGTGAGATCTGTCACAGTCACAGGACTGGGTGATGAAATTTGCAGCAGTGTAACAGCTTAAAATAACAAAGCAATCTGTTTCAATACTGAGGGTGTCTTGGGACACACAGGATTGTGCTTGTCTGTGATTTATATCACCACATAACTCTCCATATCAGATCTGCATGAAATTCAGTTTCTTATCCTGATATGAGCTTGTGTTGTATATGATCGTAGCAAGTAACAGAATGAAATCTGTGAGAATAGCTCCAAGAGGCTGCATTCTTTTCCACAAAAACAAAGGCACTATATAGTTCTTTTACAAAATTAAACAGAAACATTATAACCTATGACTCTACATCCCTGCTAAGAAGAATCACAAATTTTCCATAAAGACAAAAAGAAAATGTTTATGTGAAATGTCTCCCTTCTAGAGATTTTTTTATTTGAAAAGTATCAAATGGGTCAAAACAGAAGTATTTAATTTTGGGAAAGCTGCCAGTGTTGAGTGGAGCATTCAGACACCTCACATCCCCATTTACCTCCAGGCTGTATCTGTTCCTGTCTCCAGGAGAGACTGTTGTGCAGTGTAGGAAAAAAATATTTCAACCAAATAACATTGTCTTTGTAAGGAAATGGAAGCTTAGAGCACTCAAAGTACAGCTCCTAGGGCAGTAGCAATAGCTAGCAAGCATTCTGTGATAATTTCCCCCCTGCTTTTTTTTTTTACATCTACCTTCCTTCCCTCCCTCCATCCACTGAACTCAAATTCTAAGGTAGCCTTTGCTTTTTCGTATACTGACAGATTTAGCTGCTGCATTCTTGTCACAGAACACTTAAATATTCATTCTGCTTTTAATTTTAGTGCTGAAAGACTGTAGTGGATACGATGATGCAGGAATTTGGGCTCAGAAAATGGAAGACTTTTAATGCTTCGGCTACGTGTGAAGATTTATCAGCCAGGCTCCAAAATGAGCAGAGCTGACTGGAGTACTGCTTTAAATGATCTATTTCAGTAAATACACAGCCAGGATCTTTAAATGGCTAAGCATACAGCTGGTGTCTGATATCTAGAATGTGGCTGGAAGTGTTGTTTATTCAGGATGAGAACAGGTATTGTAGGTCTGTAGTACTGTACTGTACACATATATACACATCTGCAAATTTCTTTGTCTGAATTGCCAAAAATTAGGTTAACAAAGAAACATGTTAAAAATGATCTTATGGTTATTCCAGCTTGGATTTAATTACATTTAAGAAAATTTAGATGATTTATCTGTGTGTTTCTTATTTCGCTATGTTCTGGCAGTAGGCAGCCCATCCCCTTATTGCCAGCATCTGACTGATTAATTGGTCTCTTGCTTGATCTGTTTTCCTTTTTGTTTATGTATGACTTATTCTAGTGCTTTTCCTTTTTAATATGGTAGCACCAAATTTGCTCAAGGTCTGTGCACTAATGTAGATTAAAAGTCAAGCAGCTGCAGCTCTAATACATAATTGATCTACCAGTAGGGCACAAAGAACTGATTCTGGTTCCTAGATAGGAAATGCCTTTTTTGTCCTATGCTGTTAGCCTGAGCTCTTAAATCTATGTTAATTTAAAGTGAATAGACTACTGGAAATGGACAAATTATCCATTTTAATAATTTTTAAGAGATTATTTTGATGTTTGAGGCATAAGGATTTTTATACACAGACACACATGCACTCTGTTTGCCATGTACCTTTTAGATTTCAATGCAGTTCTGTTTGTTGGCAATTGAAAATATCTTACGTCTAGAAAATGTGGTACATTCTGAGTCTGTATCTGCCTCTTGATGTGACCCCACACCTGTTAATACCTAACAGAAGATTTTGCTTGCATCAACTATTTTTTTGTACAGGTGCAAGAGCTTTGTGACATGGTCTCAACAACAGCACCCGTTTGTGAATGGATAGGTTGGAAGAGGCCATGTCTGCTCATATTAGCATTGGCTGTGATTTTATTTCAGCTTGTCCTGTGTTGTTGAGGAATGACTCTTTGACTGTTCAGTTAAGAGGAGGTAGAAGCTTGTTTAAGGTTTAATGTTCATTGATACTCTTGCTGAAATGAGGAGTTTTGTATTTCCAGCCTCCTTCTGAGGTACACACGGTGGTCACAGCAGGGGCCTTTACAGCTGTGGCGTGAATGACAAGTGGGTGAGGGCTCCGTGGTTGTGGGACTAGTAGCATGGGTGTGCTGGATAGCATGGCTTGTGTGGTACTAATGGATGGGAAGTAAGAGTCAGCCAGCAGGGTGTCTCTGCTTTCCATTAAGTCCACTCATGCATACCATAAGCCATCATCCCTGTTCTGGGGATTTAATTCTCTGATTAGCATGAAGCACTAGCACCAGAGTGACAGTAGTAGAGGAAAGCAGAAAATTTAAGCCGCGCTGTAGAGGAGGATTGCAAATCGGAATGTGGCCAAATCAGAAAAGTAGAATGGAAGGAGAGGGAAGGAGGGTCTTTTTGCACATATTCTTATGCTTCCTGTAAAAAATAGGCCACGCTGTTGTAGTATATTGCATTGGAGTTAAGATGCTACAATTTGAATATGGTTTTAGCAGCAGAGCAATAAACATTTTGCAATCTCTAGTTACAAACATCGGAAGATGTTACTTATGCAAAAACAATATCTTTGTAAATAATGCTATATTTAGAAAAAGACATACTTTCAGATGTTGGTAGAGCTAAGAGCAGAACAGCAAATTGTCAGTTTCAAAATGGAAATTGAACTTCTTTCCTAGAGGTTTCATTAATGAGTGGAGTTAATTTGACTGTTGCTTTCCCTGGTCTGTGAGCTCTCTGTGTTGCCCTGTGACATTTCTGAAAAGCTGGACGCACTGGTGGGTGCCAGAACTGGGGAGACAGCTCATTCCCAGCCTTTGAAAACTGAACTTGTTCAATGTTGTGCAGACAGCTTGGCAGTGGCTGTGTTTTGCAGTCCTGGTTCAGAGAAAGTGATGCATGAAATGTCAGGGTTTGCAGGTAAGGTAAGCCTGCATTTAGGTGGAGTAAGCTGAGCACATTTTCGACAGTCACTTGTGAAGATGAGTGACCTCGTGCAAGCCAAGAAGCTTGAGTACTTTACATAGGGTAAATATTAGCATTTATCTGCAATTCAGTTTTTAATTGACTTTGAGAAGTCTATCATCACACTGGTTACTTTTGCTGGTGATGAATTTCAAATATAGCACAACTTTGGTAAGTGATTTGAAATATACTAGGTAAAAAGACTATTTAACCTCAGTGATTTTATATTTTTCATCAGTGTCTGACTTGTTTAGAACTGTGTGCTCTTATATTGTTTCCTTATGTTCAGGTGGACCCTTCTGTGTTTCAGTTCGTTCCCATGGCCTCTGGTCCTATCACTGGGCAACACTGAAAAGAGCCTGGCTCCAGCGTCTTACACCCTCCCTTCAGGTCTTCATGTACATTGCTGAGATTCCCCTGAGTTTTCTCTCCTCCATGCTGGATATTCCCAGCTCTCTCAGTCTCTGTCCTTATGAGAGATGCTCCAATCCCTGAGTCATCTTCCTGGCCCTTTGCTGGACTGTGTCCAGTGTGTCTTTGTCTGCTTCGTACCGGGAAGCCCACATTCCAGACAGTTTCAGAGTTGAGTTCTTTTCTCTGTGGGTATCCATGTGACGTGAACTGAGGCTACTGTTGTTTTCTTTTGCTGACAATACATTCACATGGGTTCCACTTTTATTTTAGCAAGAAGACATCTGCATTTCTGATTTTGATCTCCCAACTGCTTGCATATGAATTTTCAAGAGTTTCCAAGGTGTGATTTTAGGAGAGATCCTATCATCACATTTTGTCATTACTGGCATATCCTGATAGCACAGCAAACACATTAGCCTTGTCCTAGATATGTATGATAAAACATGTAACTATTTATTTTCCCAGTTTTGCTAATCTCTGTTTTTACTGGAAGTTTTCCTCCATAGAAGCCGGCACAGAGACACCCATGCTTATATGGCTTTGCAAAGACAGGGGGCTGATGTCTGAAGTTAGAATTCAACAGCAGTGATTTGTGGTCCTCTAGAGTAATAACTTGAATGACAGTTCTCCCTCAAACAATATTCAAGTTCCCTGGACTCCCAGGCACATTTTGCATGTGTGTACCACCAGCAGTCGTTCAGGAGTGCAGAAGAAGAGGGAAGCTGAAGTGGAGTTAGCATGTAGGCAATCATATCTTTTCAAGTATCTTTCTAAAGATAAAGTAGCCGAGCAGTTCAAACTGAGGCTTTCCTTAAAGCTGAAAGTCTGAAATAAATCTTTATTCTGTACTATGAGAAAGACATTTGAACACTATTTGGAACTGGAAATAGATTTGTCCTGTGGGGAACTGACTTCTTGAAACTATGTATACTGCATAGTTCATGATACCTCTACTCTTAATAAAATATAATACTTATTAATGGATCTCAAGTCAGTTATTCAATTTCCACAGTAATTTAAAGCTTAATTGTGCTGCACTCTAGATCTCAGTGTCTGCCCTCAGCTGATTTTTCTTAAATCACTATCCCTCCAATTTTACAGTTCAGTTCAATTCTCAGGACTGTCATTTGCATGGAGTGACAGATTAAAATTGGACAGCTCAAATGATTACGACTCTTAGTGCTTACTGCAGTGATGGAGATTGATTCCTCATAGTATGAGGAAACATATGGCTCATGAAATAACTCTTGAAACACTATGGCTTTCAGTTTATTGTATTGTTGTAAATTGAAACTTACAAAGGCCTAATCCAATTTTAATTCATCTTGTCTGAAACTGAGAGTTGCGGTTTTGGAGGAGCTTTGGATAATAAAATTGTAGGCACCACTTTAGAAGTTCTCCAATTTCAGGGGAGAAAAAGTGAATATTATGGTAGGAGAAATGGTATCTTTCAACTCAGTAACTTACTGGTACTGCATAGCTATGCAATGCTATTTGAAAACATGCATTTTTGCCTCTGTGCAGGGTCTTCGTTCACCTTATCCATCTGCAGACCTGTGCACCCTATTGCCTGGACAGGCTCAGAGTAGTTTCTTGCAGATTTTGGCAGAAGCCAATCCTGAACTGAAAATCCTTAGGCTGGGTCTGGTTCTAGGAGATTGTCAGCTGGGATGATATACGAAATTATATGGAAGGCGTAAGATTTGGTATTTTTTTACTTTATTTGAGTTTAGGTCTGCAAAATGAGTCTTGGCATGTGACTGTAAAACATGGGTCTTCCACGCAGGAATACTTTGTATTTCTCTTTCTCTACCTTCCTGTGAAAATTTTGAAAAGGGGCTAGAGAGGGAACAAGATGAGTATGTTTTTCTCTTGAGCATCATAGTAATTTCTTGATGCCTCTCCCTGAATTACTTTTTAATTTAATCTCTTCTGCTCCTCACTTTTACCTTCTTTCTATAGTTTCTGCCTTGCCTCATTTCTTTCAATCCTTGTCTTAACATTATCTGAAAATTCCCCTTCCTTCCCACGTGCTGTTTAGCCTAGTCACATTTGGAAGTCGTCAGGTACAAGGAAGGGGGTGGTATCTGATAGCTACTGATGCTCCTCCTTGAAACTACCTCAGGCCCATGGGAAGCTTTCTGCGTGACGAAAGGCATCCTGACAGTAATCCTGTGGTCAACAGTTTGGCAGAGACCAAGGGCTGTTTGGACAGTCTCACTGACTAAAAGAGGATGACTTCAGGACGAGGGTGGTACCAGCTGAGGTGCTGGTGTGGCATTTCAGCTCTTGCTAGGCAGTCCCTGGCCAAAGACTTCTGCCTTCAGGAATTGAGTATGGAATCATTTTTGAACAGTAATTTTCCACATTATTTTTATTCCACCAGTATTATGAAAGCATTGTTACTGTATTTATGCACAGCAGTTAGCAGTATAGTGTTTTTTCTTTTTGTCTGTAATCTTAATCTAATAAGACATTCACAAGCTGCCTGGAAAACAGACTTTTTTTTTTCCCTATGGGAATTTCCATAGAAGAATCACCATCTGATAATTGCATATTGTAAAGAATGATTTTCATCACAGGGTAGAAAACAGAATGGAAGAACCTACTTCTACCGTAGTTCTTACTGTTTTTCTGGCTTTGCTGATTTGGAAAATAGCATCAGGCTGCAAAAAGTTTTGGGTTCTTTGCCCCCTTTTTAATATCTCACATTCCAAATTAAGAGTTAGAAAAGAGTCAGTGTTGATAGTTGAAAACAGTATTGTCCTTGGAAAACAGCATTTTTTATTTCTTCTTTAAAATTAAAGCCTTTATTTTCAAGGTTTAAACTAAACTAATGGGCCAAGAACCAATGTCCAAAACCCCAAGTCCCTGTCAAAATGAAGAATTGCTAAAAGAATCCCACAATTTCTAACTAAAACTTAAAAAAAAAAAAAATCAGGTCAAAACCTATTGAAATTAATTTTCAAAGAAATAAAGTAATTTCAAATTAAAATTGAGGTTTTAGACAAAATACTTTCTTTATCAAGCCCACCTAATTAAAAATTGAGAGTGATATAATCCCTTTATCCAAATAGTGAAAGCACAAAATCTATGTAGGTTTTAAATTTTATTATATTTATATATAAACATGCAGACACATATGGTCAAATGGCTTTTAAATCCCACCTAATTAATTTAAACAATATAGAATTTTTATGAGTAGCATATTGAAATGAAAGATGGAAGACTATTTGAAATTAAAACAGATACTTCAATAAAAAAAGCAATATTGTCACTGGATGGATACCATCTCTCTTCTCATTTCATTCAACTTAACATATTTCTATATGAGCTGTAAGATAAAATGACCAATAGAAGTGAAAAGGACTGCCAAAAGTCAAATTGCTTCACTGGAAGCTTCTTAGCAAAATGACAACATCCAGTTCTAGATAATTAAATCTTATTTTGTGGGAATGTCACTGAATGAGGTTAATTTGCCTTTAGGTACTGTGCTTTTGGTTGAACACAGTAACAAAAATTTATTTGGGCACTTTTTGTTTGTCTTAGAAATGGTTCAACATTGTCTAATAAAAATGAAAAGCTGAGACTAGGAGACAACAACAGTTCTCTTCTTTAGTCTTACAGAGGGAAATCACTTGTGCAGCTGTTCCAGGGATCAAGCAAAATTTCACCACCTGAGATTTCTTTTTTTGGATCTGAACCTTAAAGTCTCCTGTTGTTGGACAACCTGAAGCTTAGTTTCTTCAGAATTTACTAATTTTCTCATAATGAGTTAGGGTGCTTATTCCCTGCCAGTCTTGCTGCATGTTTGGTGATTCAAAGCTGTCTACCAGCTTCCAGACTAGTTAACTGTGCTCCTGGTCTGGTTTCTCTTCTTTGTTTGGGTGTCGACATTGTCCTTTGTTTTGAAAGGTTCTTTGCTCACCTGTTATTTATTCTCCCTAGTGTGTTTAGCATCTGTTTTTGTAAAAAAAACAACCCAAATGCTTTTAGATGCTACAGATTCACTTTCCAGTCTTTTAATCATCCAATCCTCACCACTGGTTCCAGTCATGTCTTGAGCATGAGTGATCAGTTTTGACACACAAGTTTGTTTGTTTTGAGGTGTTGCAATTACTCGTGTCACGGATGGATGCTGGCAGGAAGTTTGGTATTAGGAATGCCTTGTTCTTTCCTACCTTCAGTGAAAGTTAACAGTTTGGTAGCAAGATGGGTGTCCTTTCCTGATGTGGATGGCAGTGATTCTTGGTTCCTCTGGTAGTTCAGCTCTTGGAGTACTAAGGAAGTGAACTATTCCTTCTAGTCAGAGCCTTCTCTTTCCATGATTTTCTATAGTCTTCTCTTTAAAGAAGACTGTCTTAAAAATGATAAAAATTAAGCTTAGTTGTTTAGTCATGCTGCATTTTGTAGCAGACAGAATGTTTCAGTTTCTTTCTAGTGGAGCTTTCCATTATAAGGATACTATTTTTGTTCATAATATTTTTTTTTTCTCCCTAAAGTGCTTGACTTTTTTGGAAAAGCTAAAGGAGAAATAATGTATTATCTTCAGGAACAAGTCTTAAGTCACATTTAAGAAATTAATAGTTTTGTATGCTTTCTTTGAACTTGCAGTTTTTGTTAGGAAGGTACAGCTGTTACAGTTTTGACTTTGTAACCTCTTGTTGTCTGCAGATGCTACAGCCTGAATTCATCAGAGCACTCAAGTGCAGCCTTAAGTGAAGTGTGTGAGTGTATTCATTATGTTTGTCCAGACTGTCCTTTGAAGGATGTCTCTAGACTGTCTGCGAAAACAGTTTCACTGCACATAAGGACAGCAAACCCTCAAAAATAACCCCAGAGCAACATGTGCCCAAGAACTCTCTTGGTGTTAGTGTGTGGCAAGGTGTGTCCAGACAGTCTGTTTGCAGGAGATGAGCAGCATACTTGTAAGGCTCTGATGAGAATGGGCTGCCAAGGCACCTTTGGGCACACAGTGGTCTCAGCAGTTTCTAAGACTACACTTCTAAAAGCTGTGCAAACAAATTTTATGACAGTACTGAGCTCAGCTAGGAGGGCTACTTCATTAAAAGTAATCTTCAGAGGTTTAAATGTAGACACGATACTCAAGAAGAAGAAAATGCTATGGGCTTTAAGAAGTTCTTTGATTTTTTCATTTGGTAAAGACGAAAAAGGTGGGTCATTTTTATTATTTCTATGATGACAGTCCTGACACCACTAAGAAGACTCACAGTGGTTTTCAGTAGGAATTTGGCACTTTTCTTTCTTAGGTACTGTTGAAAATGTCATATACTGTTTTTCTTGTTACTACCTGTGCTGTAAGAGCTCCTGCTGGCCAAAGTGGAGCAGGGCACCCTCTGTGAAACCCTGAGAGCTGGCGTAGGTGATGGCTGAGCCCAGCACTGGGTGGAATTTTATGTCTGGCAAGTAGAAACCTGGCTTCTTAGTATGTGCCAAGGGTGGTAGCAGGCAACAGCAGCTGGGTCCTTGGAGAGAAAGCTTGTAAAGATAGTTTGTATAAATTATGTTTGGCAGAGAGGTAAAATTGCTGTGCTGTGAGTCCACAGAACCATATATCACAGGAGATGGAAACTAAGTGAGGGAGTTTGCTTGGGATCGTTCTGCGGTGCTGGCCATTCACTGGTAGTCCCCCAGTCCTCCAGACAGCAGCATGGGGGCATGCCTCTTCCTTGGCAGCCTACTGTTGTCACTTGCAAGCCTCGTGTCACAGGAACTGTGGGCTCTGATAGTAACTACCTGCTTGCCTTTGTCTATGGCATGGCCGTGTCCCAAACTGTGCTCATCAGAAACATGCAAAAGTTGTGTTCCACTGCTGAAACAGAGGTTACAGTGAATGGGATGAAAAATCCACCCACTATATACATAATTAGTTCTTTTTTGTGGTTTGGTAATACCCCATCAGATTTATTACTTTTCCAGTCAGAAGCACAGCTCACTTTACAGCTGATCTCCATCTCTTACTGTTTTCTGGCAAGAGATTCCATTTACTTAGAATTCATGTGATTCATGGGTTACAGGCTCGTCTGTTGAAGTACAGTACGTCTGCAGAGGCAGTTGTGACTGCCACTGTGCTTGTAACCTAATCTGCATAAAACCCCAGAAGAATCAGTGATTTGAAAGAAATTCCTACCTGCTGTTTGTGTAGGATGACCATCTGTCTGGCAAATCCCCACGTGGAAGTCAGATACATCTGAGAAGAGCAAGACAACCTTCTGACACCTGCTTCTCCAGCAGATGTAGTTGCTTATTCTGCTTTTTTATTTTCTTCAGCAGGTGCTTTAGGGATTTGCTTTTGGATCTGCTTTCAGCAGCTTTTGAATACTAGTCTAAGTACTGTGTAGAATGCAGGATCATTCTGACCAAATCACCTTTTTTTTTTTTTTTGGCACAAATTTTGAGGGGTCCTAATTACACCTTAGGAAGTGCTTCTGAATCTGGGCACTGCAGTTCAGTTCCAGAAACAGAGAAATACCCAACTTCTTTAGTTCCAGAAAATGTATTCAGAATTTCTGAAAAACACTGAGGCAAACTGGCTTTTAAGATCAAGTGGCATCTTCTATTTGAGGATTGTTCCCAATATATTCATGATCCTCCATGTAAATGGTTTCCAAGATGCAGGAGAAGAGAGTATACTTGTCAGAATGGTACTTTTTAAGGATAATCCTTTTGTCTGCTGGAAATTTTATATCTTTAAAAAGACACAGAGCATTCTGAGGCCACATTAGAATACAAATGCCTATGGCACTCTGCTCTGAATCTGTGTTTGTACGTCAGTTTGAGATATTCTATTCATGCCTATTGAGATATTCTTATTCACAAATTGTCCTCAGTTTCTGTGTGACTCTCAGCTCCACTGAGATTTCTGGAGCTCTAAGTGCGTGCTCTTTTGTGCATGGTATGCAGCATGAAGCCCTGGATTCCTTTGCTGGAGAGCTGGCCACAATAATCCAAATAAACACAACCTTCTGTAGACAAATTGTAAATTCTGTAACTAAAGGTTAAGGTGTCATCCAGTGATTTATCCTGCCTAATGGATTTTTTGGTTCACTGTGATACAAACATAATTTACTCATAGTTGTGTCCTTGAAATGGTGTTTGGGGATCTACAGTACTGAACAGGGTGTATTATGCGTCGAATTATCAACCATCCTGTTCAATATTTAGTTAACGCTTACAGGAGTTGGGCCTTTAGCAAAATGAGGCTTCTGCAGCAATCTTTCAATAGGATTGTTTTATTGCAAAGCTGCTGTTAATCAAAAGTTTCTGGAGAAAAGCTGCAAAACAGACCATTGATTGCATTGACTGTTGTGCTCTGGCCAGCCAGATGTGAGCAGTGTGTGTTGTAGTCATCCTTCCTGTAAACTATTGTCAAGGTACTGCCTCCTTGATGGAAAATCCAGCAAGTTGTTACAATTTGAAGGTCAGAGGTACCTTGCTGTAAAGCGCCTGCGGGTTAGGCGTACTTGACAGGATGTGAATGGATCCTTGGAGAGGAGTAAGCAATTTGTACTTCATTATTCCCCCAGGTCTGAGCACATTTGCAGAACTAAAGAGGTTCTGTGAATATGCATGCAGTTTCACTTTTGCAAAGTATATCTCTATGTGGAAACATTTAATGAAAGATTTCCTTCCTGCAGTTTCTGCCTTCCTTTTGTGACAGTTCTTGTTTGGCTTGAATAGTTTATAATTTTTTTCTTGGGCATTTTGTTGGTGTGTGCTGTATGACCCTATGCTTCAAGTGGTGCTTTGCAGATTACATCTAGGCTGCTGTATGTTTCTCTATGGCCTCCTCTCTTGTCTCCAGAGGAGGCAAAATAGGTCTATTTGCACAATGCACCCTGTCAGACCATTTGATTGCCTCCTTTTGAGCCTATGATCCCACTGGCACAGACCTGAAGCTGCCTTTATTGCATCCACATAGGAGGAGAAAGAGAGGAGGAAGAGAAGGAGGTATAGCTGGAAAGGATGTCCTTGTTTGTTACCTGTATGGTCAGATGGGAGCTGCTGCTGCTGTGAGGAACCTGGTTTTGATCTGAGTGGCTGCCTATGCTGTGTCACCTGTTGAATTAAGCTTCAAATGAAAGCCAATAATTTAATAAGTGTGTATAATTAAGAGAAAATTCACTGAGAAGGTTCTGACATAAGCCATTAAAAAAAGGGAGCATGCATATACTGCACCTGTTTACACTTCTTTCCTCCTTCCTCAATGGTGTAACTCTGGGCAATGTAGGAGACGGCTTATTGCATCGTTTGTGCATATGATCAACCAGGCAAAGACAAAATGAGGACACACAAGGAATTTGGCAATTGTATTCCAGGACAGAGTGGCTGCCCTCCTCAAACTGCCAAACCCTCTGGCATATTCTCTCGACTTAGAAATTGAAAATGCATATCAGAATCTTTTCCTAGTGAGTTATCTGCCCCTTGTGATTTTCAGCAAGTAAAAAAGAAAAGCCACTGCTTCAATACAGATATGCTGTCCTTACATTTAAGTTCCCAGAAGGTCTCTGACTATGTGACAAGAATTACTGTCATGGATATTGCATAACAGTTTATGCATAATCTTTAATGCAGTCTCAGTTTTATGAAATATGGATAATATTGGAGACATTTTGAATAGTAGTTTAGATTTACACTTTCTTTTTAAGGTGGAGACGAGGGACATTTTTAGTGCTCTTCAATGTCACTGGAAGAGTTGAGATCGTTACTATTAAAAATGAATAAAATCCATAGAAGTGGAAAAGAGAAAAATACATTGTATAAATGGATTATGGGCAAATCATAAATGTTTAAAGCATTTCTGGAGGTTAGAAATGCCATGCCTTTATTTGAAGAATGTAGCTATCTCAGCACACTTCCTCCACGCTTACTCTGTCCAAGCTGTGTTACTCCTTGGTGTGGAAGGTTGGAGCCCAATTGAGAGAACACAGTTTGGAATAATCTTTCTTCTTGTTAAAGGTTTATTATTAAGATAAAGGCGTTCAGAGAAAAAAATAAGGTATTTGATGCATGCCCTACATATGTTAAGAGTCAGCTCAAATTGTATGTATTTGTTTTGTGACACACAGGACAGCTTTCCAGCTCGGTTTGGAGGAATACATTTCGTCAATCAGCCGTGGTATATCCATGCCCTCTACACAGTCATCCGGCCCTTTCTAAAGGAGAAGACACGAAAAAGGGTATTCTTCTTTTTAATTGTCCATTTCCTGCCAGCTGCCGTCAGCAGATGCATCATAGTCTAATAAAGTAGATCAACATGAGGTATCAGCTTGCTATTGGTGGAAAATGTTTAAATATATCTGTGATGGTAAAAGGTACCTTCAGCTGTTTTAGAAACTTTTACAACATTATCCTTTAAGGACACAGTCAAGCAGTGTGCTTAAATGTATTTTAAAATGTAAGCATATGTTTGCTCCTGGGGGTTATATAAAAAATATTGCCACATTACAGTTTCTATTAAGGTTGTATTCAATTCCATTCTATTTAATTTCTGTTAAAATGATTTATGTCTTTATTTTAAAAACAGAGTTAGTGAGTACAAAGTCCTTTCCTAGTGTGATTTCCTTGAGATTAGCACAAACTAAAATACCCAGCTGGCATCTAGTAGTATTAGTTTGCAAATACTAATTTGAATGAAAGCCAATAAAAGGGAATTTGTGTGCATGCATCTGTGCATAAGCATGAGCAGCCTCCAAGATGTTGCTGAATTTGTACCACTTGCATCAGTGCAATTAAATTAGAGCTTGGTGGTGATAGCTTATAGAATGATTATTTCTGTAACAGGAACTTTGTCATCCAGGAAAACACAATCAACATCATGTACAAAGGCACTACAAAGAACATGATTACATTTTTTTGTGGAACCAGCTCTCTAAGCAGCTCTGTATTTTCTCTCCTCTAACACAGTCTGCAAGGCCACAATGATCCTTGGTGTGTAGCTGTTTTTCACTGACAGATTATGCTTGAGAGGCCTCTGGTATTTACAGATTTTGAACTATAGATCACAAAGCCTTTTATGCAATATCTGTTATGAATATGCAAATGAAGCCCCATTTTGCAGGATTCAGTTGCACTCTGTTGACTGCAGCTTCTGCGAAGAACATTGTAGTGCCAGATATGTCTGAGGCCTTTTCAACTCAAGTGCTGGGTATGCATAACAAGGGAGTAAAGTGCAGCTCATAGGAGTGTTACAGCATTAAAAATGAGTGACAAGGCAGTTGAACATGGAGGCTTATCAGTAACCATCTAAATTTTTATTTCGACACCTGAATCAATGGCATATATTTTCAGAAATGCTGACTTTTTACAACTGTTTTTTGTCAATACCAAATACCTATAAAAAGTAGTCAGGTAGTTAAATATTGATTTACAATTCTAAACTTAGTGTCAAAATGTGAAAGTTATGGCCAGCACATAAAATTTAAATCAGATTTAAAGTATTGGATGCAGAACAAACAATTGGGGGAAAAAAAACCTAAACCCCACAGAATTCTCTTTAGATTTTTTTCATTAGGCTTATTATTTATCTGGGGTTTTTTTATCCTGAATTATTATGTATTTTTTAAATTTGTCAGGTAGATTTGCAACTGATAGTTATATTCAGATAAATGTAGTACTAGGCATATATAAAAACAACTGCTAAGAAGTAAAACACTCAGCTGTAAAGGCACCATAAAGCAAATTACTTTCACCATTAATAAATGTTCTTTCACAAAAGGACAAGTTCCTTTCTGAGATGAAAGAAAATCACTGGTTTTCCATGGTCACATTAACTTTTCTGTCTCCACAGCTGACTGGGAAGATGGTCTAATATAAGCAATAAAAGACAAGCATATATTTAGTCTGTGTCTTTCTGCCTTTTGAATTTAACTCTTGATAAATCATGCTAAGGGTATAGCTGCTCAGAGGGGTCCCTGCAAGGTGAAGTGGAATGTTAAGGATCTCTGAGGGGAAACAATAAAGTTAAACATAAATACAAGTATTCATATATACGTCATACTAATATACAGATATGTAAATGTGTATGAATGTCAGTCTACCAAAACATTGATGGTAAATATCAAATAGTCCATCAACTATTCCCATCAACTATTCAGTGTTGTCACAGGGATTATTTTACTGTTATTACTTACTTCAGGTATTGTCAAGTATAAATGGCAGTTACTGCTATCACTAGATTAAGGAAGAAAATATTTCCAGCACTGTTATCATTACACTGCACAATTTATCTTATTTATAGAACTCATGGCTGGATGCTGACAGTCAATATATATTCCTTGTTGCATATGGTGAATATTTTTTTTTATTTATTAATTATAATCTTAATTTAATTCACTTACTTTAATTCACAGAATTAGGGAGGTCAGTTAACAAGAGATTAACAAGGCTGTCTGTCTATCTAATATTCTGTCCATCTAGCTACCAGACATCAGTTCTTGCCCTCCTTAAGTCCCTTTCCCTGCCAACATTTTAAGTTATTTATACTTTAATCACTTTGGAGATTTATGAACATGGTGTGACCATGCTTAACGCAGAGGTGACGTGTGCCTTCCTCTGCACCTCTGTTAGCCCAAAACAACCAAAATATTGAAATTGTACAAAATTCTCCTGATGATGGTCTCATTTGGGCTTTGATGATTTTTGGTGATACACCTGTGTTTTTACCTGCATGCATACATATAGATATTCCTGCATGGTAACAACCTCAACAGCCTGCATCAGCTCATCCACCCCGAGATCCTGCCTTCAGAGTTTGGAGGAATGTTGCCCCCCTATGACATGGGGACATGGGCAAGAACACTGCTTGACCATGAATACGATGATGACAGTGAATGCAATGCGGACTCCTACAATACTCCTGCAAAGGATATAGAAAAGGACCTCTCTCCCAAATCCATGAAAAGGTGAGTTAAAGTTACTGCTGTCTTCTACTATTGCCATAAGGTTAACATTTGCCTTCCTCCTCTTTTATGAAGCTGTAGGTAGTCAGATAAATTCTATCAGTCTATTATATATGAGGACCATTATTTTTTTTTCCTTTCTTAAAAAGATCAGTGTTGATGAGAGATCATGGCCTTGATCATTACTCATGTGAGTTGTGAACGCAGTGCAGCTGATTATTTCTGTGGTGCCATATAGGTTGTGTACACAGTAATGTGTTTGGAATAAGCTGCTATCCCACCTCAGCCTACGGTACTTATTAGAGAAACAGTGCTAGCTGGAATGAGCCTCCATGCAGAGGGTAAATTGGGGCCAGTTTTCTTTCTGGGTGGTGATGATAGCTCTTATCTTCCTCCATCTCGTAGCCCACTGCCTGGTATCCACCAGCCTGTAAGGGCCAGGGCATTTACAGTGTTTGAAACATCAGTCACAGTGACTGCATGCCTGAGAAAATAGGAGGAGAACCAGGACCAAAATCAGTGCCAATTGCTATACTCAAGCCTGGTAAACATCCTGGCATTTGATACTCTTCTCTTTGAAAAGGTACAGTGTAATTGCTTGCTGCATTTTACCTTTCAGAGTAAAGTATAGGAAGAGCTTAGTTATCTCTTCAGTAACTATGGAAGCAGTGAAGTCATTAACTTGGGAGGGGTGAATCTGATCCAACCTTGACAGGGCAGTAGTCTAAACTGAGAAAATGGTAAGGATTACAACTGTGATATAAAAGGTAGCAGAAAGGGCAGCAGAAAGGGCAGCAAAAGTCAGAGTGCAGCTCATGAGGGGGAGGCCTAGCAATGGATCAGAAAAGAACAAACAAGTCAGAAATCAATATATAAAATCATTAAAATTAAGTTAGGATGTGCTAGGCTGGGAACCCAGTTTCAGGAGATAGCATGTGATGCAAAAGGGGAAGAGACTCTGGAAACAGATCAAACAGGATAAAATAATTTCAGATTTCTCAGCCAGGAAGATGATTTTGGCTGGAAAATATTGCCTAGACTGGAAAATACAGTGGGGTTTAAAAGGGAGATATTTTTGTGGAAACAGAGGAGACAACATAAGATTGCTATAGGAAATAAAAAAAGAAAAAAGCAATAAAGTTTAAGGATTTTGTGTTGAAAAAACCTACACTGCATTGGAAGTAGGAAATAGCAAGAAACTGTATAGGAATGAGCTAGGATAAAAAGTTAAAAAGGGTTCTGAAACTATATGATAGAATGGTACTGGAATGGCTGCAAACCTGGTCTCAAATTCCCAGTGAGGGAGCTTTGGCCATAAATTCCCAGAGCCTCTAAAATCCCCAATGCCCAGGTATATGAAGCTAGAATTATGTAATTAATACAATTAATGGAGAAAATGGGACAGAGAAAAAGAGCCAGGGGAGGGGAAAGGTGAGCAATACACTTATATATGATTTGCATGTAATACAAGAATTATGAGACAATAGAGAAGCTGTCTTAGACAGAAGGATGGAATTAAGGAACTGAAATGCAGAAATCTTTCTGCTGCAAAATGATGTAGTGAGAATAAATAACTTCATCCAAGGGTGCAACAAAAAAAATATGAGAAGGCCTGTGATAAGTCCTTTTGGAGCAGACTTTTCCAGATTGTCCTGGGCAAGCATATTACTAAGTGGAAAAGCAATGAGTTGACCATGTTCTTTATTCTTTGTCAAATAATTTTTATTCTCATTTAACTTTTCTTAAAAACTTTCATACAGTATTACACTTCAGTGTAAGCTTCAAATTGACATTCTTTCAGTCTGGGTGAACTGACACAGTAGGAGACCTGGTGCAGAAAAGAAACATGTTGAAATTTATATCTGTATAATATGAAACTAAAATTTCTTCACCTTCTATGCATTCTTTCTCAGTTAGCATGCCCCGAGCATCTGCTGGAATCCTTGTTCCCTGCTGCTGGACATGAAGAGTACTAAGTAGACTTAATATGCTGGTACTAAGATTGGCAGAAAGTCCCAAGACCTCCAGCATGTTAAGTGCACAGACTCTGTTAAAACACAAATAGAAAAGTTAAGATAAAACAAATAAACTCTATTTCATTAAAAATTAAATTTAACTTGGATTCAGAAATTGATAGGTTGCTTCTCTCAGTTTAAACCCACAGTCAGTATCATACGTTAGTGCAGAAGATTTTTAACACATAAAAAGCCATGACTAAGTCAATGAAAAGTGCTTAGCTTAGAACAAATTTCACAAGCAGATAGCAGACCTCCAACAATTATCTTGTTTTATTTGGCTTACCATTTAAAAATTAGTTTACTGTACTGAAAGAATGTCTTTTTAATACCACAATCCTACTGAGACTTCATTTCTTTCTTACTCATTTTTTGCCCCCAATGTGAACCACTGACATTCCTCCAGATCTCCTTGAATTTGGTTAATTGGATGACTTCACCTTGAAAGGAAGGTTGATTGCAGAGAGGATGGTGGAGATAAGGAGGAATTAATGCCACCTGTAGCACAGACCTCTGGGGAGAGCTTGTTTATGTCATCTGGCAACATTGCAGCTGTCTCAGCAGTCAGGTTTAGCCTGTGGCTGTGCTCACCCGTGGCTGTCATCCTGAGGCACCCAGCTGGAGACCTGCATCCTCTTCTCACCTAACCCAGCAGGGCAGATATCTGTGTTGATAAGCTTTGCAGAGGAGCTGTGGTTTGGTTCCTCACCTCTGCAATGGGTCTTTGTAGTATAACTCTGTCCCACTGTGTTTTCTGAGAATGTATTTAGTAATGTTTGTAAAGTTATTTGGGAGATGTAGGTAGAAGAGAAGGAGCTTAGACTTAAGCAAATGTTTTTCCTTTCACATACCTTCATTTGTCAATTGCTGCTGAAGGGGATGAAGCATGACAGTAAATTTCTGTTTAAAACTGAGTGCAAACTGTTTCTCCTTTTTCTTTAAGGCATTTGGGCGTCTGAGCTTACAAACCATAGATCAGGATTTGTGCAGTTCAATTTTTACACCTGCCTGGGCATTGGGGATTTTGGAAGCCCTGGGAATTTGAGACCAGGTTTGCAGCCATTCCAGCTCCCCTTCAGTTTTTCCCAGATGAGAACTGGAAACCCTGTCTGCTCAGTCATTGTCAGCCGAGGGAAAAGGCTCAGTTTTAGCACTACATCCAGTTGGCAAACCTTTGAAGTTAATTTGCTTCCACAGCAATTTTTGTCATGATGAGCTGGATTTTCCATGAGTGCAGCTTCCCACCAGCAAATTTTCAAACAGCTTTGCATTGGCATGGTACCTTGTGAAGATTTTAAAAAAGCGTTTTTAATTCAGCAGTTTAGTTTTCTGCCTGAGGAACTGACTAGTGTTCAGGATGATTATTATTGTACACGCTTAATTAAAAAAGTTTAAATTATGCTTACCACAAGAGAGATGGTCTTATTTTTAAAGCTAATTTTCTTGATTTTAGTATTAGTATGAGAATGTGATAAATATTACTAGAAAATATCCTTGTATCTAAAGTTTTCATCTACGCTTTAAGTCAGATGTTTTTTCTTGTGTTTTTGTAAGTTTTCTTTAGATTTTTTTGAGAAAGGTCTCATCAACCTCATTCATTGTTTTCACTGGATGATGCCAGTTTATGAGAGTGGCAGATTGACTCCATATGCTTATTTTAGGAAAGGTTAGAATTTGTAAAGGTTTTTCTCTGCACTGTAGCCCTCTAAATGGGCAAATCTGTAGCAATGCTGCAGGCACAGTGTGCTTCCACTGATCAAAAATAGATGTCTGCATTGTAGAGATGTATACATGCTCTTTAGTCATCTTAAATCTTCTTTACAGAAAGAAATAGGCATTTCCTGCATGAGGTTCATCTCACTAAAGGAAACATCTAACAGGGGTTGCATTTACTGTACCCCAGAACTGGCTGCTTTTTGATCAGCTGAGCCATAGCTGATATGGGACCCCATCTTGACACTTCAGGCTTTGTTTTCTATGGAGCATTTTGATTTTGCTGAGGACTGGGTTTTCCTCTTTGTCCGTCACATATGGCTGTTGCACGGTACTGGTACCATGTTATGCTTCTGGGCTGAATCAGAGAATCCAGAGGAATTTTACAATCACCACTGAATTTGCCCTCATCATCCTTCCCTGCCCTGTTCAGTTGAGCTGAAAAGTGAGTTTGACACATTTGTTCACTGCTCCAGAAATCCTGCTAACCATGGCACTGTTCCCTTGGTTTGGCTTAGGATCTCGCACTGTTGAATTAAGATGCTATTCAGAAAAGGAGCAACTTGTGCTTCCAGCTGACACATCCTGCTAATTGCAGTGTGTGATTAGCCAGCTGGGTGGCTGAATTGCACCTTCTTTGCCAGTCCAGTGCTGTATAACCTTCTGGAGAGACGGTCAGTGCTTAAGTCACTACAGAGGACAGCTTAGTTTGCTCTTGTGTCCGGAGGATACTCCCTGCTTCATGATTTCACTGAAGAGAGGATCCACATTATTCTACCTTTTGCTCCTATATTTACAAATCATCACTGAGCCCTTTAAAGCCCTGTTATCCTTCCATGAGGGTATTTCCTGATGATTTGCAATGATCAGATGCTTGGGTAATGCTGTACCATTATTTTTAAGCCCTGACAGAAATTAAAATAAACAAAAGAAAGCTGAGGTTTACCCTCATTTGTCTTGATCTAGAAATGTCAGATAAACATGTTGTCCCTCTGCAGGTCTCAGTCAGTCGTGGATCCTGGGGTGCTGAAACGCATGGATAAGAATGAGGAAGAAAACATGCAGCCTTTGCTTTCACTTGACTAACAGTTTTTGAGCATTGGACATGAACTGAGGTGGAAGGCACTGCCTCTCAGCAACAAGCAAATCGTTGGGAAAGAGTGTAACAGCTGGAATCCTATTTACTCGTGTTAATGTAGCATAATGGCAGCAGGTTTTACTATTCTGCCTGAATTCTGGATGCCCTTTGGTGAAAAAGAAATGGAGAAAAAAAGAAAATGAAATAAAAAAAAAAGAAAAGGAATCAATAATTTATTCTGTAAGTGCCAACTTGTTTGTAAATACAATATAATCCTCCAATTTTACTTTGTAAGTTATGGTAAACAAGTGCTATGGAAATGAGTGACTATTAAACATGTCAGTGAAGTGAAGTGCACCGTAAAAAAGAGAAGAAAACATGTGTGTTCTCACATGCGCACACACACACACACATACACAGAGAGAAACATGTACTGAACAGAGAGAAACATGTACTGAACAAAGAGAAACATCAAAGTCAATTAAATATTGTCCTTCCCATGGGAAGCCAGCTAGTACATTGGCTACTGGGTTTTTTCTGCAATGTTCATGTAGTGTTTGCTAAGATAAAGAGGGAATATAAGAACTTGGGAGATGCTGTAATCAATGGAATGTTTCCTAACTGTAGGAATTGGTTTAACAAATAACCCTTGGGCTTAGGATTGTAATTTAGCATAAACCATGTGCATTGTGAGAAAGATCACAGGTGAACTGGAACCGACTCTTGGATAGCCTTGTTGTTTAGCTATATGGATCTCTGAGGTTTCTTCCCTAACTTTTCATTTACACAAGTAACCTGGCTTGGTACCGTAATCTGGGTGTTGTAATGTGGGACACGTTGGAGTTACTTCTCTTGCATTTTAGGTGCACATCAAGAATTTTTCCAGAACTCTTGTTCTCCCTTGGAGCAAGACATTAGTCCTCTAAATGCAGGGTAATAACCAGTATCTGAAAGTAAAGCCTGGCAGCAGAGGTTAGAAGTTAATCACTGAATCCTGTGCACTGGGAGACTGGATACATATATATATATATTTTTACCAATCTCTGACAAGCATACAAGGTGGCATTGTTAGATAAGTATATTTCATTGGAGATTTATACAAGAAATCATACCTATTCAATGTACTTAGATATATTATAGATTGTATATTGAGACACTGTCATTATTAATATAGTAAAACTTTCCATAGATAACAGCATTCCACTCCAAGCAAGGATTAATATTAATAAGTTGTAGTCAAACATCTCAGCCTATATGTTTAGGATACCTTTGTTTTGGTTGTAGTGTAACTGTATATATTGAACATGTGCCATAATAGAGAAATACATTTTACCTCAAAAGGTCAACAGGTTTCACTAGGGATTGGGTAAATCAGCTGAAACATAGGTATTGTGTCATCTCTGTGTGCTGGCTGATGTGTGTGCAGCCTGTGGTATGCTGAGGTGAGAATGTAATTTCTTATTAGGATTTACATCGACAGTCAGAGTGGGAAGACACACAGGGTGCCCAGCAAGACATCTGAATAATTAGAGGTATTGTAAGAGCATGTCCAGGCAATGGAGGGATTAGTTAGGAAAACACTGACCACAGTGGACGTGCTGGCTCACGACAACCCTGCCTCCCAAGTGCTAGAGTTTGAAACATTTCTTCCATCACTTCAGTGATCAGTGAAGTTTTAAAGTTACTGGTTGTAGGCCACCTCTTCTCATCCAGGATGATTACAGCTGTAAGATTTGGTAGGCTGAGATGAGTTAAGAGCAGAGAGTGAAATCTTGAAAGTCTGTCATCTAGAGTTTAGCTGTAACTCCTGTGGTGGCAGCTTCAGCGTTTCTCAGGGCTGAGAGGACCCTGACTCTTCCAGCATAACCCTTGATTAGCCCAGGCAACACACAGATAAAGCTCTCCTACTTCACAGGTCGTTAGCAGCACTGATAAATAGTGTATTCCCTAATATGCCATCACCTTGCAGGAACTTCTCTGAACAACTCACCACCTTTCTGCTTTCCTAATTCTGTTTTCATGATACGTGTTAGGAAATGCAGAGAGGAGAGATACAGAGCCTGAACTTCTTATCTGTCTGTCCTACAAGTTTTTCAGTAGTAGAAACTGTTCTAATACTACTTCTGTAGTTTGAGAGACTTGAAAAAATGATCTGTTCTTATATACTATTTTATTCAGTTCTATTTTTCACATTCCTTGTAACATCATGTTGTATAAGTGAGATGTGTCTCCAGTATTCGCATAAGTGCCATATTTGAATGTATGTTATATATTTCCACACTTCTGGTTAGTAAAATAGTATATCGTCATTGATATGATTTTTAAATCCTTATCAGATAAAACTTAAACATCAGTAGAAATTTTCTCCTTGTAAGGGCTTCAGGATTTAGTCAGTACTCCACATGCATACAAACTGTGACACAGTGGTGATCAACATCTTCATGGATCCATTTAGATACATGGGCCTGACTTTGCTGTAAGACAGCAGAATGCTGATTTCAGAGTACCCCACCTGTCCAATCAAAAAATGCAAATCCGTTCCTGTATGAACTTAAAATTTGTTTTGAAGCTTATAAATATTTGTTTGAAAATCCTTTATTTGTGCACTTAACTGTAATTTATGTAATATTTTCAGATGCCTGATTTCAATTTTAAGGTAATAAGTATTAATACATTCTTTCCAGAAAGTGAAAGTAGGATATATTATAATTTTGTGTAACTAGGACCTCATCTTTCAGGAAGAACAAAACTGCTTTTTCAATAAGATTCTCTCTGTTAAAGAGTCGGGCTTCAGGTCTTCTTGGCTGCAGCTTTTATTTCACTGAAGCAAATTCTGACAGTGGTAATTGCAGTTGTGACATTGAAAAAGAATATGGAAATGGGTAAGAGAAATAAATATACTTTACCTGCTCTCAGTATTCTTTCAAGGCATTTCTCTTTTACATATCAGGGTACATAAAGGGTTCCATCTTTCTTGTAGAAAATCTTTATAGGTAGTTCAATTTTTATTAGATGAATTTGGACTGAAAACTTTTTCCAATCTTTATTACCATAGGAATTGCTGTCTAATTTTTATAGCAGAATTGAAGTGCTAAAACCAGAATGCAGATGTTTGGGAGGAACTCCTCTTAATTTCTTACCTTTCTTGTGTATTGGGTAGAATAAAACCTTGTTGTAATTATGCATGCCGATATGCATATTAAAAATATCCTGCAATATGAGGAACTTAGTGGAGAAACTGGATATACCTGTCCAACTACATAAAAAAAAAAAGGAGGTTTTAGAAAAAAAAATGTAAAAATTGATAGTTTTAAGCCTTTGCTAAGATGTAAAAATATCCTCTTACATGATGACTTTTCCAAGACACAGATGTTTAAAAATATATGTAAAAGTTATGGAAACTTTCATGACCAAAACCTCCTTGTAATCAGAGATATCAGTAGACTCTGATTTATAGAGACAGGTAATCAGACCCACTAAGCTCCAACAAATACACAGACTCCCAATAGTTATTAGTTGTAAAATAGTTTGAGATGTCTTTACAGAAATGTAAATTTACTGTATAGCATATTTAAAAAGATGTTTTGCACTCTACAAACATGCTATGCCTAGCCACAAACTGAACACAGAATTAAAGAAAAGAGGAGTAAAAGGGGCCTCAACAGGTCACTCATATGTGGAGGAGCAGATTCACTTTAATGTCGCTCTCAAATGTTTTAGCTCAGTACCTTGCATGGAATGCTCTTTGTATTATTTAATCATAGTCACAGCCAAGCCTAAGCACATTACCTGACAAAATTGTAACCTGGCAGTGTTTTGTTCATGCCTTTTATTATTTTCCTGTTCTGTTTGGGAAATTAAAGTTTGTCAAGCATCCTAAGAACTACCATTTAGCATTACTTGGAAAACACTGCAATAAGCTTTGGTCATATCCCTGTTATTATATTGTTTCTGTTATTATTATCGATGTATGTATTTGTCAAGTCTTTTGATAAAGTCATGTTTGAAAGAGCATGCAAGAGAGAAAAACCCAAAATCAATCAGGCTTCAGGATTTTGTTTAGAATATTAAAATGGGATTTTAGGGGGATGCTGAGTTTGGATTTGATAATCTTTAATTGTCTCTGGGGAATGTCCTGCTGAGCTATTGTCAGTGTTGGGTTCCAAGAGAAATTTGGAAGATAAATATCAATATGAAAGACAAAAGCAAATGTCTCAAAGGACTGTACTGAATAAACACTTAATCACATGGCTAGCTGGATCAGGTCCCCCTAAAGAAAGGTGTTTTGCAAGTAGCTTGTGAGTGTGTACTTCTGGTGCTGAGAATAGTTCTTTTGTCCACAAACTTCAAAACACTCTATGAAATTGAGAAAATAATAGTTATCCTGTTTCTCAGGTAGCAAAAGAGAAACACAGCAAGTTAGAGACATATGTCAATGAAATACATTTTTCTATATGGCAAAGATGACACTTTGATCACCCAGTCTGATTTTAACTGCCAGAGAGAAAATAATGTGTCCCTATTTTGTGTAAGAAGGTCCTATTTCCGATTCACTCATGCTTAGTTTCTTTAGAACACTTTACCATGAGACCTTTGCAAACCAGGGGTGATATGCTTTCCTGTGGAGTTAAATCCAAATTTAACCGTTTCTGCTGAGGAAATAGCAAAAGGGGAGTATGTCCCCCAAATGAAATGCCTTTCTTCCCTGTCTGATTGTTGGGAAAAAAAGGTAGTTTAATTCAAAGACCCTCCAAAAGGAAATTTGCCCCGTAAAGAATTCTAAACTTGGTCAGGGATGAAACAAGATACTTATTTCCCATTAACTGTACAAGGAACATCAGTGTTTCATTTAGAGGCGTGCTCAAGTGACCCCAAATGAAAGTGCAAGCCAGGTAGATAGAACCTTACATTCTGTATGGCCTTGTAACTTTGAATGATCCTGGGCCAAAAGTCTATATTTAGCAGATTCACTTGGACGTTCCCTTCAGTCTGCATTGCAGCTTTCAGTTGTGTGGGAATTTTTTTCGTATCAGCTTTTGGGATCTTAGAATGACATTGACCCCTGTTGGATTGCACAAGTTGCAAAGTGGTTTTGTTGTTAAAAAATAACAACTTGTGCAGGGCTGGGCAGTGATAAAGTTGAAACATGGGGCACGAGTTCCCACTATTTTGTCACTTCTCCTCCGGTGTTTTGTGTGTGTAAACTGCTTTGATTGATAAAAGACGTGTTAACACTTGCATGATATCAATTTAAAAATAGAGAAAAAAGAGGTTTTTGCAGTGAGTTCAAAATCAGAATTGATGCCATTGCTGTGGAATCCAAAGGGAGGTGGGGCACTGCACACAGGTGAAATAGACTTCAAATGAAAGATGCTGATAATTCCTTATGGTACACGTTTTGTTAAAATGTGGCCAAAGTATTTTCTCTGTGGGGACAGTGGTCAGCCAGATCTTTCTGAACTAGTGGCTTATAACAAGTCCTCTCTAATAAAGGTATGACAAAGCTTCCTTTTGTAGAGAATTCACTTCCAGAGAATTGACATATCTGTCAATTTGCTGTAGACAAATGGTGGGAGTTAGTTAGGATTTTTATTTGATATGGAAATGGTGCTGTGATTCCTTAAAGAGGCTGTCGCATCATCAGCAACACACAGCAGTGCCTGAAGGCTGGCATCTCAAATCAGGTCCCTTGGTTAATAAAAATTTAAGGGTAGAAAAAAATCAAGGGAAGAGATAATAGAAGATGATAAAATACAGTAATTAAAAAAAAAAAATCAAAACAGAAGCAAGCTTGCAGTGGAAAGCTGTATGAATGACAAAAATGATGTGATAGAATTTGCACTGACACTTCCAAGAAATTAATCAGTAGCCTGAGTCCCCCACCCCTAGACTGTGAGCAGATTTTCCATTTTTCACACCATCTACCATGTATGGCCACGATGAAGTTTCCTGAATCTTTATAAAATGTTTGAGTTACCATATGAAATGGTAGGTACTGTGGCTGAGCTTGTGAACATGGTTTAAGGGATCAGAACATGACAGCAGAGCCTCACCTGGAAATGGGTCCCAGGAATATGTGAAGTGCTGTGTCCTGCCTGGCTGAAGAAGTCATGGAGGCAGAGAATGAAAGGACCCCTGTGGCTGTAAGGAAAGGTGGAAGGCCTATGGAGAAAACAACCTTAGTGAGTTGGAATGAACTTGCTGGCCATTTTTGTAGTGAGGGAGGCTTTCACCTGCTCAGTAATATGAGAGGGCTTACAAACCCCATGACACATCTGTCATCAGGAAGGAGAAATAACATATTTCTCGCTTTACCACACAAACCCAGTTTCAATATATTTAAACCTGATGCATATGCTGAACCTGAAGTGCCTCTGCTGCTGCTGTTTCCACAGTAGCTCCCAGGATGTGGGTATCATGTAGCATGCAGGAGCTGGAAGGGTAGAACCCCCCAACCTGTCCATAGGAAGAGAAGGGAGGGATGTATTCTGCAAGACCCTGTTGCAGAGAAAATTGTGTGGGAGAATTCAGCGCTTGCTTGAGTTACAGCCTGCCTTGCCCTGACATCAGGGCCTACTCTGTGGAAAGCTGTGACTGGAAGTGTTGTGGGAATCTCCCCTACAAACCTGGGTGTCTTGTGCTAATTGTGCAGCCTTCGAGCTGTAGCTGGCGATCTGTGTCCCATGTCTTTGAACAGTGCTGCTGGTGATGTTAACTGTAGCCATTAGTCACTCAGAGCACAGAGGATTTAAAGGAAACTGATGGCTTTAAGCATTGCACTCAGTGCCTAAGAATATCAAATTGGTGATTGTTACAAGTAATGCCTAAGATTATGATAACTTAAAGACTTCCAGGGCTTGGTTGCATTGTATCCTTGATGGGACTTAGTGTATAATCACTTTCCTTTGAGTATGGTTGTCCCTGAGGTTCACCTGCATCTTTGATGCAGCAATGGTAGAAAGAATTAAATAGTAAAAAATGTCATTCTAAAATTATGAATAGATTACCTGACACTATTAAAAAAACGGCTTTGCAGTTTGCTAGTGTTCAACTTGAGAATAATGCCTCTTATAAATCATTTGCTTCTCTAGCTCTTTCACCCTATTGTGAAATGTGTTCTGCAAAACATTCCCAGCTCTTCAGCCCTTCTCCTATCCTCTTGCATTCAACACCATCCTGTCTTCTGTGTGTACTTTATTCTATGAATAACAGAAGAAAACTGTAAAAAAACCACACTGATAATCTGCAGACTAGATCTTGAGGATGAGTATTTTAAATATTTCCCTTGTATAAATCTCTGGTTAACAGGGAGAAATGGAAAATGAGACCAAGGCCAACCACATGATAGCGGAATACAAAACAGAAGAGTCTGTCTAGGAGTATAGATGAGACAGCTCTTGTGATTTAAGATGTTACCTTCCCCTGACTGTTAGTTGTCATTCTTCACGTAGGAACTACTGCCCCAACATTTAATCAACAACAGATTACAGAAGTACTCATGTCCCAGTGAAGGCTGTTCACAAATCATGTTAACTCTGTTGATTCTGCACTCATGCAAATACAAAAGCACTCACATAATCTATTAATACAACTCTGTTATGAGAATAATGATTAACAGCTAGTCATGGCAACATCTAAAATTGCAGATTGGCAATCTGTGCCTTAAGGCTCTTGTAATCTGTAGTACTGGTGTAGCGGTAACTTCTGAATAATGGGTTTTTGCATGCAGCAATCTACTTTGGAGCCTTATGGAAAATATTACAGCATCATATCAAAATTCAAAAATAAAATAAGGAATAATTTACAAACAGTGCTTGTATCCTCAGGATAAAATTTGTTTCTTTCTCAGCTCAGTACTGTTAGGACTCAGGGGGTCTGAGATTTGTAAAGCCAGGACAAGTTTATTAATCATGTTCTTTCTCTGTAAAGTTTCAATAACTGTTCTCTTTTCACAACTTCTTGTTAGTTTGAATTTTATTCTTGGATCTAGTGAAATGGTTAATTTTGATCTGTTGTGTTCTAACTTAAAGTCTGAAGGTAAAACAACTTTGTGAAACATCACTCTTTATATTGTATATTTAAATATCATCAATTCTGTGTGATCAATGGGCTGTTTTGGAGAGTGCTACTACTTTAAATCATCATTGGTTATTGAGGAAGAATGACATTCTGTTAAATAAAATATGACCAAATGAAAATTAAAATACATATATATTTTTGTGTTTGTACATGGGAGTGTTTGTCTGGCTTCCTTGTGCTAAAACATGTATGGAAGACATATTTCAATTGGATGAACTGCACTTTTTTTTACCAAGGTATTGAAAGAAAACTGAGTGGTATGTCAGCATGGAAGTCTGGTGACACTGAATGTCTCTTTCCACCCAGCAGTAAGTTTTAGAGAGTTAACATATTTCACATTTACAATATTATTTTGAACTGTCACTTGGAAGTCTCTCTTGTCTCACAGGTGAAGATCATGTAGCGATGCAACGCAAGGAAAGCTCATTTCCCCCTCAAAGATAACTCCTACTCTCCTGCCTCTAACACTTGTCTGTAGTGTGTTCCCTAGCACTGTCTTGTGTTCATTGACTTTTCTTTTGATGCCACATCAGGGAGAAATGGTATTAGCTCTGCACAGAGATGTCCCTTTCTTTGGGAAAATGTTTTTGTTCTCAGGAGAGATTAACCAGGGTAGGATAGAGGAGGCTGTGTGACATTGGAGCACTGCCTGATGAATGACTGTATTTCATTCTATATGTTGATTTTTTTCCACGGGAGGGAGAGACCCAGTGAATTACAGTAATGTGTTTATGTGCTTTTTAATGTCATTTTTGTAGTTGCTTTAGACACAAGGACCTTATTCACCTCTTCTGTACACTTTCCATATCTTATCTTTGGTTTACATAGATTAAAAAAAAAAAATAGGCTGCAGTAGCTTCCTGTTTCACACATAATCTCAGTGGTGTATGCAGATGCATTTCTTATGCCAGCACTGCAATATGTTGAAAAAATATTGATGGTTTCTCATCTACATGGGAAAATAGTCCCTCAGCTCCCAGGCACTGCGTGGCTGTACACAGTACGTAAGCCATGGCTGCACAAGGGTGCATTTCATCATTACATGGCTGTGCGAGCTGCATGGCAATACAGCTCTCTGCTCCCTTGGAAATCCCTCACTTGCATCCCTCTGGCTGACCAGAGTTGAATCCCCTGTAATGATGTGGTTTTCAATGCCTCGCTAGAGTGTTTTGAGTTGTAACCACTACCCATTTGTATGTTGCCAGGCAGCTTTTCCCTGCAAACAATGTGATCCCAGTGTGTGCACCCGTGTGTGTGTGTGTGTGTGTGTGTGCATGTATCTGCTTGTCTCACCCCACCTCCCATGCTGGACCCCCTTCCCTAATGTCATTTATCTGTGGAAAAAAAGAGGCCTCAAAGCTGGCATCTTGTGTTGACATGTGACAGCATGTTGTGACATGCTCAGCACACCTGGCCCTGATGCGGAGCTGGCTGGAGCATCCCATAGCTCACATGCAACTCTAGTGCCTTTGTTTCCTACCAGAAGGGACCAGCTTGTGGGCTGGAGGATGGGGGAAAGAGTACCAGACCCGCTTTTGTTCTGAGGGATCTGGGAAGCAATGAGGACCTGCAGTAGGGCTGCACAGATCTTTTAGACATGTAGTACCATAAAAGTAGGTAGGTGGCAGAGGAATCCTTTTTGCTCCCTGTGCTGCCAGGCACCAGTGTTTCTGTATGGGCAGGAGCTCATACACAACCTCCAGTCAAAAGGAGAATGTCGATGTCACACCATTGGTGTGGTGGCATGGTCAGGAGGGTGTGCAGGAGTAGGAGAGTCTTGTCTGTGGAATTAATTACCTATCATGCTACCACAGCTCTGGCGCAGCCCAGAGTAGCGCTGCAATGGTGGAGGGTACTGGAGTGGATAACTGGGAGCTGTGCTGATAATTTGAATAGTACTGGCAGTGTTTACACAAATCTCTAAGTGTCTGTTGAGCACAATAAAAACGTAGTAAGCGTTCACAAAGCCATAAATTCTCTGTATGAGTAGCAAATAAAGCATTTTGTCTCATTGCCTGCATGATTCTCTGCAGTGGTGTTTTCATTCCCATGAGCTGAGTAGTGGGGAAAAACAGCCCTTGGCCTTCCAGACATGTACAGATGGTGGGCTAGTCAAAAGCCCTTCCAGTACCTGAACTCTGACCAACAGCATCCTCTCCCCTCTGGATAGATTACCAGGCTGTCAAGAAATCCTCTTCCCATCATCCATCAGCTTAACTGCTGAAACCCCTGGAGATTAGCAGCTGAGAAAGTGCCTATGTAGCAAAAATGTGTCACACTGGTCAAATGGAGATAATATTTTTTTTTTACACTGTCATTCTCTTCTATTCAGATATACAACTTTGCAACTTCCGTCTTTTATGAAAAGACTAATGAAATTTACAGAAAAAATATTAATGAAAAAGTATTATTTAAACATAGCTGTTTAAATTTTATCTCCAGGAGCGATAATGCTACAGAAAACAGATAATCGTATGGTTTGATAGAATTAATTTTCATTTCAATTTCTATAAATAAAAACATTTTTTTAACAGACAAGTAATTTCTTCCTCATGGAGCAATGAAGTAAAAATCAGATTGGTCTTAACCATATCCCATTCCCAGAATCACCAAATAAAGTCTAACCACCATGTTGGGGTGCTGATCTTAGTAGGATTTTTTTTTTTTTTTTTTTTTTTGGTGTATAAACCACAAATTTATAAAATTTGATTCTAAATAAACACAGTAATGGAAAATGGCAACATATTCAAGAATTTTACAATTTTTTCTTTTCCTTTAATACATATACCTTTTTACAGTTCAAATCAAGCTACCACAAACCAAGAATATACCCTGAAATATGAAAGTGCTCAGAATAAAGTGTGAGGTACAAATGTGCATTATGCTATCAGCTGGATATTTTCTATTAAGGCTTTACCTTATCATTATTAGATCCTTTTAATGCTCATATGTGAAGACCTGAAGGAGAAACAAAGTGTCTTGTTTGCAGAAAAAAGAGAAAGGAAACATGGACCTGGAATATCACAACTTACCTTTCTTGATTTAATTTCTTTTACATGTGACTTCCTTTTCTTCTTTAAAAAAACTGTAGCCATGGATCTCAGCTCATGTGGTGCATCAAGCTGATGCACCCCTGTACAAGCCAACTAAACCACAATAGCCTCTTAAGTTATTTTAGAGTCATTAAAACCCTTTGACATATAGTGTATTTTGAAAAAAAATGTAGACTAAAGTTAACTGTGAATAAAGATGCTGCACTTGAGAGTGTTTGAAAAATGCTTGCAGACCTACCTGTCAGGTACATGGTCTCTTAAAGAGGAGTGCTTTGCAGTCACTTTGAGGAGTGATGGTCTTCAAGCTCCAGAACTAAAGACAGGGGAAAAGGAATATATCTTCTAGTAACACGACTCTTTACATGGGCAGATAGTGATAGGACAAGAGGGAACAGTTTAAAAGAGGAGAGATATAGGTTAGATGTAGGGAAGATATTCTTTACTCAGAGGGTGGTGAGGGTGCCCCATCCCTGGAAGTGTTCAAGACCAGGTTGAATGGGGCTCTGAGCAACCTGGTCTAGTGGAAGGTGTCCCTGGCCATTGCAGGGAGACTGGAACTAAATGATTTTTAATTCCAACCCAAACCATTTTGTGATTCTAAGATGTAGCCTACTGTCAATTTCTCACTGAGATAAAACTGCCTCATTATAAGAATTTAGTAAAATACAGAAGTAACTGCAGTGCAGTGTGGATTAATTAAAATTCAGTCATTAACTGAGATTGACCTGAAGTCACAATTCCTGTGAGTAACATCCCCTGTCACTAGTTGTTTTGTTGAGGTTCTTGCAGAAGTTTCCAGGGAAGCTGGGAATGTGACCTGTGATCATTTCTTCTTCTCTTCTTTAAGTTCTCTCAAGTTCTTTGCCTTTAAATTTCTCTGCTAATATCCTGCATTATGAAAGAAAGAAGGTGGATCTATTAGGGAAGAATTTCTTTAATCTTCATTTCTTGCCATTTTCCTGTCTTCTAATTTTATTGATGATGAGGTGATTTTTGTGGGATGGTTTTTGGTGTGGTTTTTTTTTTTTTTTTTTGGAAGGTGAGGAGATGAGTCCTTTTTTCTGTTTCAAGGTAATTCATCAAATGATGCTTTCATAACCCTTCAGCTGCAAAATTTTTTTTTTGACTGTCTATTCCCCCCAGTTTATTATTCAAAGATTTGCTGGTTTTAATGATTAAATATAGTGATCTTAGAAATGCATAATGATGCCAATTTTCTGCTTGGTTTCCCTTTCCTAGAAGCACCTTAACAGTGCAATATAAAGCCCAAGATGACAGCAATTTACACCTCTGCAGAGACAATAAAATGCAAATAATGTGGTTTATCTTGAGTATTTTCCACAGGAAAGAATTCGTTTTACGCTGTCTTTATTTTCACACGTGGAAAAAAAAAGCTCTAATAAGATGACCACTGTTTATTTATTTATTTACATTTTAAAGCTCAGATAAGAATTTATCTACTACAAAACGCTGCCAGGGAAAGTTGTGTATTGGTTGGGTGCCACATAAGGAAGAGGTGCTCGCCTGCTGCCTTTCACCCCTGCTTGTTTGCAGAGTGATATTTGTGGGTTTTAGATGGCAGAAGTAAGTTTGTGTTTGGCTGAAGTCATTAAATAATGAGGGGTAATAGAGGCCAGTTACTGCACAGCTCCTTGGTTTGCATTTCAGATATGGAAACCTCTTCTTTATAAATGATACTTTACATGGGTTTTAGTTTCCATGGTTTTTTTGTCATGTAGCTTCACTGAACAAAACTGCTGCACCGTAGGGAGAAAAGTATCAGTGCCATCAGAGAACTAATTTTGGGAAGGCAGAGAATAAAACTGTCATCTTTTCCAAGCTGAGAGAGTTTCTCAAGGGCCTTTTTATTTTGTGAGGAAAGCTACCAGAGGCTAGTGGCAGTACTGGTATTGATTTTAATGTTCAAGTTTGCAGTCATTTGCAAGAGCATTTTGATTAAAATGATCTGTCTTTGATTTTCCTTCTCAAAATGGCTTTGATTTTAAAATTGATTTTCTGTCTGTTTATAACATATAACTAAAACAGTTGTGGGTTTTTGTTTTGTTTTTTTTTTTGATCAAGCCTGCTATTCCAATTATTAAAGTGATATCATGAGTCTGAATGATTAGCATTGCATTTTTTAAAGGAAGTTTTGGTCCTGTTTGGTTCTGTTTGGTCCTGTTTGGTTCTGTGTCCCATTTGCCAAACTGTCACAATTTCTCATGGAAGAGAAACCCTTAAATGGAATGTGCTCTGTTGCTTGGCTTCTGTCATATAAAGTCATAAATCACAAATATATATTGGTTCCTTTAAGAGATTAACTCAAATAATATTAAAGAGTCTAAGAGGGCACTAAAACTCACTTACTTCCTGATTTACTGAACTAGAAAAATAATCATGTCATTAACTCAAGTCCATGTTAAAATGCAAGCCTAGTGTTCTGAAAAGTTTAGTTAATGCTTCCACCTGCTCTATAAATTTAAGCAATGCACTCCTCAGCTTTATTGGCTCCATCCTCAGCTAGTGAGGTCCATAATTCCAGGGCACAGATGATTAATGTCACCCTGTTTGGATTCCTGCATCTGTGTGATGAGTCAGGCTGTGTGGGAAGGGACAGTTTTAAGCCTTTGAATTTTCCCCATCTTTCCCTATTCTTCTGGTGTGAGGCTGGCAAGAATTTGTCCAAGAAGCTCTTTTCTACTGAAGATTTTGGATACAGCAAAGTCGAAACTATAAAACATTTCAATGTCATCTACATTTTTGAAGTAAATTTTTAAAACTGTTTAAATACACTTATTTTGATAAAACTATTCCTTTGATGATATGTTAGTTAAAACAATGACATAAAATAATTCTGCTTCAATTTGGATATTTTATTTTGTTAAAACCCTTGGGATTTTTACAATTCGTTATAATATGAGGCAAGTATATTTTCAAAATCCATATACTGTTCTTACAAACTAAATTTCCTTTTTTATTTTTTGTTTGTATCAGCGTCTCTTGTTTGCTGTAGGTGCCTTTCAGAAAGGTCATGATTTGATTAGTATGTGCCTCCGGCCCTTCAGAACCATATTCCTCCATTCAAAGGTTTATTTTTTTTTTCTTTTCTCTTCATCCATCCCAAAGCTTCTGCCTCATCCTCTGTCACCTGCTGACAACCAAAGAGATCTTCTGAGGGGCATATTAAATAAGTAAGTTTGTGGCTTTGCTTTTTCTTTCAAAATCTTACTATTCTGACATGGATGTCAGAAGCACTTTCTAATTTTTCATTTTCACATGTGAAAACCAACCCATTTCTCAATATTATAGATAGAAAAGGAGCTCATGTGTATCAAGGAAGCAAAAATAACCACACTGGGGACGGGGAGGTAATGGTTTCCTTTCCTTTCTGATCAGCTCTCAACTGAAAATCAATTTGCTTTAACAGAGAGCACAGCACGTTATTGTGTTATTTGTTAAAAAAATTGTATTCTCTTTGCAGCATTGTAGACTGCCATCAACATTCAATCTAGAACATACAGTTCTGAGCTTGCTTGCACAGAGAGAATACCATAAAACTAAAAATTTTTAATAGATTTATAACAAATATGATGTAATGATATATGCACATGGAGAGTAAATGTGTTAAGACAGTTCAGCCCTGAAAATAGCCAGTGGGGTTTAAGGTATGATGAAAGCCTAAAAACTCATGGGTGGTTTGGAGAAACTGAATAGCCTTCTGGGGTTTTTTTTCTTACGTGAGCAAAGAGTCACCACACAAAATTATCAGGCTGCACATTCAGGATGCATAAGAGGAAATGAGTCTTCATTCACCCTCTAATTAAAATATTTTCACCATTACCACAGAGCACTGTAGATGCCGAAGATGACTTCCAAAATATATATTCATAAAAGGTTTATTTATTTAGGGTCATTAAATACAAAAGGAATATGTCCACTGTCTCAGGGAGATCTTGAGACACAGGGCTGGAAGTATTCTGACAGTTCACCAGGGGAGCATCTATTCCTGCTTGCAGCATTCTCGTAACCTTCCTGGGCATCAGCTGCTGCCCACTGTGAGAAACTGGACTAGGCAGACTTTCATTTCCCCAGTATGGCTTTTCCTACGTTCACTAAAAATAGCTTGTATGCTACAGGTTTATTTAGTGTCCAACACTGTGATGGATTTGAGATTTGGTTGCTGTAAAAGCTGTCCTCTTTTGGGATTCTTCAAAGACAGTTATGCTACAAGGGCTTGCTATCATTAAGATAGATGTGGGAAATTCACCTCACCTGACTTTAGACATCTATATATGAGGTAATCACCTGAATCCCTGCTCTGATCAGTGGAGAAGAGAATTTGTGGCTGTTGTCATCTCCCCTAGGAGATAAGCTGTACACTGTGAAACACAGAACTCTCTGTAAGGGGAGCCAAATGATTAATTCTCACTGCCCTTGACTGGTGTCCACAGTGGAGAAAATGTGAGGGGAGAACTGGTAAGAAAGGGAAGTAAGTAGAGAGCTGTATTCTGGTTCTGCTTCCTCCCTCATGGAATACATTGCAAAAAAAAAGCAGGAAATGTGGCTTTCAAAACTTTTTTCAAGGAGAGAGTGGTGTGTTTTCTAAAACAAGAGTGCAAGGGAACATCAGCTGGAAAATCTCTCTGGCATACAGACTTCAACCAGGTTTGGGGTCCACAAAGACGTTAAAGACACCTTTTGTTATCCAGAAGGATCCTATTCTTTCTTTGTGAGTGTAGCATGACTGCAAAAGATACATTTGACTAGAAAAAATACGTTAATTGTATTATTATTATGTAGTTTTTCCAAAATCCCAGTTCTACAATTCAGAGGGCTAGCTAGGAATAAGAAAAATGCATTTAAATCACTCCTGGTTCTTAAAAGCTTTATAATGGGAGTGACACTGCCTAAGAATGATATTAGACAGGTGCTGTACACATAGCAGAGCATCTGAAGGGCAGCACGAGGAACAGTGGGCTGCTATTGCTTAGGTTCAAAGGAACTGGACTGTCTAGCTCCTGGTGGTTGAATTCCTTCACAATAGAATTGTAACAGGTGTATGACATATTATTTTGAGTATTGTTTCTGCATTCAGGATAAAATCATCTGGCTTTCTGCCATATGGGAACAAGTTTGTTACCTCAATGTTTTTCCTATCACCAGTGAAAAACTGTTTCCCAAATTCTATCTGTGTCTATACTTGCAATTACACCTACACCTTCAACTATCTATATATTATTTTCAAAGCCAAAAATCGTTCTCTTCAATTCCTTTTGATCTGCATCTGTAATAGGTCATTGATTCTTCATGATGACACTTAAATTGCCCACCACTCCTTCTTCAGACAAATTAAATGTACCACAATGCTTTGAAGATTGTGGTTCTTCATACAATCCATGCCAGGTTTCTTCATATAATCCATGCTCCAAATGCTATGTTTTGCATTGTCAGTCTGTAGGGAACTCCTTGCTCTTATGGTGTTTTGATGCAAAAATACAGCTGCTGGATACTTACATGAAGGAGAACATACGCTAAGAGCAGCTGACAAATACTGCTTGAGTCGAAATGGGTGGCATTCATTTGACCAGCCTTCATTTACATGTGACCTAGCTCTATACACCCTTGTCAATAAAGAGGAAGAATCATTTCTAAGGCACTACTCATCTTAAAGCAGAGATCTTAGCTAGGGAAAACTTGGTATGACTGGCAGGGGAGGCATAATGGGAACCTGAAACAGCACATGCACTGTACAGAGGCAGTCCATAGAAGAAGAGAATTATTTCTTTATAAGTTATTAAACAATGGAAGAAGCCCTTTTTACACCTTTTATTTGTAATTAAGAAGTAGGTCTCTAAAGGACAATACTTGCTTAATAAAATGCAGTCAATCAAGGCCTGCATCATCAAAGAGGCACTGCTGCACACACATCTGACCTCTCCTTCACCTCCTTCAGAAGATGTGCCAGCTCATGTTAAAAGTACTGAAATGTGCTCCAGCTACACTTCTGAGAGGCAAGGCAAAAGCAATGGACTCTGATATGGCATGAAACCTTCCCACGTTGATCTTTATTATGGTGAATATTCAAATCCTCAGAAGTGTGAGTCATATAAGTTCAGGCTTCAAGAACAACTAATCTGCATGGTGATGGATCAATAAGAGACACTGCAGTGTCTCTTAACAAATTGTGCCTCCTTACATTCAACTCATACTGAACATTAAATTAGCTTATCCGATGGGTGTGTACTACAGTTTGACATTCTTCTGCTTTCCTTAAAAAAAAAAAATCTCAAAAATCATAGGGTCCTGTGCTGGATCCAAGGACTCATTGCCTATGAATCTGGAGAATACTTCTTTTGTGGTCAGCTAAATCTCTTACCTGAAAAAATCAGCCTCTATTCAAACAGCAATGGAGACCCAAAAGCTTCTCTCGGAGGCTTCGCTCTGAGGTATCGCTGTCCTTTTGCTGAGGGGGTATCATAACGCAGACATCCACAGCTGTTTTAAGTGGAGCAGTTGTAACTTACCACATGTTTGAATTACAGATTACTCTATTTTTCACAGAGTGAAGGAAATCTTCAGAATTAGCAGTGCAACTCACTTGGGATTGCATTTACTGTAATTTGGTTGGGAGATGTCGATAACTCAGACCTTTACTCTGAGCAATGAATTTGTGAGTTTGGGCACTGGCTGAACATTGACTCATATGGGAACAGGGAGTGGAGACACAGCTCTGGTTCTCTTGACCTACCAGTCAGCAAAGGAAGGATTGTTATTTGCTGCTTGCAGCAGTCAGGAGAAAATTATTTTGGGACTCACTTGTTCTGTAATTTAAAAAGACAACTAAGCTCATATGTGCAGGATTTAAAGGAGGCAAAAGAGTAAAAGGGAAGCGAGAGAAGGGATGACAGCAAAGTATTTAATGTATTAGGATGTCTATCTCGATGTGTCTGTTGGAGGTTTACTCTCTCCAGTGTTGGAACCTGCTCTCAAATTTAATAGGTCTCTAAGCAGCCACCCACCCTTTGCCATGGGGTATTGAAAGCAGCCAGAGGCACTGCAGGCTGTGCAGACACAGGAAGCTGGAGATGAACCAACATGTGTATGGCTCTCCTTCAAAAAACACATGCTACATTACTAGAGCCAAAGTCTGTGTATTGCTGGTGTGTCTGACTTTGGCGATTTTTTTCTGAATGACTGAGTGCAGCATCAGAAAATTTGGGAGCCTGAAAACCAAGTATGGCCTGACAGTATCCATCTCAGTAGAAATCAGAACTCTCTGTGGCCTGAGTTTATTTCAGAATGGCAACTTGCTCCTCTTAGTAATTTTAAAAAACCCTTCTCTCTGTCATTCCATGAACTGTCTGAGCTTGTAACGCATGGAATAGCTCTCACCCTCTTGTACATCATGATACTGCGTTCTTCTGGCTCCAGCCATGAAATTGTCTATACATCTGCTGTACATGTTGTATCATTATCCAGTTACATTTCTATGAAGTGTTGAATGGTGACAATGTTTACTATAAAGCTTTGAAGGATATTTTCTTGTTATGAGGATTCTGTGATAAGGCCACCTAAGACTAATGAATGAAAAAGAAGTGGTATCAGTAGCAGTTAAAAGGTAATTTAAAGAATTAACAGCAGGAGAAGGGAAAGCTGTACACAAACTACTTTATACTTTTTCTTACACAGAAGCAGGTGGTAGCTTTCCTATTGTGAATCCAATGCTTTTTACTGCAAATCAATCACTTCTTCCATGGGAACCCACTAGAAACTTTAATAATAGCAATCTATTGCACCTCGCTGTTAGGTTTTGCCGCAGTCTAATCTTCTGGACTTGTGTTTACCAATGATTTAGGATGGCTGGCATCTCTAAAGTACATTAATTGGTTGTAGTCCTACTGTGTTTAAATTCTTGCAAAAAGACATCGTATATTGATCATGGTTTTCCTCTGGGATTCTGGGGAATCAAGTCGGTGTGATTTGGAGCTAGCTTGGTTTCATGCTAGAGGATTGGTGCATTATTCATTAAAAAAAAAAAGCAACTGTAAATGTAAGGGGAAGAAGAATTTATGAGACAGATCAGATTTAGGTGATTTTGGCACTTCAGACTGCAGCTTCAGGGCCTCCTTTGAGAAGGTCTGCATTATGTTCCCCATCCCTTATGACATTACAACCCTCTGCTTCAGCGCATGGTCTCTTGTATTGTGTCTCCAAAAGGGATTAGTGAGAAGAGAAGGCTAGAACTTCAGTCTCCAGCTTGGATGGCATGGAGCTCCTTGAAGAACTGGAGGCTATAAAGGACAACTCAAACCATCTGTTTTAAGGAGTGATAGACATTTTATTTCCAGACATGTCTTTAGTTTTCACTGTGGTCATAACTTGCAAGCACCCCTCTCAGTCTTTGGATGTGAAGGCAAGGCCCCCTTTCAGCTGGGTAGAAAGGGTCGTTCTCTTCTGTCTGCTTTAGGAAGAGAACAAGAGTGTGTGCTTAGTCTGAAGGCATGTGTCTACCTGCTCTCACATATGGGCTGGTCAGGGGTCAGTTTCCTTTTCTGATATAGGGACAATGTGAAGGGACCTTCCTGTCAAATTTGAGTGCATGAGAGAAAGTATAAGGACTGACCATGTTACTGTATTTTTCAAAATTTGATATTTTGATATTTAAGAAGGTATTTACTGAGTGTTTTAAACATTACATATTCAAGCAGAAAGCAGGTATACTTTTGGATGGGTACCTAAAAATTTTCAAAACAGTATTTGGACATTTGGACATTGGGCATAAGTTCATTTAGTGGAAAAAAAGGTTCCAGTTAGTAACAAGACTAATTTATCTAATGATGTATTTATGGATGAGTCTGAAATGTTAGTATGAGTAGTCTAAACTAGTTTATTGGGAAGTTTTAACATCAGAAACCTTATTAGACATTTCTGTATTGTCCAAGCAGCTTGAATCTTTATCTTCAGTAGCGCTATGACTCCAAGGATGGCAGATGTATATCTAATAACTTGTTATATTCTTAGTCAACAATAGTAGTTTATATATGCTTATTTAAGCTGTGTAATCTGATGAATAGAACATGTTGAGGAAGGGGAAAGTTGTCTTTATAGCATAAATCTGTAATGTGTTTTTTTATATTGCTTGTAGTAAGCCGAGAAATCTTGTGGGTCTAGATTTGTCATTGTTAGAAAGCTTATTTGAAGATTTATAAAATTTACCTTATCGTTTTACTATATAAACATAAATATTTTTTTAAATATCAAGAATGTGATGGGTGTGCAAAGATTGATCTTGCTGAAAAAAATGCATATCTGATTGTCCTGGGTTGCAGTGTATTCTATTACCATCCCCATCAGCTGTTGAAACCAGGTGGGGCAGTGTTTCCTTGCCTCCTCCCCCCAGACTATCTTTCTGTTAATTGCCCATCATTGTCCTGCCGCCTGACTCAGAGATAACTCCCTCCGGACTATCTTCTGTTAATGAGCCTCATCAACACTTTGCCTCATGACTCATTACCCCATTGTGAGATGCTCCACCCAGAGGGAGGAACCAAGCATCCCATCGTGGATATAATCTGGGACTCTGAACACCAGAGACAACCCTTCCCACTGGATTTCCAGAGGATAGGAGCTACACAGCCACCACTGGACCTTCTGATGAAGAGCAGATCCTCCTACAGGATTTCTGCTTTGACAGAACCGCATCCACCACTTCAGGAGGACTGCAGCCACCATCTTATCAGACTGCTACCACCACACTGACTAACAGGGAGTCAGGTTGTATCCTGACTCTGTCAGTTTAAACCAGTGTTTTCTGCCCTTTTTTTTTTTTTTTAAATTTCCCTATTAAATTGTTATTCTGACTTGGTGCCTCCCACTGGTTTGTTTTCAGACTAGTAAACTGATTTATGCCTGTCCAAATGTCCAAAAACATGCAGCCGTACATCAGGCCTCATTGGTGAGATAAGTACTTGCATGTTTTTTGATAGGAATGAAGACAGTTACAAGGCTGTGGGGAAGCATAGATATGGGGTTGAGTCTGCTACTTCATTCTGCTGGGGTGGGGCACTGGGCAGAGCTGATGCCAAGTATGAAGGAGCAGAGGCAGAGGGAAAGGGGCTGCAAGCACAGCAATTCTTTGCTGCCCAGCACTCACAGCTCTCTCCCGCTCCTGAAACAACTCATAGGCTTTATCCAAAGGATGTGACACAGGAAAACTGGATGTGATGAGCAACAGACTGTGAGCAAGGTTGCTGCTTGTGTGTGAAGATAGTAGCAATTGTTGGAAATTTCTCGACCAGTATTCGTGCTGACCTCACCAGTGTCACATAACAAAGTACCCTCTTGTCCCCAACCTCTGCTCCACTGTTTGCATACTGACAGTGACTTCATTAGCCCCCTTTCATCTCATCATCACACTAGAAGCTCACACTCAGTTGCTAATTCTGTGTGGTTCTCACTAAGTCCCTGTTTCATATGCAATATTTAATTTCACAGGCACGGTCCAGACACTTTTGTCTAGAGATATTTGGCATCTATAAAGATCATTTATTTGAGAGGGCCCAGACTGATAAGTTAGATGTCTTCATCATTATTATCTGCTATTCTGACAATCTATGTGTCATCCACAGATTTTACCAACAGTGATATTGTGTATTATTAGAGAGCATTAATAAAACATTATTGAATTAATCCCTGTACAGGGATCATCCTGTTAGAATATTCCTCACTTCAATATCTCTCCATTGACAGCTACATTTGGGCATCTGCCAATTAGTGCATTCTTAATCCATTTAATGTGTTCTCTACTGGTATATAAGAGACTAATTTTGTAATAAGACTTACATGTGGCACTAAATCAAACACCTCATGACAGGCAGACTTTACCAATTACTTTTGTCAAACAACTTAGAAATCTAAGAAAAGAAAACCATAGCTACAGCAGTCTTGGGGACTGAGTTACAGAATCTGAGTCAAGATATCTTTTAAATAGGAAAGTAGTTAAATATTTCTTCAGGGCTAATTTCACTGAGGGAATTTAGAACCATGAGTGTGACCTCTAACCCAGGCAGAGTCTTCTTTCAGGTAAGTTCATGAAAAGTGAGTTAGTACAAGGTGTAGCCTTTCCAGGGGAAAGGAATGAAGATACTTCTTGCTCCTCTCCTTCTGGCAGTTTCCGCCCTGAATACATTGCTCCTCAAATGATTTATCATAGGTAAGAGAGAGGTCTTAGTACACTGCACGATTGAAAAAAGGGAATGGGAGCTTGAGTGGCTGTGCAGACCCTCTGTTCCAGACATACTTTTAAAAAAACCCACTGGCTCTTCCTTATCTTCTGAAAGAAAGATGGCAAAGCAGGACAAGAAAGAGGTGCAAACCAGGATAAAGTGCCAAATTTGTCCTTCCTCTCCTTCCTTCCATCTCTGTTTCTGAATGATTTAGATGTCTCCCAAGTCTTCCTTTGTGCAATCCATCTTTGGATACCTGAAAGGATATCTGCACAGGCTCTAGTCTATCACTGTGCATGTGCAGACCCCAATCTAAGCCTGGCAAATGTAGATTTCCACTGGTCAAGCTGTCATTTAGCAGAGGACTTTGCTAGCATCAATATACTTTAAGTCTTCAGAGGGAGCAACATTATATTGCACTTATCAGCTCTTTGCCTTCCCAACCCTACTGCCAGAAGTGAAAATAATGAACTCTGGGGTATTCAGCCTAAGGACAGGCTTTCAGTGTACTAAGATTTTTGTGCCTCTAAGTATCACCTTTTGGTAGTAGAAGGAAAATCTGCCTTGAAAGTATAATATGAAATAATTCAAAATAATATCACACTAAACATTTTTTTTTTTTTAAACTTGTCTTAATTTAATGTGTGCCTACAAACTGAGAACAGTAGCTGCAGCAATCTTATAAATTTTAATAAGCCAGAAACAACTCTTAGGATATTCCATACTAATAATGATATTATGCAAAATAACCACTTACAAGGAAAATCATATAGACTTTTGGGAACCATAACATTCTGTCTTTCCAGATCTATCCTGACACATATATCACAATTTTAAAATGCTATAATTCCCTTGTATATGGCATCAGTTGGTTTTATGATCTATAAAGTAATTTAATTGTGCAGGTGTTCAAAGGTTTTGTGTTACTGTCATCAGCCATTCCTTCAGGTAATCATTGTCACTAGAGAAGATGAGAGGAAATAGGTTTAAATATCATGATCTTGACAAATTGGAGAAATGGTCAGAAAAAAGTAGGTTGCAGTTCAACAAACCCGAGAACAATCACTGTATTCACATGAAAAAAAGAACAACACAAAACAGGAAAAATGCAGATAGATAGAAGTTCCCAAGGAAAGGATCAAGGCATGTATTATGAATACAACCACATGGACCAAGGTCAACAGTCCAACAGTATCTGTTTCTGATGGTAAGCAATATTTCATGCTTAGGAAAAGACTACAAGAAACAGGAAGGGCAGAATGCCACCTCTCCTGATTCTCTTTCTACTTCTGGCACTTGGGGTTAGAAGCTTAGTGAAGTAGAGTGACATCTTCAACATCATATTTTAGAATACCTAAGTGTAACTTCCAAGTTTATTCAAAAATCTCTGGACCTATTTGTGCTATCCAAATCATCCTATGGCAAAAGGTTTCACAGTTTAATTGTATACCTCATAAAACTTCCTTCCTTTTGTTAAACCTCCTGCCTATAATTTCATTGTGTGCCCTTTATCTTACATTTTACGAAAAATAATATAGCATAGTTTCTATTCATGTTTTCCACGATGTTTTTATTAATTTAAAAAATAATTTTATAAATGTTGATTATGTCTTTATAAATTTTAAGAGGCATCCTACTCTATGCAATTGGTCTTCAGAGACCATAATGTACTTCTGAAAATTCTTGTCAATTCTTGTCACTTCTTGTCACATTTCTCAGTGTGTCTTCTAATTCTACTTTATCATTTTCTGATATCTGCTGTGATTTCTATGTGGTGACCAGAACTACACACACCATGTGAGACATAAATGCACAAGGTTTTTTTCAATGACAGTTTTCTCCCCTTTTCCTTTCTTTATAGTTCCACATGTACTAATTGTTTTTATAACTGTTATTGAGTACGGGGCTTACATTTTAAAAGAATTTTAAAAAGGATCTCCACAGTCTCATTTCTGAGTAATAAAATCTTATTGCAAGCTGCTGCTATACATATAGAATTACAATTACTTGTCTTCATGAGACTTATTTTACATTTATTGTTTCCTCCTGAAATCTTTTCATGCTTTATTATGAGAATCTCCTTCAGCAATTTTCAGCCAGTTTATCTGTGACTAACATGAATGTGAGTGCTTGTACTGCACCCCAAGTATTAGCCCATGTCCAATTTAGAGGTGGATCCTATATCAGTTGTTTTTCTATGTGCAGAGCAACTCACAATATAAGCAGGTATGTGTGCAGATACCTGATTTGTGATTACCCAGCTGACACTTATGCACATAAATCAGGCATCCACAAGTATCTATATTTGCCTTTCGCTGAAATTCTGGTCCCCAGTGAATTAAATGTCCTCCTAGTTAGAAATGTAACTTCCTGCTGAGCAATCATTAGGTGTATGTAGTTCAATCCATAAGTTCCAAAATTGAGAGAAAAGTCAGTTAAAATCTCTGCATGTTGGTGCTGTTGATGTCGACTTGTTTTCAGGAATTTAATAGATTTCTGTGGAATGGAGTCTGTAAACTGATTAATGACAACACCAACATCATGGCCTGGACCTTGTATAATTTTCAGAAAAGACTGAATTGGAAAAAAAAGAAGAAAAAAAGCTTACAGGCGGTGCTTCTGTGTGTTCTTTGTGGACAGCTGTGATTACCCTTTGTTCAGTTTTATAACTGTGAAAGAATTACTATAGAGCCTTCACCCAAAATGTTAAAGGCAAACAGAAAACTGGGAAAATAATTTTCAAAATGTAGTGTGCCCAATTAGGCATGAGTTAGCTTAATGCCTGACTGCACACCCAATTGACACATTAAATTTGTCATGGTTTCCTTTTGAGTTTGGGTAATTGTGCATGCAAATGAACAGGTACTCATATAACCTGTAATTTCCATAAGTAATTGACATATTTGCATGTGTAATTACTTTCTTTGTAACTGAAACTCAAATTTTGACTATCTTAATATTCATCAAGGGCATGAGCTCTGGTCCTTTCAGCAGGAAATGAAGTTCAGTGATCCACTGACAAATTGAATCCACCTCAGAAAAGTGGGGAATTACCTCACCAGCCTAGATTATCCTAAATTGTTCTCTTTCTGATTTAGGAAGGAGGGGTATCAGACTGCATCGGCAGTGACACCTGACAAGATCCAAGCTAAATACGAACAACAAGGTTCTAGATACAAAAGGATTATTCTTAGAAGCCACTAAGTCCCTAAAGGTTTTTTTTAGAAAGAATAAAAATGGGAATAGTTGGTCAACCTGTCAAAGCTTTCTAGACTACATACCATAGATACTATATAGGTATCTATATATTAATGCAAAAAACTTAATCTCATCACTGCTGTGAAATAACCAGCATAACAGAGATGGGATAACTCATGACTATAATATGAACAAAAATTGGTATAGTATGCAGGGAGGACAAAGCAGGGAGAAACGAAAAAGTGTTTTCTTGCATGTACGAGATAACATGCTTGGTAACTGAAAGTACAAAGTATATCCCAAAAGTCTCTGGTTAATAGCTAAAGAGAGAATAAATGCTAATAGAGAAGAAACTAATAGGGAAGAAACACAGCAGGTATGTAGACAGATCTTCACAATTTGCCCTGAAAAACAAAGATGAAGCTTAATGGCAGGTATGAAAAATAGTCAAAACAGAAACAGGAAGAAATACTAGGTCTTTGAGACAGAATGTGGTACATGGTGGGCCACAAATTGAGCATAAATTAATAGGGTTGTGCAGCTGTGAACATTGTGTCTGGGACGTATTGTCAGCAATGCAGCCCACAGGATTTCTGTTCCTCTCAGACCTGTCTTGATGAACTACATTGCTGTGATCATTACACTTCAAGAAAGGCATGAGAAAGTCCAGAGAATCTCTGGAAAAGGTGGCCTTTGGGTAATATTGAAAAAACTGTGTCTGGATAAGACAGAATAGAAGATATTTGGGACAATGTCATAGAATTTAGGCATATGGAAGTCTGCTACAAAAAAGGAGAGGATAGACTGTTTTCCAAGCTTTTGGCAGATGAAGGAACAGTGATAGGCTTTGTTTTCATTAAGAAATGATCAAGTTGGACATTAGGAAACACTTCCTCCTTATGAGAGAAAGTGACATTGCTAGTCATAGCTTTGCACTGTATGAGCAGGCATCTGCAGTAGTTGTAAAATCCTAATTGCTGGAGATATTAAAAACAATTTAGCCATATGTCTTTCATGAATGACACAGGGATAATTGATCCTACTAGAATTGGGCTAACTGATATTCTCAGGGTTGCTTCCAACTGTTCTTTATATAATTCTGTCATTTGATGGTTGTATTTAAAATTATGTATTCTTAGTAATTGCATAGTCTTTTAAAAAAAGCAGAATTGAAAAATTTTACCATCCCATAATTTTTATCTCTTTCGCTCATACATGGTCAGGGTCTTTTGTTTACATCTAAGATCATAACAGTTTGCTGAATCAAAATAACACCTCTGCCAAAGGGGATATGAATGCATTACCGTTATGCTTCTGACCTTTTGCCAAGAACAAAAATGCATACTCAAAGGCAAAGAAGAACTGGGCGTAGCATCAGGGTTTCTTTTGTAAAGTTTCCAGTTAACTGAAGATTAAAATTTTTAATTACTATTGGACCGAGTAAAAAATGTTGGTGTGCAGATGGAAGGCATCCCTTCAACAGGCCTGTTTCTGTAGAAGCTGCAGCTACCATACTGCGAGTGGATAGCTGATTAATCAGGGAGCTGGCTGGAAAGCTGTGTTTAGTTCTGTTTCCAGATCTCCCATAGACTTGCATGACCTTAGATAAATCACCCTTGCTAAGCCCTTGAAGGAACATCCTCTGGTTTATGTGTTTCACAACTCCTGTGCAATGAGTAAGAAGCCATATAGATCAGCTATGACCTTGCTGATGATTTACTCTGGTAGGAACTTAATTCAATACAGAGCAGGACCAGGGCTGGAATTTAGTCTGGGGGCCTCACAGGGCAGTTATGATTAGGAGGAAGCTCTGCAGGTGGTCTGGTACCAACTCCTGCACAGATCTGAACTGTTGTCAAAATTATGTCATTTTACTCAGGAACTATCCAGTGAAATTTTGAAAATCTCTGAGGATTGGTCTTACACAGTGTCTCTGGGCACCTGTTCCGATGCTTACCACTCTGATGGTGGTTTTCTTTTTTTCCCTCACTGGAAATTGTGACCATTGGACCTATGAGGAGACTCTGGTTTTGCCTTAGAAAAGGCAAAATAGCTGCACTTTAGGTTGTGGAAGATTACAGTCGGTCTTTACTCTTCTCCAGGCTGAAAAAAACCTCTTCCCTCAGCCTTTCCCCATGCAAGCCCTCAACCATGTGACTGACCCTCCTCTGGCCTGTCTGCCAGTCACACATCTTGTCCTGGGGTGGCAAAACTGGGGACAGGACAGCACATACCTCCACAAAAGCATCAAGAAGAGGGGAATAACCATTTTCGCCAGTTCCCTTACTGTACACCTGTTAATGCAGCGCAGCATGCTGTTAGCCTTCCTCACTGCAAGGATGCGCTGCTGCCTCATATTTAACTTGTTTTCTAACATGTATTTTCTGAAGCCAGCCAGTCGTTAGCCTGTACTGTTGCACTTCCTTTTTCTGTCCCAAGGCATTAAAAATTATCTTTGTTGAAGTTTGAATCTTTGATCCCAACTTTGAGCAAGTTTTTAGTCCAGCAAGTGATTCATCCATCTTGTAGTCTAGTCATCCAGTCCATATCCCCAGATTTTACAGTGATTATTTTTAATTAGTTTTCTGTATTCCTAGTTCCATTGCTATAACTTAAAATTTTGCTGTCTGAATGAATGACAGCAAAAACACACAGGGGAAGGAAGTTTTCTATTTTCATTTAAAAATGAAGAGGAGTTATTTTTGTGTTTGAATATACTATCAAGCAGAAGCTGTTCTAGACAATGTCTATAGCAAAAATATTGTAATGTTATTGCAGGGAGAGAGAAATACTGAGTCATGCTGACTGGGTAATAATAGTGCCCACCTCAGCTGGTGCCAGAAATCACTAGCAAGGATGTTTGAGAAGATGAGAAAGGAGTGCTGTGCGTCTGCACAGGAGGTCTGGTTCTGAGTACTCCAGCTATGAACATCCTGGCATGTCCTAAAGGCAGCAAAATGATTATTTCACAAGTTACAAGTGGCTGCCAAAGATTATATGTCCCAGCCATCTCATTCACTGTTCATTTGCTTCCCTCCCTCCCTCTAGGACAGTTATTATTTTGTGCGGGTTACTGATTGGACATTAAACTTCCAGAGGGATAATCCTAGCAGGAGTCAGCACATTTAATTTCCCTGAAGCAGGAATGCTGAAAACTTTTACATGCAGTTCATTAAATTTTGTTCTCATTAAATTAAAATTCTATGAAACATATTTATTTGACTCCTATTGCTATTTATCCTGCTTTCTCTGGAGTATTTACTGGAGTCCAATGTTAATGTTATCAATCAAATAAATTAATGTTATTGATCAAATTTTCAGTGTTATTCCTATTATATATTTAATTCAGTAAGAGTTCTGACCTCAAGAATAAGTCAAACAAATTTAAGAGCAGTGGTCTGTTCACTTTAAATGAAAATTATGTACTTGATTTAAAGGAATAGTTTCAACACTACATGCACAATTTTTGACCATATTTCTATTCCTCCATAAAAATATTTTGTTTGGAGAGAACAATGAAGTACTTTTTCCCTTATGAAGGAAAGAACTTCAAAGAATCATGTTATCAGAGAGAAGCAGAATATATAAAAGCACAGATGCCTGAAGGAAGAGGCCAAAGGAGACAACCATTAAGTAATTGGATTAACCCCTATTTGGCCCTTTTCAGCTGAGTGAGATTTATTTGGATAACATGCTGGTTTTTTCTTCCAGGTTTATACACAATGTAGCAGTCATTTTCAAAGACTGAAAAAGAAATTGAAGCATGCGTCTCAGTAAAAGTCCCTGTCTGGGTAATATGCATAATAATGCATCTTTCAGTAACTTAAAATCTGGAACACGATTGTTCCAGTAGCCATAACCTGAATAATACACAGATGGAGATATTTTTTGCATACAATGTCTTTCTAAATTGCAGCTGCAAGGACAACTTAAGGAGGAAATGAGAGCTTCTCTCATTTTACTTGAAAATTGATTTAAGAATAAAAAAAAATCTATTTAAAATTAGAATAAAGCATCAAAATCTAAGACTTTGCAAACTGGAAGTCCAAAGTGTCTTTGATTCAAATAAATTATATTTTACATTAATCTATAAAAAAATTTCACCAAGAGCTGAAAGAATTGATTGTGCCTAGATCAGCTATATTGTCTAATTTAAAAACAAAGTTATTTCAAAGCAGAAAAACATGAGAGTTTTGTTAGAAAATATCATAACAGTTAATTTGGAAAATTTTGAAAGTTAAACCCCAAATACTTCCTTCTAATATCTTAGCTTTCTCTACAGATATGTAATTGAAAAATTCTCTAACAAATATATACATTTTATAGCAGCTGTAGTAGGAACTGCTTGCTTTTCTCAGAGCCTCCATCCTAATTTATCTAGTTTCTGCATATTTTGCTTGAGGAGAATTTCAGCAAGGACACAGTGCATTTTCCATTTCTGTGGATGAGGTGTTATCAGCATTTGCTTTGTCTTATATGATCATAGGTCTGCAGTGATAGTGGTCCAGCCTGTGACCTTCAGCTGTATCCATGCAGAACACCCAACCCAGCCACAGCAACTGCATCTATTAGTGAGATAAGGATGGGTTTGGGGCCAAGGGGTAGCTGGCTGATGCTTGATTTGAAAGGGATCAAAGTGCTGCCTATGGGAAACAGAAGGAACAGACAGCAAAGAGAATATTGGGACTTTTGACTCAAAGAGGCAAATAGGAATGAAGCTAGTTCACTGTTAATATTAGAAAATCAGAGAGCCACTATAGAGGATGGGATCTAGTTTCTTCTTGTCCTTCACTCTCATTTAGTTGTGTAGTTGGGCTTATTTCTTTAGTCATGCATTTAATATCTATTAGTTTTAGCTCAGACTTTGCAATGATTTTTACTTTGCAACTGTCTGGACACTGAAAATATAGCAGAACTCAAGTCTGTGCTCATTCAGAGCATATCTTCCTGGAGTGCACACACTAATGTTTCTGTATTTGTACTCTCCACACAGTAGGACCTAAAGAGGATTTTGTTTAATTTGTTGGCATCAGACCAGCTTTTCTAAAGCATCTTCTGTTTCCTCAGGCCAATCTGTTATTGCTGTTGTCAGAAGGAGATGTGTTCCACCCCTTGCCTCTGAACAGTCCCCTTGCCCACAGAGGGCACTGCAGTCAGGAGCTGCCTGACAGGGTCCTGACTTGCAGAGGTCAGTGTGGTGATGGACATGTTAAATGAAGCACAACCTCTCTTCCGTGTTGGATGGCCACCTGATGCGCTTTTACATGTTTCTACAAACTCCTGGAGGATAGCTGTAGTCTCAGGATCTTTGGAATAGTGTCAGGAGTTTGCCCAAATGTTTTGTCCAAGCACTGAGAGTCAAAATTTACATGAAATTGTGACAGATAGTATCATGGTAATTACTGTCTTGATATGGTCATGACTTCAGCATAAAATACTTTTCATAAACCTATTAAATTTCATCTTAAAAGCAGCTAGTTGTTTTGTTGGGTTTTTTTATTTTTTCCTCTCACAATATAACTTTTGGAAGGGCTGGTTCAGAATTCTTATTCTAATGCTGTCTAAGGTTAGTGATAGCCGTCTTTTGGTTTCCATTATGTGTTGACAGTTTTCTAAGTAGTTGTCCTCAAGATTTCTTGAAGGTTTTCTTCAGAAGCTTGAGTGTTTAATAGTGTAAGAAAGTTTGTACATGACTGTTTATTTATATCTTTTACAGTCCCATCCTCTTCATTGAGAAAATGTTCATTTCATCACACAAAATTCTTTGAATTGAACTGTTGTATTTTTCTCAGCTAAAAGCTTTCTGCTTGAGTTGCCTGGGATAGAATTTCCATGAGAAGGTGTATTTCTGGATCTAAAAGGTTATAAAATATCTAGAGGCTCATGCTTCCTTTGTGCTCTCACAGGTTTAGGCATAACAGTGAGCAAAGTCACTGATATATGATATTTTTCCATTCCGCAGCTTTTTTGGTAATATTTCATCACCAGAAACTGTCACACTCTTATTTTACACTGAAGATCCAATGCTGGACTAATTACAGGGTCTTCAAGGAACACAGAATGCAAACCAGACAAAAAGCATTGTTAGAAGCTAAGTTCAAGATTTACAACTCTTTTCCCTCAATTATTGTGCAGAATTTCAGCTCAGAAGAAACAAGACAGTAAAAATGTAATTAAAATGCCATAAATCTTACAATAGTGCAGTTTCAGACAAAAGGATTCCCTATCTCAAAATCACTGATAAGCCTGAAGGAAATTGTATGGACCTATGTGCTCTTCCTTTTGTTAGAAATGTGGAGCAAGATCTGACCTTAAATTGTAGGAAACATTCCTATCTATGTGTTTATGTAACTACCAGTCGGAAAACCACACAAAGGCTCTATTAAACAACCTTGCTTCTACTGTTCATGTGCTCTGCATGGAAGTGCTTTGATATAGGACCAAAACCAGAGAGGTCTCTGTCTCTCCAGTGGTTTCTTGCCGTGGGCCTGATGCATTACGGAGTGAAAACATGGAGTTTTAGATAAATATCAACAAACAGGATTTTATAAGTTTGGGGATTTTAACAGACCCTTTGCCCCAAAAGATCTTAGAAATACTCTCACCATACAATTTTTACCCAGCAGAACCAAGAACTGGGTGTTCTTATTTAGAGCCTTGCGCATCACCTGCTGCCTGGATGCCAATTTTACCATTTTGCTATCCATCCTCTTTCATGTTTTAATCTGGAATATGAATTACTGATGCATGAAGAGAGTGAACTGGTCACTTGGCAGGAATGAAACATCATTCTCTTTTTCACTCTTGCCTGCCCTGTGCCTTCATTTTCCTTCCAGAATGCTGCTACTGACATACACCTATGCTTCCCTCGAGTTAAAGATATCTCATTCCCATCTGAATATGAAATATCTAGAAGGTACAGAATAATCTGCTGTCCTCGGCCTTGACACTAGAGGCAATGGGTCATTTCACCTGTTTCTGCCTTTGCTATGAATAGCATTGCAAAACAAGTCTCCACAAGAAACAAAGGAACTGGAGGTTAAGAGTTGATAGTTTGATGCCAGGAAGCGGCACTGAATTGTTCACCTGTTGAATGATTTATAGGGAATATATGAGTTTTCATGAGGAAAGTGGAAAGAGTATTTTTTCTGGTAATGTCATATGTATAACACATTTTGGGAGAGAATAAAACAGAGCAAGGTCCTTACTAAAACCCTGAGACTGTCTCACTGGAGTAAATTTGTTTTTTTTATCTCCCTCATCAGAAAAGCAAAAAATCTCTGTTCACCACTGGATGTCTCCCCATTTCTCCACTATTTCGATGGATATTTTTCACAATGTAGACAGGAAATTACCTGTTGAATTATTTATTTTTCAACAGAGGACATGAAGTCACAGTGACCCCAGTTTTCTTTTGTGATAGGCTCTTCACAAATAACTACTTTGAAAGTCAGTGCAACACATAGGTGAGATGCCCTAGGTATGTTTAATTATTTAAGTTAACTTTCATCCTCTTTTCTCAGCAGTCTTAGCAAATTTAATGTGCACTTTTAAGGGAGACTGTTACAAATGTAGAGTCTCGTTTTGCTCTGAATAAAGTGCTGTTTTCCCTCATTTTGAAAATGTTTTTTTCTAGTTTCAGAAGGTCGAAAAGGACAGGTTCATATCTTAAAGAACTCAGAATGGGCTTGGATTTAATTATAGCTAATAACTGAATAATACATGTTAGGAAAGATGTGAAAACCCACAAAGGGGAAATTGACATGAAATATGTGGCCAGGGTGAATAAAACTGTTTTTTTTGTGATTTATTTCAATGATCAAATTGCTCTGCCCCCAGGAACTGAATTCGAAATCACATGAAAAATTTTGTGTGACTTTTCAGCAAACAATATACAGGTTTTAATAGAGCAGGCAATGGATTCTGGGACAATTGTTATTTACTGTCATAATTTTAAATCTGAAGAAGTTATATTTCCGTTAGATGAGTTAATATTTCAGATGAAGAGCAGATGTTGTTGTTAGGAGAAACAATGTTGTCAAAATAAGAAACTAAAAGTGTAATACTTGCTTTATAATTTGCTTTTTCATCTGTGGGGAACTGCATCAGTATTTTTTGCCTAGGTACATTCTTTTGTGTATGTTTGCATAGCTGCATCATATGGATAACCAGTCCCTCAAACATCAGTCCTCATTCTCATGCTTTTTCATTTCAGAATTATTAGCTATCAGCTCATAGTCCCTCTGTGAGCAATCTTCTACTCTGTAGTCGTCAGTATCATTCCTGTCTGTTACTCCAGTTTTGAGGATAAGCTAGTTCTTTCCTATCATCCCTGAATTGATAATGTTATTCTTTATTAGGCCTTATAAAAGTCGCATTATTACAGTCCTAGTTATTTTGTCCTCAGCAATGTTCTTTGGCAATTAAATCAATTTTGCTGAAGAACTTTTTTCTGAACTATCATTTCTCTGAATGTGTTCCACAGCTTGACATATTGATTTCCAATGTATTACAAAGGGATCTTTTTCACACATGAGAAGAAATTATAGTTTCATTTTATGTTTCATCAAATTTCTTTCTACTAGAAAATTTGTAAGGAAGAAATTCAAGCCCCCCTATCACTGAAGAGATCGGACATAAAATCAAGTAAATATCTTTCCTGTTTGCATAAATTGTCTAAGATTTTAATACACCACATGTTGAACAATTGCATGATCCTAGGAAAAACATTAACATTCAGTCACTCATAGCTAGGACTTAAATTTTAAATTCACGGAGTGATTTATTCTAACATATAATAAGCAGGGATATCAGAGAGGAAATGAGAAATCAATCTGGTACAGTTACAAGCAGCATAATATTTGAGAAATTTTAGAAGGCGTCATGCTGAATAAACACTTTTCTATTCTATATAAAATATTATATACTATACAGGATTTTTATAAAAGGTAGCAATTATATCTCACAGCTGGGAGTCGTTCCACTGGATAAAAATTTAAGAAAAGTAGCCTTTTGAGTGCACAGATTTTGTGCCTTAGCCCTACAGTTTGAGATTTATCCTGGGGACAGCTGCACAATGCTTTTGGATTGCAAAGAAAAAATTGTTCAGTTCCAGAAATTATAGATAGAGGGGACTTCTTTCCATCCCAAGTGAAATAGCTGGAAAATTAATCAAAGAAGAATTTGTGAATATTTACCTGAATTTGACTGGTAGGGACAAACCAATAAAGACATGAGAAAGGGGAATTGTACTTTCCTAATATGTTACAAGAATCTATCCAGAGAAATTTTTTATTATTTTATTGTTAGCTACAATAGTTGTCCTTTAAATGAGTCATTTTGTTCCTATATTTCATGGCAGGTATTGGATTTGAGTTTGTTTTTTTTAAGCCAAGGTGGCTATCTTACTGGCTGTACTAGTTTGAAAACAAACCAGTGGGAGGCACTAAGTCAGAATAACAATTTAATGGAAATTAAAGAAAAGGGGAAAAAAAAAAGGTAAAAGAAAACACTGTCAAACTGACAGAGTCAAGGTACAACCTGACACCCTGTTAGGCAGGGTGGTGGTAGCAGTCTGGTAGAATGGTGGCTGCAGTCCTCTGAAGCAGTGATCCTGTAGTAAAACAGTCTGCTCTTCCTCAGGAAGTCCAGTGGTGGCTGTGTAGCTCCTGTCCTCTGGAAACCCAGTGGGAAGCCCATGTCTCTGGTGTTCAGAGTCCCAGATTATATCCACGATGGGATGCTTGGTTCCTCCCTCTGGGTGGAGCATCTCACAATGGGGTAATGAGTCATGAGGCAAAGTGTTGATTAGGCTCATTAACAGAAGATAGTCCGGAGGGAGTTATCTCTGAGTCAGGCGGCAGGACAATGATGGGCAATTAACAGAAAGATAGTCTGGGGGGAGGAGGCAAGGAAACACTGTCCCTCCTGGTTTCAACAGCTGATGGGGATGGTAATAGAATACACTGCAACCCAGGACACTAGCTCTAGAGGTTTAAGAAAAAGGGAAGAGGAATCAAAGAGAACTATTACAGTCCCAAAAGCTGCTATTTTCAACCTAAGAAAAATTATTGTGCCATAAATCTGTTTCATTAACATGTTCAAATGTTCTCGTTCCCCACCAAGTAATAACGATTTAAACACCAAATGATGTCTAATCAACAGCTTTTCTGATTTTCACTAACTAGCTCCCACAAAGCATGATGACAAACTACTTCTTCTGAAATCAGTTTCTTCATTCTTTAGAAACTTCTGCTCTAGTGATAGAAAATTGTACTTCGATAGGCAATAATACCACTCCCATTGGCATTATTTCTGACCATTCCACAGGTAGAAAAGAATTGCTTGTTCAGGCAAATACCATGCCTCTGATACTGATTGCATAGTACCAACATAATTCAACATCTGTAGATGTTTTATCTGATTTCACCTTTATATGGGGTTGTAATAGTAATTAGTAATTGGACTAAAGTCAGTGGAGTTTTTCTAAAATGACTGTAAATATTTATATTTGGAAAGCATTGGTCTGTAAATTATGAGATACAGAAACCTTGTTTCTCCAGTTATTTCAGTGAGGTTATTCCACTTCCATGACAGCAAAAGTCCATTTAACTAGCCTGTAGCAGTCATACCTAAAATTTGTATTATTAAAACAAGTATTTTTTGTTATACCAGAATAATTTTCTTAAATTTAACTTGAAAGTTCCCTTTATTTTTTTCAGTTTAACCATTTATTTTCTTGCAGACTCCATAAATATTTTTCTTCAGTTGGATTTAAATTCAACCTTGGAGCATTTTCAAAATCAAAGTTTCTTGAAGAGAAAGTGAAATAAATAGTCTCCTCCATAGAAGCTGTTAGTTTGCCACTCTTTGCTAAATAAGATGCAGGAGAATCAGGAGAGGAAATAAGGTAAATGAAATATTGTTAAAAAAAACCCATCAACAGGAATTGTCACAAGAAAGTATCTGAGGTGAAAGGCTTCTTTGACAAATAGCAGACTTTGCTTGGTTCTCATAAATTAGAGGGCTGTAATTTTTTTGTCATTAGTTGACCAAATAAAAAGAAACGGAAGGTGGAATGAATTTATGCATTTGGAAATTGGAAAATTACCAAATTACTAAAATAAATGGCAGCATATCAATGGTTAAGGCATTTCCACTTCAATAATGTACAGGAAAGCAGAGGTCACCCTCCTTAAAGGATTTTAAAAATTTAAACACTTCCGATGGGAAACTTGCCATGTCATAGCTCAAGCCAAGCGATTTCTGAGTTTTACCTCGGATTGTATTACCTTTTTTGACAAAATGTTATCATCGAAAGAGAGCTATACACAGTAGATAGCAATGTGAAAACAATGAGGTAATAACAATATATTATGTTGTCAAAAATTTCCATTTTTGTACAGAAATATTGCTAAACCACAAATCTGCAATTTCTATAGACAGAGGTTAGCTACCAGAAAGCCTTCTGACTTTTTTGAGGTCAGTTTCTTAAGGAAGGGAGCTGATCAGGCTTTATGACTGCTCATGTCTGTTTTCTTTATGCAGTTGTGTACAGTTAGGCCAATTTCAACAAAGTTTTTTGGAGGACTTTATTCTTAAATTGACTTTCTTTCTGCAAATGTAGCATGGAGCTGTCCCTAGATGGAAGAGAAGAGGTCTTATTGGTGCTTCTCTTGGTGGAAAAACATGTGGAGATGGGAACATCAGTAAGCCATCCAAGTCGTGGTGCACTTCAGACCGCCTTCAACATACAGTGTCTTGAGCTCCTCTTAATTTGCTGGAAAAAGCAAGAGGGCGCCATGGAGTTAGGTCAAAGGCAAGAGCTTATGACATTATGGGAATAGGTCATAAGGATTTGGCAGACATCTGAGATAAGGAAAATTACAAGAGTGTGAAAGGGAACTACTGTCGTGGAAGGAAATGGGAGATACATTAATTCAGCTTCTGCCAAGCAACACAAATTTTTGTCTCCTATGTTTATTTGTTCATTCTGCATTACTAATGCTTGTCTCCATTATGATCTCAAACAAATATATTTACCTTTCTATTCCTTGTTTTCTCTTATGTGTAATGATACTATCCATATTTTGGAGAAGCACACAGTTTTTAAAAAAATACTTTTGTTATTAATCTTCCAAAGATCATGACTCCAGGTGAGCCTAATTAAAATAATAGGGCCGTATGCAAAGCTAATTTTGGCAAGGATGTGTCATGAAAATTTTATACAGAGAGAATTAATTCCTTTAATGTGTTGCTGTACTAGTGAAAAAGAAAGTCTGATGACAAAAGGGTTTTGGAAAGGATCTTGGCAATGGTGGAGAATGGTAAGCCTTTTTAAGAGAGAAAAAATGTACAGTATGAGAGTTTAAAAATGGACAAGAGTATGATTGGTACTGGAATCAGTGAATTAATTGCATGGTATGTATCAGACATCAAATGTTGATGTGAAACCTAGAATGTTCCAAAAAGCATGTAAATAGTCACACTGATGAATCATTGGTATTACTTTTTGAAAGGACTGGCTTAAACTTTTGGATGTTTTGACAGTGATTCTTCATTTATCTACTTCTGTTTTGCAAATCACAGGAGTCATGTGTTTCAGACAATTATTTGCGGACTTTGTGTTGATTATTCTTTGGGAATAAGTCAGGAACTTAATATAGGTAGATAAATTAGCCTAGACTACTTCTCTAGTCCATGGGGAGTGATAAGCACTTTCAGAAGGTGATTCAGAGCAATCAGAATCAGCTTCTATCTTCACTGGCTACATTAAATGTTTATACATGAATGGAATAGATATACCCCAGGTGGGAAGCAGTCACTGTAGTGCGGTAACTTATTTGTTGATGCACTAGAATATAATGAGAGGAAAAGTGCTACAGCTGTCAGACCACTTCTTAATATATCTCTTTTCTCACAGAGAGAGGATGAAGCTGTTGCGTTGATAAAAAGGAACCAAAGTGTTCCTGTGCCAGAGCCATATGAGAAGAAACAATCACTCAGGATCTCACTTGTTCTTCAGATTCTGTCAGGGCTTTCCTACTACCATCTCATGAACAAAGTTTGTTGAGATATATAGATCTTGTTGAAAGCTGTTCAACACATAATCTACACAGTATATATTCAGTTGATCAGTCTGTTTCTTCTTCATGAAATCTGTTGTTCTATGATACATTTTTCATTAGGCAGCTTCCCCTGAGTCTAACATTAATTATGCACCAGACTCTAAGGGAGAGTCAACAAAACCACGTGACATGAATGAGCGCAGCTGAGCATTGACAGGCTCAGACATTTAGGATCTTTGTACCAGGATTTCCCAACAGAAGGGTCAAATACAGATGGACTTAGCTCTACCTTCATGGGCTAAGTCTGAAAACACTTCACTCTATCTGGGAGCATCAAGATGAATCAGAATCCAAAGTCACTTCACCTTGGAGCCTGCTAAAGAGGCACTTTTCTCATACAAATGAACATTCTTTTCCTAGTAGCATGTCAATGTTATCTGTCTTACAGATGATACTGGATTTTGGTTTTGTTTCTTTCTGACATGTTGCGGTACCAGGAATTAATATGTTAGTGTTAGCTTTGCTTTGGTATTTATGTAGTCATTGGATGTGTGACTTGCAAGCACCTAATTAAGACAAATAAACAGTGCCAAGGATCACCACATTTGCTTTATTCATGATTGCTTGCAATGTAATGGAGGACAGACAACAAAACTTCAGCAAAGGTCAGTGCACAGAATGGCCAATGGGAAATACAACTATATTCATCCAAATGTCCCCCCTAGCTAAGTATTTTGCTGAAAAATAACCCCGGGAGAAATTAGGATACACACTGGTGAGTCAGAAATTGTCCTTGCCAAGCTCAAAGACCCAACTGACTTTAAACATTAGGGAGAGGTGAACCTGTATACAGAGTCAGCATGCACAGAAGAACCTTTTCTTAATAGTACACCATAAATTAATCACCTAATATTAGCAGATGACTTCTAGTTCAAATACGTGGCTTCTGATTTAAATCAGCCTCTAATATGACAGTATACGTTCCAGTGCCAAACCGAGAGGTCTGACATAGTTCCTGCCCCATAAACCATGGTAGGTACTGAACTGTAAACCCCATGTGTTCAACAGTGGAGCAGGTATAAATACTTGTAGGCTTTCCATTAGCAGTTGGGAATTTGGCTATGCATAAAAAATCTGTTAATCACAGAAGTACATGTGAAGGTCTTACTCAGCTCTGCCGTCTCTGGAACGCATTAATTATTTGAGCATTCAGACAGTCTTCCTGCAATCCTCACCTGGTGTTCTTATGACAGACCACATTGCCCATCAGAGATGATGCAAAGGGAGATGGTGTGTGTATGTCTGTGTAGGACACGTGGAGACCTGAATATCTGTCATTGTCATATTCAGCAAGGCAAGTATGACAAGACAATCCTTACTCCATTCACTAAAAGAATAGAGATGGACTTTATGCACAAAAGGTTTAAAACTAAAAATGCTGATGGTCAAATCAGGAATGGCCAGCAGTGATATTAGCTTAAGTAATTTGGGCTTCTTTTCTTCAGGAAGTGAATTGAGAAAATGATTGCTGTCTCAGCTGGCTGCACTGCCATGTGGAAATAATGCTCAACCAGTAGCAGATAGGTCTGGCTTGAAATCAGCTTTTAGTACTGAGTCCTGCTATCCCACTGCTATTCCCTTAACCTCTACAGCTGTTTGATTATAAAATTTAGTCATGTGCCAATAACATGTCCTCTGAACACCCTGGTGTGGAAAATGAATAGTTAGGTTTTCAACAGATGTCTGTTGATGGATTATTTTTGTCAGGAGATGAATTGTTTTATTGGGTTCTGATGTTCTATTGTGCTCTTAGGCCTCATATCTCATCACTTCATCCTATACTGTTTATTTTCACAGCCATAAATTTGGTTAGTTTAAATACAGGTGTCAACTGCAGTCTGTCATTTTACACATGAATAACTTTTGTGACTGATTTTACCTTATCCGCTAGATAGATACAAGTATCTATCCAGATTGCCCATGGTTCTCCATTTTGGTAGAAGGTTGTGCCTCTCCACTGCAGAGTAGTTGGCTGTTGGCAATCTGTATGTTGGCAACATGTGTGTTGGAAGTACTCAGGCACTCGCTGAGGTTTCCAGGTCTGACACATGCAACAAGGCTGCTGTATTTCTGTTTAATGGCCATATTAAAATTAACCCACTTGGGCACAGCCAGATTTTTGCAAAGAAGCTGTCTCTATGGAAAGAACTTCTAAAAGGGAACCAGATGTTTAATTCTGAATTATTTCAGCACAGAGCTTATTCTTAGTGTTTATGAATAAACAACGTAACAAAGTACATGCCTTTTAAGAGTCAAGCAGCATTGCACACGTTCACTATGCTGGAGTCAACAGTCTGCAGCACATTAACCTAGCATTCTAAACCCCTAAAGTAAAGTGCCCCAGAGGTTAATTGAAAAGCGACTACTAAAGACATCTTCCTTTTTCTTCAGAACTGCGTATCTACAGAGCTCAGACAGCTGTTCTCAAATAAACACCTAAACAAGAGCAGCCTCACGGGAAATCTGTTTTAGATAGCTTGTGCAAGTACTAGTGGAAATTAACACAGGCATTTCTTGAAAAATTTTTGAAGATAAAAGAAATTATACCAGCAAAAGATGTAAATGTTTAGTAGCACTTTTGCTTTATTTCATTCCTCTATAAAACAGCACAAGTAAAGACATCCCCGTTTCAATATTTCTTCTCTGATGAATGACAGTGTAGACTTGGGCTCTTCAAGTTGAAAAAAAATTGTATGATTGGGGATAAAAGAGAATACCATGAAATCAGTGGTATCATAAAGGACAAAAATAGGAAGTGGCTGTATATTCCCTTCTAGTACACAAATGGAGGTCAAGCAAATGAACCTAGCAAATGGTAGGTGAAAATAAAATAAAGGCTATGATTCTTCACACAACATGCTATTAAGCAGTGGAACCCATTCACTCCTAAATATTTTGGATGCTAGTATTTTACAGAGTTTAAAAACTGGTTAAACTCAGGAAAGAATAATTTGTTTAAGATTACTAATCAGAAAGTCAGCCTCAGTTCAGGAAACTTATTTCTGATGTTTTTGATTTTCCAAGGAAAATACCATTATACATTTGCTCTATTCTTACTGTTTCCTAGGCTCCTTCTGCCAGCAACAGACATTGGTCTAAACAGAGGAAAAATATGTCTATTTTTCTGTTCAGGTGGAAAAATTTTCTAGTCTGGTTAAGTGGTGTGCCATTTTATTGCCATAGAAGAGACCATGCTTTCTTTACCCTATCTTTGGTGTATACTGTGTGGCTTATTTAAATTAGGTTGTTAGCTGTTTATGGAGTAGACAGAAGAATTTAAATCCTTCTGACTTCCCATTTCAGATTGTACCTCTCAATCCAGATGAGCAGGACACTTCTGGTGTAGCTAATGCAATGCAGTGCACTACAGACTTACCCAAGCTATTTCTAAATATACTTCCAGGATCCTAATCCACTCACTCACCTAGCTTTGTCATAGACTTTGATACAGTTATAACCTAACAAGAATGCAAAATAACCTAACAAGAATGCCAAGCACCTCTTTTTCTTTCAGTAGTTTCATGACATTAGGTGATGCTCCTTTTCCCTTTTTCATGTTTCATGTAGGTTCATCCTAGCTTCATATCTGGAGAACACTTGCAAATGCCGGGGAAACTAACAGGTTTCACCTCTTATCTCTCTTGACTGATTGGGCCACTCTTGCATCATTACAATACTTGATTCTAATTGTATACAAACACTGATAATTGTAATGGATAAGTGCTCTAATCTGAGAGTAATTTACTGTTTATGCTATTTGCATGTATGTGGCTTTCAGTACTATCAGAAGGCTGAACAGAAATTGCACAATAGATGTTAATTAACTCCTGAGAACAACTTTTTAAACTAATACTCCTTATTCACATGTTAGTACAAAAAAAGAAAGACATAACAGGATTACCTACAGGAAATAAATTTTTCAGAGTTTGAAAAAAGACATGGCGCCAAAATATGACATATTTTGTGCAGAGAATTCACTAGAGACATCTGAAGAGGAATTCAGTGTGATCATGGTGGCATGGAAAGTGAATGAAGTTTGCCTCAATCTGTTGAATAGCTAAGAGACTGAAGAAGTTAGAATGTAGGCGTTAGTCCCATTGGTGTTGGATGGAGAACCCACATACTTAATAATATAGAAATAAACCATCACGTCATAGACGCCATGCTGGAAGGAGACTATGTGGTGGTTAAAATGATTCTGTTGGCTAGGTAGGTTTTTCATTTTCCCATCACAGAAAAAGTTAAAAATGACTTTCAATTTAATTATTTAAATTGCCTCTTCTTTCTCTATTGTACTCAGAGCAATTATGAATTTGGACAAGTCTTTTATCATATGCTAAATGAAGCACACAGGGCATTCAGAAATTATGTCACTTGCCTGCTTTTTGTTAATAATCACTGTTTCATTGGAACTGCTCCTTATCTACAGCACAGAAATGCCCAATAAAGGTTATTTTGATTTATTAAAGAAGTCTTACTAATTTGATTTTAGCTATAATTTTTCATTTAAGTGAACTTTTCATTGCTTTTATTAACAAATTCAGGTGGTAAAAATAATTATTAATGGAAATCCTTTAATAATATTACAGTATATCTTCATTATACCTTAATCACTCGAAAGAGGTACCTGCAAAAAAACATTAAAACCATAAATGCATTTATGATGAATAACTGTTTTGACTTTTAATAATAACTGAATAACTGTTATGATGAATAGCTTACGTTGACTCTGCATTTTCATTATGATTTTTTTGTAAGACAAAAATTGCCAACACATGGGATCTTAGATCCAAGTTTATCTAAAAAGCATGAAGAAAAAAATGTTGAAAAGGATGAGGAAACACCCATAAATTAAGACAAAGATAAAACTTTTCAATTATATTTTCCTATTTTCTCTTCATCAATGGGTTTATAACCTTTTTTTTTCAGCTTTTTCTTCCGAAATGCTTAAAAACTATTATTCATACACAATATCTCTGATAGCAAAATATTTTATAATGGAAAGGTCATTTCATGTGATAAAATAGCATATTTGAATAACTTGTTAAAAAATAATTCAAGAACATTTTTAGTTACAGGCAAAACTATGGATATGGTGTCCATGAATTCACGCTGACACGTTGCAATATCTTGGGGTGGGATGGTTATTCAACTCCACAGGCCCATTTAGAGTTCATTTATAAATGTTATGTGACCGGGCATCTAAATCTGTTTCTTTGAGGAAGCTGATTCCTTCAGACATCCTTCAAACATGCTTAAGAAACTTTGACAACAATGTCAACAGTATAGAGAAATTGAGACATATAATGGCTTAGTCAGCACAACAATAGAAAATCCGGAGTGGGGGAGCAGTTTGTGTTATTTATTACAAGTTAAGCATGCTTTGAGTATGTGTGCTGGTTTTGGCTGGGGTAGAATTAATTTTTTTCACAGTGGCTGGTGTGGGGCTGTGTTTTGGATTTGTGCTGGACACAGGGTTGATAACCTAGAAATGTTTCTGGTTTAGCTGACGTTTACACAGGGCCAAGGCCTTTACTGCTTTTTGTACTGACGCACTGGAGAGGGAAGTTAGGGGTGCACAGGGGGTTAGGAGGAGACACAGCTGGGACAGATGGCTCCAACTGATCAAAGGAATATTTCAGACTGTGTGACATCATGCTCAGTATATAAAGTGGGGCAAAGCAGTGAATTAAGTCCTCGTTTTGCTTTTCTTGTATTGGCAGCTTCTGCTTTCCCTATTAAACTGTCTTCATCTCAACCCAAAAGTTTTCCAGCTTTTACCCTTCTGGTTCTCTCCCTGATCCTACTGGCAGGGAGAGTGAGTGAGTGGCTGCGTGGGACTTGTTTGCTGGCGTGGTAAAACTGTGGCAGTATGTATGAGAGCTTGGGTCCTGGGAGGATCTTCAATGCTTTCAGTCTCCTGGAGCTTGGCTTTTCCATGGTGAGCAAGAAGCACCTCAACAGGTTTTGACTATTTTTGGTTTTGCCAGAAATGAACTTGTAGGTATGTGAAGGTATCAGATCAAAATGAAGGTATCTAATGAGTATTCCATTTATAGCCCTAAATTTTTCTTAAACCATTTTTCATATATCTAGGTCCTTCTTTATGGTTCAACAACTAGAATAATTATCTTCATAGCATGTTGAATATAGAGAAATACATTATTTCTTTGTTCTCTACACATTCAGTATCAATTGAAATACTTCTGTTTCATCAGGATATTGAAAGACAGTCAAAAATAGTCTCTATAACAAAATAAGGTGATGAGTCTTCTGAGGTCCAGATTCCAGGCTTCCCTTCCTTGTAACTTGTCCATGCTCTTGATCACTCTTTTCCTACTTCAATATGATATATCTGAAAAAGTAGGTTTGTTTTTTTTTTTTAAAGAGAAGTTAAAGAGAAGAAGTGGAGATCTGTTCTACAGTGGGCATGCTGAAGGTTTAAAAACATTTAGATAAAAATTAAAAATACAATGTTGGCACTCTACATGTTATGATAGGTGGGATAAAGTATGTTTGCTTTCATTAAAGATGTAGGACGCACAAGACAACCATGTACTCGGGGCTCTAAATTCGTCATGCACTACAGAGTTGAGTCAGAAGAAATATCTTGCACTCTGGACAACTGATGAGCAAATATAGTCCCATATGGGCTTGTTGTCCCAAGCACCACTGTTGAGGAGCTCACCTCCAAGGTAGGAGAGGTTCAGAGACAAATATTCTGTACTCATGTTGTGGAAGGCACACCTGACTCTAGTATTGCCCCTGAAAGGCAGACGTACCTTAAGGATGTGACCTGCCATTGGTTTGAGGAGTGGAAATGTTTCAGTTAACTCTAGCAGTGCAAATTCAGGCTTTCAAGATGAAAGGAAAGACTGTGAAAGTTTTATGCCTGAACTGAAATATTATTGGCTACTATGGTTTCATTGGTGTCCCTGCAGAAGAGTGAATTACTGATTATGAAATGAATGGTTTACACCTCTGTGAATTTGAGGCAATAGTAATAAATCAAAGGAAAAATAAAACTCCTACACAAATACAGTAAGGAAAGAAATTTTCCTATGTTTTTATAATATCCAACAAAATTCCAACAATCCTTATGTTCTACATAGTTTTGTGGGAATGGGGAATGTCAGGGAATATTGTAAAAATATTGTTTAGAGTTTGAACTGATTTATGTTCTTGTTTTTTGAATCCCACCTGTGTATATTTTTCATTTTAGATTGTTTCTTATATTTCTTCCTTTTGTTCTCAAAGAGAAACAGGAGGAAAATGAAAGCAACCTACTTTTCATAGGATCAGGGACTTAGGAGCCAGCTCTGGTATTGGGGGTGTGTGAAAGACTGGAATGTTAACAGTTAATGGCTCAAACTATTGACCATTTGCAAAAGCAGCAGGGTGCACACCCATCACCAGAGTGTACAAGCTGGGTGTTGAACAAGATTAAGAAAGAGGCTGAGAACCAGAAAATCCTGCAAGGTGGGGTAGTCTTTTTTATTGTGCCCAAAGTCCTTACACAAGTGGCTAAGCTATGAAAACTCCCTCTGGGGAAAACTCCCATCTGGGGAAGTACCAGGACATCCTGTGTCAATTCCAGGACAACCTGAAGGTATTTGTCCTTTTTGATGGGCCATAATTGACTCAACCATGCTGATGTAAGAGGCATCTGTAATGTCTTAGAAGGTGTGATAAAACATCAAAGACTCTTCTCTTGGTAAGAATAAAAAAACAGTTAGAAAGTCTTGTGGAATCTCAGTCTTGTGTCATGTAGGTAACATGGGATTAAAAGGGGAGAGGGAGTGAGAAGAGAAATTACATTAATATATCAAATCTGATATTAATACATTTGCTTTTGGCATCTAAAACCTGACCTAAATACAGAACATTCTGCATTGCACTATATTTGTACATCAAGATTACTGCCATATACTAAAACCAAGTCCATTTCTAGCTTTACTTCTAGTCTCATATCATCACAGCAACATAGGTGAGTCTCACATAACTTTAGTCTTATGAAAGCTACTAAGATCTGCTCTTAGCAGCGAGTGAAGAAAGACTTGTTCCTCTCATGGGTGATTCATCCCATCCCTCAGATTTTTATTTTAGATTAGGTGAACTCATCAGCAGTTACCAGTTTCTTTCATTTACTACAGACTTATCATTGACTGCCTTAGACTGGACACCTGACAAGCCAGAGATAAAGTGAGAAAAATCACATTCAGTGTCTTTTGAGTGATACAGTTCCATGTTCACTCTGAGCTTTAGCTTTTCTTCTATATAATCACGTCTTCACTGTGACCTATTGGGAAATTAGAAATATAGCCTCAGAGCTTGCTTACGGTTTGTTTTATAAATTTATTCTCATAAAGTCTAAAGTAACAGAAATATATAGTGCAGATGGATTTTGTTTTCATTCCTCTACAAATTAAGGCAGCTCCAGATGCAGAAGTTAGTCCAGTTGCAGGAATCTTAAATGACAGGATTTAATTTCTTTATGTTGGTGCTATTTGACATTCCTGAAAGAGCAGTTGTGCCAGTGGGATTCGCAAAGGTTTTACTACTGAAGTGAGGTCTGACTTACCAGAAAGAAGTTTAATGCAACCCACTGTTTTCAAAAATATCTGAAAATATGCCATAGAGTTGATTGTCAGAATGCAATAGTTACAGTGAAACACCTCAAATGCTGTTTTAGAAGCTGGTTAAATTTAAACGCGCATATAATTTCTTGGCACTTCAGAATTCATTGCTACAGCAAGAAAAATAGTAAGGATATATACTAACTCAACCGCAGAATTTAGGGTTAGAATGGGGATGGTGAGGTGATTATCCTTGCCTCTAGCCAGGATCAGCTGTTGCAGTGCATCTTTTGACACCTTTGCAAACCTTTCCTTTGAAAGTTCTGAAAATTCTGTGGGGTCTACAAATTTCCCACTTATTAACTATTTTTGTAACCAGACAGTGGTATCTAACATTTAACCAAAACCCTGAAGTATTTATATATATTTTTTTCTTTGATAGTTGGAGCATAGGCAGTGAATCTAAGCCCATTTTCATTTCTGCAGTGAGAGGAGTGTGCTCATTTTCTTCTTTTTGTCCTCACACATCAGAATTTTAGTCAGCAACCAGAATCACATTTCTGGTAGTAATACACCATGCAGATCAAAAGAGATGGAGCCTACTCTGCAGGAAAAAAAGTATTTTTAGATATGAATATTTGTTCCACATAGAGTTCCTAATATTGTTATATGAGGTTATAGTTTTTTGTAACACAAAGGCAGAATTATTAAACTCAAGGCTGTGGTTTGCAAGGAAAACATAGTGGTTAAAAAGACTGAGTTGTTTTCTACTCTGTCATGAGTGACTGAGAGATGCATGCAATGGAACAAATGTTTCATAGAATCTTGTGGAAGGCTGAGACAGGAACCGTGGGAAGGGAAAAAGTTTTGGTGGTGTGATATCAGGCTCTGTACTTCTCTTCCTGAGTTTAGATAGTAGATACTTGTCTCATGAGATAGCAGTGATTATTTTTTTTTCTTTGACAAATAAAGAACAGAATCATTATCTAATATTTGTTCCAATAGAAAAGAAATTAAACATATGAAGAGTCCTTTGGACACGTTAAAAGAGCAGAAAAGAACAAGGTAAGGAGTTGGTTTTCTGTCAGGCACAATGATGAGATCTGGGCCCTTCTGCTTTCCTTTCTTACACCAGTGAGAGTGTAATAGAAATTATTTCCAATTGAAATTGCATAAAGGGATGGAACTCGTTACATTTTTTGTGTAATCTCACATATTTCTCAGCTTTTAAATTGGATGAGTTTAGCAGTTACTGTTTTGGTTTTGTCGGTTTTCAGATTAAGACAAGTGTTAACACTATGATATACATCAGACTCTTGATAGTTAAAGACTAGACGACTTTTTAGCTAAATTGTCATTGTCATAGTACATAATTACAAATATATATATGTATATATAATTATTATTATTATTATATTTTATTGAGATATATGCCAAGCCCCATGCTAATACGTAGCAAATGATGGTTACCAACAACAACAATTAACAGAGGAACCAGACTAGAGGAGTTCAGGAGCACCCTGCTTGGGTGCCTTGTTTGGCATGAGCTGGGATTTGACAGATTCATGAAGCAAATAATACCCAGTCCTCACACACATGATGAAGATCATCTCCATAAATACTTTTGAGACCATATCTGGTGGGTAAGGTAATTACTTGCCTGTGAGGTGACAGCAGTTCCGTCCCCAGGAAGAGCCAAGCTTTCTGACATGTCATAGATGCAAGCCTCCATTGTCTAGTATCCAGTGTTTGATCAGTTTTCCAAAGAGCACTGGGATCACACTGCACAGAGGCAATTTTTATTTCCCAGAGTAACATGCAGTCAAAATTCAGGGTGATGTTTGTCCATCAGTAGAGGGTGGTACAGACCGCTCTGTGTATTTGGGTGCTTGCCAGAAAACAGAGAAGGAAGAGAATGCTAATTTTTTAGAGGGTCAGTGTTGCAATTATTAAAGGATCAGGGGCATGGATCATTGATAGAATTATGGGATCAATAGAAGAACTGTACAAGCAATAGGCCTAGAAGCAAAAGGCCTGTGTGTGAGAAAAAACTGTCCATGGGAAAGTCCCTGTGTGAAGAAAGCAAGCAGGGCTGGGAATAAAGAGGAAGTTTTGAAACAATGCAGCTGTCCTGATAAGATGTGCTAACCAGGGAAAAGGGGGGTGCACACTGAATTCTTTTAATCATAACATGACTGTGAAAGCTTGCCAATGTAAGTCCAATTATGTAGAAGTAGAAATGTGCTTTGATAAGCTTTAAGCCACTTAGGAGTTAACAAGCTGGTATACTATATAAGTGCCTTTGGATTGCTAATAAATGGAGTTTTGCTCTTATCAACCATATTGGCTTGGACTGCATTCTTCTCCCCCCGCCCCCCGCTGGGATCCCCAGGCTCTCGTCCCTTTACAATTCCAACAGGTCAGCAGCTTCAGCTGCAGAGCTTGCAGATTTATGCTGGCTAGGCCAATTGATTTGATCAGGGATTGATACCCATCAAAGCTATTACCAAAAAAATAGTTAAACAAAAGCAGACAAATCTTGGTTGTGGTTTGCAAGGGAAATTGATTGAATTGCCTACTCTGAACATTAGCACTGTACATCCAAAGATAGCTCCTCAGAAATACTTGCCAAAGTGAATGTTACCGTCCCAGGGAAGAACAGAAATTTCTTGAGAGCAGCAAAATCTGTGTAGCAGTGACCTTATGGTTTCTTGGTTTCCATTACCTCCAAATCACCCAGAGCCTCATTGTGCCTTGACTTTGCTCTCATCTGCTTTCACCGTTCTCTTGCTTCTCATTTCTTCCTGGGGTGAATGTCTGCTTGCAGATCTGGTCTCTCCTCTCAGAAAGAGGGAGAGGGAAGGAGTGGAAGAAGGTCTTCCTCAGGAAGGAGAGATTCCACTAGCACATTTGCACTCATGTTTGTGTCCTTTATCTCTCACTATTACGCACGTGATTTTCCACTCAATAGTTTTTCTCTGTGCATTTTTTACATAAGTTTAAAATTGGTATCATAAACCAGTGACTAGTTTGGATATTTTGGAAAGCTTTCTATTAAACCAAAGTCTGTTTTCAAACTTTTAAATAATTTAAGTTGGTTAATTCTAATATAGAAACCTTAATTTTAATGTATAAATCCATGCACATTTAATATAATCTAAGTTGTTGTCCTAGCTAAACATTTCAGTGCTCCAGAATGAAAAGATTTACAGCTTTTCCAATTTTTCATCTCCTGGAGAACAACATTGATGGGTTTTGTCTGAATCTGTGTCTCCTGAAGGTTTTCATGATAGGAAAAATATGATTTTCAAAATCAAATACAATAATAATTGGCATAGATTCATCAGTGGACTACAGTGAAGTGATTTATGGCCTTATGTTTTACATAGCTTCATCAATGTTAACAGGAGAACAGTAACATAAACCTTACTAAAATGGCTGTAGTTGTGTTTGTGGAAAGAAGAGACAGGGTGGCACTGGAGACTGAAACCTCATATAACTACAGACAGCATGGGAAAAAGAGAGTGCTTAATCTACAAAACGTTTTTTAGTTTGTCTGAAACAGTTTTTAAAGAGTTGCACTATATTCCAGCTTGAGTTATTTGACTCCATATAAAAGGCCACAGGTTAAAATATAAGGGCCTGTTTCACCTTTAAATTCCATGAATTTACAAATGTATGCTGAGGGAGTGTGCTTAGGTCACTGCACATCCGTAGGAGTACAGGTGCCTTGCTGCATCCACACACACACACATTTCTTCTCATCAGTCTCTGTATGCTTTCTTTCCACTGATTGTGAAAGTGATGATATCTAGCTAGGGTGTGGCTCCACTAGACGTATTTTTCAAGTGATTCTTGTTTGAGCCATCAACAGGGAAGAAGCCATACACAGTGTGAAAAGAATTCATTGCTGGCATCTCAGAAAATAGCACCTCTGTCACGTACTTCTGGGTTTAATTATTGTTTGCTATTTTTTAAAAACAACCTTTAAAGTGTGTGAAATTATTGGAAAAGGTCTCCTTTGATCTTATTAAAAGTATCAAACAATTTAATTTGAATAATTTTCTTTCACTTAAAAGTTTTGGTTGAGACGTTTATATAACCAAAATAAAAGAAAGTTCTGATCTAAAAATGGGAACCAGAATTTTCTTTGACTGAAAGTTCCATTACAAGCCTAAAGTCTTCAGCTCCATCGTACAACTAAGTTCTTTGCATCTTAGCTGATGGTATTATTTATACAGAATATCAGTATTAGAGAAAAAGTGTTAGAGAATGATTTTAACACTCTAACATATGCATTTATCTAAATAAAAACAGAGAATTATACATTTTTGGAAGCAAAAGAATGACAATGATTGCATCTGATAAAAAACCCCTTCACAGCAGAGGTCTCAATATGAAGGGTGATAGCTGTCAAATGGGATCATACCCAAACTCGTTAACTGCTCTATTTCTGCAATTTTTTGAGAGAATTTGTCAACTAAATTGCAGAAATCCTTTTCTTTGTAGACTGCCAATCACTCCCATCCATGACACAGCTGCCCACAAACAGATAAATCTATAAAATATCCCTATGAATATGTGAATTGGTGTCCCATACCTGGATTTATTTTGAAGTATTCTTGCCCTTGATTACATGGACTTGTCATTTTCACTAATTGTAATCCACTGAAACTGTAGGACATCAATAACATTGCTATCAGCTGAAAATGCTAAACGATTTTTTCCTTAAATCATTAACTTTTGGGCAAATTAGAGGCATGCTGCTGGCTTTATTTTCTGGAAGTTGAAGCACCCAGATGTTTCATTTTCATGGCATTTAGCATTTAATAACCTCAGTGTTACTGGTACTAATTTTCTAAATGCTTTTTCTGCTTTTGTTTTGAAAATAGATACATGACAAAAGGCTTTAGTACTTCAATTTTCTCTTCTACTGTTTGGGGAAGATACCAAAATGATCAGCTAAATGATCAAGCAGTTAAAAAGAAGTGAATTTGGGGTTGGATCCAAATGTCCCTATAGTCTATAGGATTCCATTAACTTCTAGTACATCTGCCCAGAGATGATAAATCAGTTGGCAAGGCATTAATGGGAAAAACCCACCTGGCAAGAAACTAAAAGGGAGGATGATTTGTATGATTTAAAAAATAAGGGTCATAAAATCTTGGAAAAACAGGTTTTTTAGTTGGTTTTTATCTTCTATTTTTTTTCTTTTTTTTCATTATCATTTTTTGTGAATTTAAAAGAACTAATTTGATCTATCAAAGAACGTGTTGTCATTCCAGTTGAAATGTAGATATACCAGTATACCTATGTACACACTTATATGTGTAAGAGAGAAGAACACGGTATTGACTTTCACACTCAAAAATTCAAGTCATCGAGCAGCAGTGAAGCAGTGCTTTATTCAGATTTTCTTAAGGCAGACTTAGACACACTCACATCAAGGCAAAGGAGACAAGATAGGCTCAGTTGTTTTGGGAAAGGCTGGTCATATCACTTTGGCAGGAAGATGCAATATTTAGAGAGGCACAGGGAAGGTTCTCATCAAGTTATCTTCATGTTGCCTTTTCTGCACTGAAACACTACTTCTAAGCCCTAATTTAACAGCATGGTACTTAAGACTTCTCCTTTGCATTGTTTCTTTTCCGAAGGAAAAAAACCCCACAGGAGGTGGGTTGCACAATAAACGTGCATTTATATCTTTGTCATTCAGCTGGAAAGTATGTCTAGACTATTAATGTTAGCAGCTTTATTTTCCCATTTCTTTAGCAGGTTTGAAAGCAAGAAGACCTTCACTTTGTAAATACCCCTCTTTAGAATAAAAAAGTAGATGAATTAAATGTTTCTGTTACTCTTTACCAGAATCAAAATTTTTCAGTTTGGTGATTGAGTTTCAAAAAAGTTTGCTTTTTCTATCAGGAGGAGCTTAATATGGGATACATGGGAGAACAAAGTAATTTCTGAGCAAAATTTAGCAGAAAGAATGCGAAAACTTTAGAATTATGAAAGCAAATCTCATACTTAACAGGAAGAAACTTCTTATTACCTCTGCTGCTACCCAAATTCAGCAGTTTGCCGTTTCAGCCACCAGCCATACTCTCTAATAGAATTTTATTGGTGACTGAGACAAAACCCAGAGGCTTAGGATATGGACATGCTTATTACCATTAGATATTCTGAGAGAAAATTAATAGAACATTTCAGGTAAAATCAGATCTGGGAAGGAGTTTGCCTGTTGGCAGAGTATCCATTAGAATCATAGAATGATAGAATGGTTAGGATTGGAAGGGACCTTAAAGATAATCTCGTTCCCACCCTCCTGCCTTGGGCAGGGACACCTTCCACTAGAGCAGGTATCTCAAAACCCTGTCCAACCTGGCCTTGAACACTTCTGGGGATGGGGAGTCCACAATTTCTCTGGGCAACCTGTTCCAGAGCCTCACCACCCTCACAGTAAAAACTTTCTCTCTAATATCTAAACTAAACCCAACCTCCTTCAGCTTAAAGCCATTCCCCCTTGTCCTGTCACTACATGCCATTGTGAAAAGTCCCTCTTTAGCTCTCTTGCAGGCCTCCTTTAGGTACTGGAAGACTGTTATTAAGTATCCCCGAAGCCTTCTCTTCTCCAGGCTGAACTGCCTCATCTCTCTCAACCTATTTTTGTAGGAGATGTGCTCCAGCCCTGTGGTCAACTTAATGTCTCCCCTCTGGACTTGCTCTAACATGTCAACATCTTTCTTGAGCTGGGGTTGCCAGTCCTGAACACAATAGTCCAGGTGGGGTCTCACCAGAGCAGAGTAGAGGGACAGAATCACCTCCCTTGACGTGCTGGCTACACTGGTTTTGATGCAGCCCAGGATACAGATGGCTTTCTTCACTGCTAGCACACACTGCTGAGTCATGTCAAGCTTTTCATCTAACAGCAACCCCAAGTCCTTCTCCCCAGAGCTAGTCTCTTTCCATTCTCTGCCCAGCCTTAACTTGTTTTTGGGGCTGCCCCAAACCAGGTGCAGGACCTCGCACTTGGCATTGTTGAACTTCATGAGGATGACCTGGGCCCACCTCTCAAGCCTGACAAGGTCCTTCTGGGTGTTATTCCTTCCCTCCAGCATGTTGACTGCATCACATACTTGGGTGTCATCAGTAAACTCACTGAGGGTGCACTGAAACCCGCTGTCCATGTCACCAACAAAGATGTTAAAAAGCACCAGTCCCAATACTGACCCCTGAGGAACACCACTTGGCACTGCTTTCCATTTGGACATTGCACCACTGACTTCAGCACTTTGAGCATGATCATCCAGCCAATTCCTTATCCACCCAGTGGCCCATTTGTCAGATTCACGTCTCTCCATTTTAGAGATATAGATGTCATACGGGACAGTGCCTTTGTACAAGTCCAGGGAGACGATGCCTGTTGCCCTTCCCTCATCCACTACTGCTGTAACCCTATGGTAGGAGGCCAAGAAATTTGTCAGGCATGATTTGACTTTAGTGATGCCATATTGGCTGTTACCAACCACCTCATTATGTTCCACGTGCCTCAGCATATTTTCCAGGAGAAGCTGCTCCATGATCTTGCCAGACACTGAGGTGATACTGACTGACCTGTCATTCCCTGGTTCTTCCTTATCTCCCTTTTTAAAAATGGGTATTATGTTTCCCCTTTTCCAGTCAGTGGGAACTCCACCAGATTGCCATGACTTCTCAAATACGTTGGATAGTGGCATAGCCACTTTCTCAGCCAGTTCTTTCAGGACCCATGGTTGTATCTTGTCAGGTCCCATAGACTTGTGCACCTTCAGGTTCCTTAAATGGTTTTGAACTCGGTCTTTTCCTGCATTGGGTGGAGAAGAAAAATGGGACGACTTAGGTTTTTCTTAACACAGAACAAGAATCAAGTCAAAGGGAACACAGGGGTCACAATTTGAGCAAGAACATATTTTTCCCCTTGAGAATAATCAACTCATCCAGAGAAAAAGGCTCAAAATTGTAAACAAATTTTATCTAATGAGTATTGGTAAAAGAGTTATGTAATAAAAGTGATATTTAGAAAGTGCATTTTTTGCAAAACTTTTCCAAAGGAAGCATTTCTGAATAAGTTGGATTGCTAAGCTTTTGGATCAGGCAAAATAAAATGTATTCTAAAAATTTTACTCATTTCCATCATAATAAAAGACAACATTGGAAACTGAAGGAAAGTCCTGAGAAGTATTTACTACATTGACTAACCCAGTCCTTGAGATTTGAGGACTTCAGAACAAATGGTTGTGTGGTGTATGTATCACAAAAAATGTGCATGCTCAGAAATCTATAAACCAAGAGAAAACCCAAAAAGTGTCATGTTATTTCATTGTTTAATTGAATGGCTAAGAATTCGGCATTGAGAGGTACCTTCTGTTTTGCCCACAGGTGAATAATATGACTTCTTAAGTTTTTGGTTAATTGAGAATTTATGGAGAACTTCTGGTATGCAAGCTATAGATCTAGTGACATTTTCAGGTGTATAAATAATACATGCTTCATATTTTCAATTGCCTTTGTATTTCTTCCTTCTGGAGAACTAAAAGGTGGCAGAAATATCACCTCTTTAAGATGAATCTTTAACAAATTCTTCTTTTATGTATGGTTCCTGCCTAGGAACCCTCATAAGACATTTTATATTTACTCTTATTTTGTCAATTACAAGCCCTTCACACCTTAACTTTCATTATTACTACTCATGTAAAACTTTTAATTTTTTTCTTGGCTTCCAAAATCTTCAATCCCTGGAAAGAAGTGCTGCCAAAGGTGTGTAACTGAGGGCAGTCAGATGCTGACTGTTTTAAGTTCAAAGCAGCTTAGAGGGCCAGTGTTCTCCCTAAGGGGATAAGTCTCTGATTTCTTACTATACTGAGTGGTGGAAGAGTATTAAGTAAGATAGGAAAGGGAAAAGTGTTTCAGCTGCTCTCCTGAGTGCCTGTGTCCTAGCAGATAAAGACATCTCTTTACAACTCTGTTTACTGAACTTCTCTTATGTTGTCTTAGAGTTTTTGTCATACAGAATTTGGCATATAAACAAGAAAGTAAGTGGCTGTGTATAACAAAACATAGCAGTGTAGTTCTAGAGCTGAGGATTAGTGGAATAAATCTTTGTGGTAATGTACAATTTACAGATGTTCTGTCTTGTGTTCTAAGTGGTGACCCCAAGTGTGGGACAAATAGCATTTTGCTGGTTTTTAGTAGGAGATGTATAAGATCTGTGTAATAACCAGCTGTGGTGGGTCAGCCTTGGTTAACAGCTGCTCACTCCTCCCCTCAGGGAGGGAAAATAGGAAGAACAAGAATGAGAAAGCTCACAGGCTGAGCTAAAGACTGGCAGATTGGTTACTAATTACCACTGTGAACAAAGAAGACTCAGGGAAAATAAGCTCACAAAAATGTATGATTTCACGATTTGGATAGTGGGAAACAGAAAGGCAAACATTAAATCAACATCTTTCCTCTCCCTTTCTCAAGCTCAAGGTCACTCCTTCACACCAGTCTCCATCAGTAATGATTGGCCCACGGTGGTTCCTCTTCACTGCTCTGTCCTTCTCAGACTTTTAGCCTGCTGTGGCATGGGTGCTCCACAGGCTGTAGGGACATCTCTGCCCTGATGTAGAGCAGCTCCTCTTCGTCCTCATCTTCTGGCCTTGGTTCTCCATCTGCTGCTTTTCACTCTTTTCATTCTGTCTTCCTCTCTCTCTGTGGCATTTTCAAACCTTCCTTACACATGCTTTCCTTGAGGCACCACCATCAGGGCTGTGGGGCTCAGCTCTGCCCTGAGGTGGGTGCCTTGTAGCCATCTGGAACCAGCCATGTCCAGCCCAGGGCTGCTCTTCACAGAGGTCACCCTGCAGCCCCCACCAGTGCCTGGGCACCTGCACACTGTTAATCACTAAAGGAGCTTCTTACACAGACTTTCTCAGCACCCCCTCACTAACTGGTGCAATAGGAATGAGCCATTGAGAAAAGCTCCGATTCACCAGAAGGTTTTAAAACAGACAGAATTGGACTCTAGCTGTGACATGGGTAGATGTGTAAAACTGAACAGGGACTGAAGGATGGGGATGGAGTCTGAGGGCTGCACCAGCAAGAGCAGACAGCTCTTGTAAAACTTATCTCACTAGGCTTGCTGCAAATTGACTGCTCCTGTTGACTTCAGCATGAGGATTTTAGCACCTCAGAGAAAAGTGCGCAGCCAAACTGCCGAGTGATACACCTCATACATGGGATGGCCCACCAAACTCTGCAAGGCAAAGGACTCTTGAACCCCAGTGCAGAGCTGAGCGCCTGCAGTTGTATCACCTTCAGGCTCTAGTCTGTTTCCCACACCAGCTCATCTGCCTTAACCATTGCTGATATAAGCCATAGTTCCTGTGGAGTGTGGGAGCTGGGAATCTCACCTTTTTTTGCGGTCTCACTTTCTTGATGGCCATTTTCCTAAGAGTCTGAACGATATACTTGTCATTGGAGATCACAGCTTTGTCTGTACTGGTTGTGCAGCTGTATTATAAACAAGCCCTTTGATGAACATACATGATTTGGTGTAGATGGAGTCCTACCTCGAATGACTGCAGCACCATTTAGCTTTCCATCAGAGTGTAATCAATGAAGTGTGTAAAAAAGCTGGCTAACTATTGCTAAAAGCCCATTAGGAGTAAATACAATGCAGAATGGGCAATTTTCCAGCCTCTTTGTAATCAGAAAATTTCTGAAGCTTGAATACATAAACCCTTGTCCTGCACTTTTGAATTCACAGAACAACATATTAGAGCCACTGAAACAGGGTTTATATTTTTTATTTTCCAAAATGTATAACAATCAGCATATGTTTTTGCAATATTTCAGGCTAACTTGAGTAAAACCATGCAAACCAGGAATTTTTTTAGTTTCCAGGTGAATTTAAAGAGAAAAACACTTGCATCTCTGAGAGCGGACCTGTTTCTCCTGTTTTTCCAGGCAGTGACATAGATTAGGAAACAAAATTAAAAGATTGATTTTATATCACTTATGCAATTTTGTTAATTGTTTATATTTCCAAAGCTTTCAGATATCTAATTGGAACATTGTGAAAATGAGATCTGGAACAAATTCTTGTCATCTCCCACCTCAGATAGGAAGAAAGGATTAAAGCTAACTATAATGAAAAAAAATTATTTTTCCCAAAGAAGCTGAAAAAAAATAAAGGCTTATAGTATATAAATTTTTTGTCCTGATTATTGGTGTTAGATAAAATCTTGAATTAACTGATTTTGCAGAAAGTTAAAATCTCATTTTTAAGACAGCTTTCACAGTAAAAACCTAGGGCAATAACATCCATAATAATATATACAAAATCACAAATTGGGAAGGAAAAAGTCACTGGAAATATAAAAAGAGACACAGAAAAAAAATTTGAAGATTATCATTTACCATTAAAAATTCTCTGTTGTCAGTGCTATCTCTGGAGCAGATTTCACAGGGGTCTGTGGGAGCATTCACCATGAACACTCATATCTATAGTGTAATTCTACATGGGAAGAGCTACTTCTAGAGCAGGACCTGTTCCTGCTGCTTTCTGGTCACCACTGCCTAAACTGCTTGTAATGACGGTTTTTGCAGCACAGGACCTGTGCAATATCAGAGCACATTAAGGCCAAGGATCCAGTTCACATAAGGCCATGACCAGTATTCAGAGAGTACCAACTGGACCCAGAAGCGTAACAGCAAAGCTTTCTGAATTGCACTAATCTGTCAAAGAATCAGTTGTCCAAAACTTACATGAGTCAATTATTTGATTAGAAGTAAGAATGGATGGGGAAGGACAGTGTATGAGGAAGGAGGCCAATGCTATCTTGATCTAAACTAAAAATAAAAAAGTGATATATAGTTTTTGGTGTGTTCAGACTCTACAAGTAGTCACATTCTACAAAGAGCATCATGTTGCTTCAGCAGGAAACTACATAACTAAGGTCACTGCTGTATATTTCCCAGATTAAATGCAAAAATATAGTAAGGAAATGCAAACGAATAGCAGCTTGCAAAAATGTATGATTATTTACATTGCCAGACGTAGACTGGTGAGATGCCAATTTTCAGTCATGTGCCTTTACATGGATCAAATGCCAACCTGTCTCTTTCCTGGGGCAACAAATCCCTTATTTCTACATAAATGCACAAAAAAGGGTTGAGGACAAGCACATCTACTTTCAGTTCTACTGTAAGTTATTTACAGTAGTGTGCTCTGAGGAAGTCTTTTCATTTCATCTAGTAAAACGAGATACCTGGATTATTTAATGTGTTTATGTTTCTTTTTTTTTTTTTTTGATTTTTTGTTTGTTTGGGCTTGGTTTTGGTTTTTTGTTGTTATTCACTGATCTGAGATAGCATGAAATTCACATAATTACTTACTGGAAATTTGGTTTGCTTTAGTTTCATGAATGGCATCTCACATCCTAGCTTTTCATCTGGCTTATGCTAATAGCAAATTGTTGGCTGGTATATTGTCCATTTACAAGGTTTTTGCTGCAAGACAATCTGATTTAGCCACAGAATAAAAGTGGAAGCACTATAATTATTTCGTTAGTTTCTTCGGACTTTCATGTCGGTAAAACAGTGGTTTTCCTAACCTTTGCCATGTGGTTTCACTTTCTCTTCTCACTTTGGGCCTTAGGAAGAGAAGAGCTTGTATTTCACCAACAGGCAGGGCAAAGTGTCCGTCCTTTTACAGCTTCAGATTAAATAGAAATATTCATCATTAACATGACTTGTGGAGTCAACTTACTGATAGTGTATTGAGCTGCTCCGATTAAGTGTGAGCTTCAGGCTACACTGGTCAATGAGACATAAAAATAGCACCAGTCACAGAGCACATTTTCATGACTTAGTGAGGCTTTTTCCTGTCAGCAATTTGATTGAATGTTAAGAAGAAATAGTTTAGGATTGCAGCTAGTCTTGCAATCTTGCTGATATAAGAGCTACATTCAACCTTTCACTCCTTAGATAAGATTAAATGGAAAAGAGACTCACTTCAATGCTGAGCATGTAGGTAAAGAAAAACAAGAGCAAAAGAGGCATGAAAACACACGCACATGCTCACACACACAGTCACATCAATGCTTTGTTAACATTGCAGCCTTTCCATGAGAAACTGGGCATGAGAAACTTTTACATTTCTGTCTTTGTTAAACACAGTTCATTACTGCTTGTTCTGCCTCTGCCCCATGGAAACTTTTTCCAGGTACATGTGTGCAAGTGGATCACGTTCTTGCAATGACAAGTACCGCTGCAGCTACTGTGGACCTCAGCAGAAAAGATAAAGTGCAAAATATCAGTGATCACAGGACTCAGTCTCTCTACTGCCCCGGTTTCCTTGTCTTTCTCTTGGAAGTCTTTGAGTGAGTCTTTTCTTCCTTGTTTGGAGGGGCATTAATAGGAAATTGCAGCCCAAATCCATTAGGTCCATTTAGGAAGACACATTGAAAGTAGCGGACAGGAGCTAGGAAAACAAGGAAGAGAGGATTAATGTTTGTGGTTTCCAAACTGGGGCCATGAATCTATTCCATGTTCTTTCAGAAAACATGTGTATGACTTCATTCCCATTAAGTGAGTTATAGCAGCACAAATCTCTAGCGTGATCACAAGCCAGGTTTCACATATCAACAGGATTTTAGCTAAAAAGCTCAATGAGAGATCTTGTAGCACAAGATGAGAAAATATTGGCAATTTCACATTTAAATACATCATTCTTCTCAGTGTTATAGCTCTACTTCTCCCAGAATACTTGTATTTTGGGATAGCTGAATGCAAGCCCATCAGAATTCACACATATATTTTCTGGTTTTTATACTTTGCAATGACTTTCAGATGCATTGAGGAGTTCCAGAAGGACTCATATCTAGTTCATATCTAACTCATATCTATTTTATTAGACTTCAAATGAATTATCTTTTATTGTGAATAAAGAGATCATAAATGTACCTATTTTCTAACCTTTCACAATCATGGATGTTTTCTCCCTTTTAATTTTTGAGTACTATGTATGTCGTTGTACTTTCCATTATATTTTAAAAGCTTTGAGAACACATGCTTCAGCACAGATGTAATTGATCTAATTTGCTTCAAAAGCTATTTTGCACTGTGAGATTAACATTGACAAGATTTTAAAGGACAACTATTAGCCAGTTATGTGTTTGGGGAAAAGGCTGGAGGAATGTTGGCATCTGAAACACATTAGTTTTCACATGTCTGATATTCTGATGACTTTTTCTTTCCCCTGATGTTCATCCCATATTAAAAAAAAAAAAAAAAAAAAAAAAAAAAAAAAAAAAAATTAGATGTTCCCTGTGAAAATTCTAAACTGAGATGGACTCCAGGGCTCCCTGCATTATAAACTGGGGCGCAGGCTTTATTTATTGACTTCCAGGTCTCATTAAAAACCATGTCCCATAGTGGAAAACAGAGCAGCGTGTCAGAAATGCTGGTATATTCAGTCCAGTTATATTATCCTCTGTGGTTTTCTTTCCTGACTCATGCAAAGGTTAAGTCTTTTTTATCTAAAAGCGCACTTGAAAAAAAATTGGAAATGAAATCCTTCTGGATCTAATGACTTACTGCTTTTTCACTAAGTCTAAGAATGGGAATGGTTTTTTTCCCAAAATTCTTAGTGTTTCTATGTTTCTCTGTGAGGTGAATCTCAGATCTCTTTAGAAAACAGAGATAAAGCAACTCCCCTGAATAGAGTTCACAGCCCAAATGTGTCAGACCAAGGTTCTCCTGTGAGGCTTGACAAGCCATGGACTGGTGAATGTGCTATGTCCTCCACCACTAACCTTTCTATGTACACACTTGGGCAGAACCAGAAAGTTTCTGAAATATATTTTCAACAAATAGACTTATTCCATTCTTGAACTAAGGTAAATTTCATGAGTAAAATTACTAAAAGCAATATATTGCCACAGGAACTACTATGATTAAAACCAGTATGCTCTAACCAAAATAGTTAGTCAGAGATTTTTCAATCAGATCTCTTAAAAACACCCCACAAACACAAAATCCCCTAAAATTTAATCACAGTGGATGCAAGATTGACAAAGATAAATTCCTTAAAGGAAGAAAAATGCCAATTACAAATCATTTTTACTGTTAAAAGGAAACTATTTCTGTATATTTTTTTATGGACACAAAAATGAAAATAAAAAAGTCAATTACACTCTTCTTCATGAAGAAGGTGAGTAGGGCACCATGCACTTTCTAGCTCCAATAAATACCAATAAATATTTTACTTATGGGTAAAAAAATTATTATCCCCTGTATTTTACATGCTATCAGAATGCAAAAATGTAGCTCTTTTTCTTCAGATGCATTTTTAAAGTTCTGTAAAAGACTAACATACACAGCTGCATACTTGCAAGTATTTTAAACATGGTTATGTTATTTATGTGTTGCAATTATAGCATCTCTGACACTACAATGTTTTCCAGAGGTGTTACCTGATCATCATTCTAAAAACACTAGTAGAACTAGCTGCTACAACAATTTAATTTGAAAACCTGATGTATAGTCTATTGTTAAAAGCCACTAAATTCATGAAGGGGAAGGGAAATGGCAAACTTTCAGATTTTTGCAACTCAGCCAGCAGCTACAAAATAATTATGTGGGCCATAATTCTAAATTGGAAAAAAAAAGCATAGAAAACAATTCTTTTGAAAATATTATATAAGAATTATGTTTATTTGGAATGTGTAATGCTAAATATAACTTTCTAATTGTTTATTTGGAATGTTAATGCTTTGTTGCGTTATTTCTATCTGCAATGTTTGTGAAGTGAGCCCTGTTTTTTGGCTAATATGTACTCGTGTTGATTGCAATATGTTGAAGTGATATCCAAATGTTTGTATAGCTTATTATTTATCATCTGTCTTTAGAAAACATCAGAAAAATGTTGGCTAAAGAAGAACCTCAGGAGAAATAGGGATGGTACTAATGACTTTGGAAAATTTTCAAGCTAATTGTTTTCATAAGACTAGCACAATTTGTTTCCAATTTGTGAAACTTCCAGTGTTGAAATTAGGCGCAGGCCATATTTCTTTTTTTTTTCTGGCATAGATCCCTCAAATACCCCCAAAAGGTATATATATATATATATATATAAAATCTCCCCCAAAACCTCACCCAAAACCAGGATGTTTTGGTTATTTCTGTGCCTAAAGAGTAGGAGTAAGACAGGATAAACAGTGCAAATGGGACAGGAGTAAGAACATGGGACTAGAAAAGGCAGGATGTGTAAAACAGGTTTTAAGGTAAGGAGGAAAAAACAATCATGCTTCTTCCAGGATGTGCTGGTTTTGGCTTGGGTAGATTTTGTTTTCTCTATAGTGGGTAATATGGGACTATGTTTTGGATTTGTTCTGGAAACAATGTTGCTAGTTCAGGAATGGTTTAGCTCCGGCCGAGCAGGATTTACACAATCAAGGCCTTTCTGCCTTTCACCCCACCCCACCTGCGAGGGGGCTGGGTATGCACAAGGAGCAGGGGAGGGAAACAGCAGGGACAGCTGACCTCAGCTGACCACAGGGATATTCCGTAACATATGGCATGATGCTCAGCATGTACACCTGGGGGAAGAAGAAAGGGGAGGACATTTGGAATGATGGCATTTGTTTTCCCAAGCAATGGTTACGCAGGGCGGAGGCCTGTTTTCTTGCAGATGGTTGAATGCCTGCCTGTCCGTGGAAAGGACGGAATGAATTCCTTGCTTTGTTTTGCTTGAGCATGTGGCTTTTTGTTTTATCTATTAAACTGTCTTTATCTCAACCCACAAGCTTCGAAAAAAACCTCTGTGAATATTTTGAAGATCTACAAATATGGAAAAAAAATTTTATTAATAATTTTTAACTGTATTTTCCTTGGAATTAATCTGAAATATTTCACCCTTAAAAGTCCCCATTTTCTTCAAATGTTTTTTTTTGAGGGTTAGACAAACTAAGGTACAATGCTTAAAGGATTTATCCTAATACTAAGGCAATGTTTATACCTGATTTAAAACTTAAGCAGATTCACTTGGTAAAAGGTTGAACTATTTTGATATGTTGTAGAGTGTGTGTGATCTAGTGGCTACAGTTATTAGAGTACAAGATTTGATAAGCAAGGTATTATGCTTCCAAATGTAGGTAGAGAAAGAGGTAATTTTCAGGTTTTGGAAATAGTTAAACTATTAAAAAGAAGTATTTTTCCCGTACTGTCTCTGTAGATTGTGTCTTATTAATTCTCCCAGTGCAAAACTACTCACTTATAAAAGAAAATTTCATCATCATCATCATCATCATTCCATGATGGAATGGATCTTTTATATTTTAGGTAATTAAGCAATCAGAAGCAGACATATTGCAAGTTTCCATATTTTCTGGTAAGTATCTCATATTTCTTTTTTTTTTATGGCTGATGAATTTCATACTTTTTATAAACTGAATTTTCTGTCTGTAGCATATTCTAACTTGTTAAGTAAAACAAAGTCAGCTGCCCATATAGTAAGTTTATGCAGGATGAAATCGCTTCAGTATTACACTTTTGGCTTCTTTACAATTCCTGTTCCATGTTACCCTTCTTAGACTGCTTTATATAGCAAACCTCAGCTGAAAAACATGCAGATAAGAAATTCATTTGGAAAATACCACCATCTTTGGTATTGTGTCTGCAACAACGTTATGATACAAACCATAGTCAAGAGAACAATTTGAATTTTGGCATGCAAATAAGAATAAAAATACATCCCACACTGCCTTTGCAGTTCCCACATTCAATATGAATGCAGAATGTCTTTCAAACTGAAGAGGATTCTCACTTTGAAAGTATTGTTTCATATCTTCACAACAAATGTTACCAAAAAGAAAAAAGGAGGAACAGTAGGAGAAAAACGTGGTTTAACAGTAGACATATTAAATAGATACTATCAGCTTAAGCAGGAAAAAAAAGCCTTTTATCTGGTCTGTACATTTGTTTAGGACGTAGTTTATTAGAATTCATATAATTACTTAAATTTCCCTTATGGGTGTTATGGGAACAAAAAAGTCAGTGCTGGAAAAGTATCACAGAGTTTTTTTAACATATTAGAACTGGTGCTCTTATATAAGGGCATCTGGTACCTAAGATGAATTAATGTCTAAAAGGCTGGAGGAAGGGATATTTGCTTCTTTCTTTTTCACTTTGGGAAAGGAACAGGAAACTTTCACCTCAAAAAAGATAAAAAACAAAAAGAGAGAGAGAGAGAATTCCTTAAAGTAGTTTTTTGCCAGGATGGAAATCAGTCAGAGAAAGAACAGCTAAGATGAACTCCAGAAAGAAAAGAAACCCCCTGGATTTGTTTAGGAGTTATGTAGTGGAAATGCTAAGTACTGCGGTTACTCAATAAAGTATATAAATATTCCATGGAGCTTATTTGTGCTCTTGATCTCTAAGTGACATGGGTGTCACATAGAGGGCTAGTTTCAAGATCTGTGTGGAATATTGTTAAGAGCACTCTCCTGGTGTTTTCAATTCTTTAGCAGAAAAGAGAAAAGCAGCCTAAAATAAAATTTATTACTCCGAAAGTTCCTGTTTATGTGTTACAATTATTAAAGTCTCCTTTCTAGAAGACTCAGATAGCTGTTTTTAATGCAAGTCACCAAATAAAATATTCATTAAAAAGAAAACTCTTTTAGCAATAACACTTTGGTTATTAATGGAAAATTACAGAGAATGTGTGACAATTGTTTTCTAGTTTGAATCCAATTTCCTCACTTAGAGGATGTCCTAATAGAATTAAACAATTCAAAACCCACAAAAATTCATCAATCATAGTAATCATAGCATTAGAAACTACTATTTGGTAAGCAATTACAAATAAAAGAAAAACTTTAACAACTGCACTCATTTACTTGTGACTGCTTCTCAGGAATGCACGTGAAGTGCAAACAAATTTCAGTGATCAAAACTGAACCATACAACAGCAAAAAATTCACTCCAACGAGTTGGCAGCCAAAGATTTTTTTGCTTACTAAAGAGTCAGGAATAGAAGCAAATACTTCTCCCCCTTGCTCTCCTTTTCCTGTCAGTCAATTTTGGCCCCATCATGTAATATTCAGTAAAATTACAGTATGACAAAGTGACCAGACAAAGCACAGGGCAGATGGGGAAGGGAAATCATGTGGAATCCTTTATAAACATCACAAATTTTTGTCTTCACACTTTCTAAAAAGAAGAATATAAGTCTTTGTGCTTAGTGGCACTGTGCAACTGACATTTAATTACATCTTATTTCTTCAATAGAACAGTTGAAGGCTGAGGGCCTCTGCAGGAGACCAAATATGGTTTTAAGTTCACAACATGGCCCATAGATACCTGCTATTCAAAACAACATGATTGGGTCAAAAATTAAATTAATTTATTCATTTTTTGACAAATTCTTTTCAACTCCTTTCTTATTGACCATGCTCTACAGCCATACTACTGCCATTCTCAGAAATTACAATGCTTAATGGGAAGAAGGACGGGAAAAACAAGAGGAGAAAACATGTATATGTCTGTTACAAATAAACAAGAAATACCACTACCACTTTAAGTCAATTCTATATATCTAAAAACACCCTCTAAAAATGCCATTTTTCTAGCACTGTATATACAAGCATAGACAGGGAAAAAAAAGCAATTATCCCATGAGGACACTTCTTTTGCATCTTATTTTGTGTCTTGAATAACAAAAGAAAGTTAAAAATGTTTGGAAAGTAGCAGCTCTTAAAGCTACTTTCGAAGTGTCTGTGATGCAATGCAATTAATTGCATATTTTCCAGCGACCATCCAAGCTTTCATATCTGTTTTATCAAGGAGTATGTCAGATATTAAGTTGTTTAATGAAAAAGGACTAAAGATGTTTGAGTAGCAGAATTAAATGCCAGCAATAACATTGTTATTACAGCCATGAGTATTCAGATTCTCCTTAACAGATCTTTTTCAGGCATTGTGAGACTTCTCCATCAAGGTCTGGGAAAAGTAAAATAAATTTATTTTATAAGAGTAAATATGCCTTTTCTCACAAATAATGCTCAGGTGTGAGAAAAAAACCCCAAACATCTAGAAGGTTGCTTCATTTCTTATGAGTGCCTGTGGTCCCAATTTGCTCCCAAAATTTGCTAAATACATCTAAGTGCTTCAACGTGGAAAAAAAATAGTATCAGTACAAAGTCAGTTGTATGTCTCTAATTCATATAACACCTTCTTAGTATAAAACATGATGAAAATGTATCAAATCAATAGCACTAGAAGGGCACTCTCATTATATTTAATGTCATTAGAAGGGAAAATATCACCACAGTAAAAATACATGTAAAGTTTAAAGGAACAGAACTGGTTAAAAACAGTTATGAGCTGTCACCTGTCAAAGTCAATGCTCTTTTTGAAACATAACAAAACTCAATGAATGAGATCTTTATTCTGAGAAAACCAGTTCTGCAATAGAATGTGAAATTTATTATTTCTGTCTTTTAGCTTGAGTGTGATGGATTACATCTAACAACAATTTAAGGTATCAAAAAATTCTTTATTTTGTTAACTGTCTCTTGCATTGTCTAGTAAGAAGGTTAAATGGATATATAAGCCGTATATTTATGGAATATTGTTACATTCCATGTTATGGTCACTGCACAAAAACCACGTAATTCTCCCATAAATGTGTGAATATCCCCAAAGTGACATTCCCCCAAAAGTCATTAAAAGAATTCTTTTTGTTAGACAGTAAAAGCATGCAAGATGTAACAGTGCAACACATATGTGGTAATGCAGGCGCTTCCAACAAAACACACAGCAATAATCAGAGCACACAGGATTTACAATTTTGCTAGCATTGAGTTTTCAAAGGAGTCCGGTACTGGCATGATTTTTTTTATTACTGAAACATAGGAGCAAATGGATGAATCATTCAAGAAATTATACATAAGAGGGATCAGAAGTTATTGGATTTTTTCACAGTGCAGTAATAGTTACGGGAGACTTCAGTGGTATTTGGTGGCAGCAAAATCAAACTGGATTTTCTTGCTGTTGCTCAATAAACACTGATGATATCATGGTAGGATACACTGTGTGCTGGTCATGAAATTTAGGCATGTTGACATGACATAGTCTCTGTCAACTTATTCCTATGTCCAGTATGTTCAACTAACGTAGTTTCAACATATCTCAAGAAAATAGTTTCTAAATAACTTTCATTCATTTTAAGGTTGGTTTAAAATTTACATACAAACACATTTATGTACACAAAAAAGGATAAAACCAAAGAAGAAGGAATAAACAATCAGGGATCTTATTATGTTAATAAGAATGGATACCAAGTAACTGGAAGTTAATACGATATATTTACTCAGCTGTAAAGTCATGGGATAGAGAAAGGAGGGGAGAAGAGGAGAGGAGGGGAGAGGAGGGAAACAGTGAATGATAAGCAGTTAAGCAGCTAATGAAAGTGAAGCTGGTGTTTGAATGATACAAGTGATTTCTTCATTTCAGCTGTCATTCTAACCAAAATCTTTATTAAATAAAAGCTTGGGGGATTTTTGGATTTTGTGTAGCATTATGTACACACGCTTGTGTTTCTCAATGAGAACTTTTCTGCTGGGAACAGCAGCTCTTCTTTTATGACAATAAAAGCTCAGTAAAGAGACAGTGTTGAACTGTCTGATAAACTTGAACTGCTAGCACACCCTGATAGACCCAAATTCACCCTGCTCTGGAGGCACTACCTTCTGGATTTAGCTCTAGCCACGTGACATAAAGCTAAAAGTAATTCAGATTCTGAAGGGATGAGTAACCCATTGGGGAAGTTCTCTCTGATTTACCATGGAGCATATACCCTCTTTTCTAAGTGCTTGAGATCAGAAAAGATCAGATCTGTGCCTGTGTGCTACTTACAATGAAAAATGGAGCTAAATTAGAATGTCTTCTTCACCCTGAATTTGCACAGTTCTGGGAATAAGTAAAGACAGAAAGAAACTGCAGGAACTCAATAGGCTGTCTTCTTAAAATATTTCACAATATCTGCTGCCACTGATTAAAAAATTGTGTCACATAATTACAATTTTTCCACTGGATTTCACCATACTGATGATAGCCTGGAAACATGAACTAACTCCAATATCAGGATGCCTGCTCTTAGCTGATAATTTTTAAAAAATAAAACCAATGTTGATGAAAAAATATGACAGCAATTACTTTCCTAAAGTTGAAGAGGGATTTGAAGAAATGGCCACTTATCTGAAACAAAGATAAATAATCTCTGACTCAGAAAACTGCTGAAGAACTACATTTTGTATATAACTTTACTTCCACAAGGTATGTCATGGGAATACACAATATGTACTTTTTTGTCTTTTCTTGCAGTGTGATTTAAGATATGCCAGTCAAACTAAAGGGCAAAATGAACATAATGATGTTCATTAGGATACTAGACATTTATATTTTGTTTGTGGCAAAATTGTTCAGATATATTTTTGCTTCATTTGTCTTGAAATAAATTTCACGTATATTTACAAGTGTTTGGAGCCACTTAATTTAGTTCTAGAAAAATGTTTTGACCCAGTTAAGGGGAAGAGAATGAATTCATTGTTCAACAGGCATAAATAACATTACTAATTGGATTCATTTTGCAAAGTTAGGCAAAAGAGATCCTTTTTACTGGACCTAAACCAGCATGCCAAGTAATAATTTTTTTCATAATCTATTTTTTTTCCCATAGGCTGACAAATAATTTTCTGACAAATCATTTTTGGGATTAACATAGGAAGGAATCAATGAATGAGTTCATTGTGAAAAAACCCAGCTTTTGATTACTTTATGTATTTTTAACTTTTGCTTATCCTCCAATTCTTTTTTTTCCCAAATGTCCTCTTTATTTCTGGAATCGCTCTCTGTGAGTTTTCCCTTAGTGTATTCCCTGGTAAAATTTTTTTCATCCTCTTTTGATGTAGAAAACCACTCCAAGCTCGTAGGGCACATTATGAAGTGTAATGGGAGAGGTCTAATAATGTTTGTGGACCAAGACTTAGGATGGACTTCAGACACCTTGACAAAATTTAGGTTGAGTCCCAGCACATACATTTGAAGTCATGTTCACAAAGCAGCGTTTCGATGGCAACAGCAAATATCCCTCCACTATGAACAGCAGAGCTCTTCAGATATTAAACTTAGTGCTGTGTATATGCATGATCCACATGAACCAGCTCCATACGTTACTAGATGTGCCTGGGAGCACAAAAATTAGTCTGCAGTTATTTTACCTGGTAATCATTTTGAAGTATTTTACGTAAAGAGGTTTCTGAAACAGAAACAGACCTTTGTATCAAATAGGTAAGTCTTGTCTATTAACCTGCAGTACCAATGACTCTTGTATTGATGGATCTGGAATTGTGCAAAATCAAGAGGAACAAGCAGCTGGCACTCCATCTACATTATTTTGTAACTCAGTAGCCCTGAGTGTCCTCCTGGAAAGTAGAAGTTATAAAGCTGAGTCTTTCCAGTTGAAGAGGGCTTCGAAAAAGTGTCATCTTAACCCCTTGGAGACTACACAATGACTTCAACGGTGTAAAGGAACTATCATTGTCTCTCACATTTTAAAAGCAAAGTACCTACAGCTGTATTTTGTCAAGAGCCTGATGAAGATGGTTTAGTTGTACTCAAAACATGTCTGGCAGACAGGAATTGTTAATCAAGTTTCTGGATCCTAAGGATGTTTTTGTAGGAACAGAGCGCTACTACAGCAATTTTGCCGGTTTCAAAACCAGGGATGTAGGATATAAAAAATTCTGTGCTTGCACAGTAATGCACCTTATATATGTATAAACCTTAAGCTTTATGCAACCTCTTTGACAGATTGTTTTGGCCATTGGAGTCTTCTAAAATAATGTTTTGGCTCTGACCTTGTATTTTAAACAGAAATTTTCATGGTTGTTTGGCAAGAATTCATTCTGCTTATTGATATTCAGGATTTATCTCTTACAGATTTTAATAAGGGTCTATCAATGGGATCTGTAAAGCATATTCATGGTTGTGGCACAGCTCAGGTTTGCATAATAATCAAAGGTTCTCAATAGCTAATAACATTCAAGTGTTATTAACATATAGCTAATATTTGATTGTTACATGGAAACAAAACTGAATCATCCCTTCTTTTCTCACTGTGTTGATAGCTGTGAAAACTTATGACTGTTTTCTGGGGAGGTGGCCTTTAAACTGAGCGCAAATAACCCTTGTCATAATGTAGAGATGATTGAGATTCAGTCTCAGTAATTCCCAATTGTAAACACATCTAGACAATAAAACTCAAGATAAGGTAATGAAATTCCCAAATATAGCTAAAGTTAAAAAAGCTTTATTTAAAGCCGGGAATAGATGTGGAAGACTCTCCTGTAGAAGAACCAACATGAACCCAAAGTGCTTCTAGATTCTCACTGTGAAGTTTTTTTTGTTTCAGAAGATAAAACTTAACTCTTTGGGCATTTAAATAGAATCTCTGGAATTCATAATTTAAATTACATTGTCACTATTCTGAGAGGTTAGTTATAAACTCATCATTAGCATAAAACCTTATATTTTGTTCTCCTTTTTGGTGTGTCTTTACAGATTTTGAGTTTCAAAATTTATTACAATCTATTAGAAGTTTTCCAGTGACATTTAACCAGTTTCAGGACAGATCATAAAGTTTTCATTTTACCTCATTACCAAAATATGGTAATTTCTGCCTTTGATATCTTTTCTATATAGAAACAATTGGCAAGAGTAATTCAAATTAAATTAGAAAGAGATTAGTTAGTCCATATAAAAATGTTGTGTAGATGCTCATTCAGAATTAAAGCAGCCTCAGTGAAAATTTCACAATAGGTTTAACTAAATTAAATCAAGGTCACCTTAGTCCTTAATAAATGACCACTCCAGCATTTAGCATGGTCTAACTGTGCTCTTTAAACATACACATCTTCTAAAAGGGCAGTATTCCTCCATGTCTTCATTTAGACAAGCCTGATGTGATTTAGACTCCAAGTATTCGTTTAAAAGTCAATTTCAGAATAATGGAATGACTAACAGCAAGTTGCTGGAAGGCCTGCATATATAGGCTTGGTCCTCACAAGTCTGACCAACATGAAATGTTGAGACATTCCTGTACACCCACAGAATGGAGGCTGTTCCACATGGACTCTCCTGCAAGCAGCCTTAGTGCACAGTTCTTCCTGCTCCCATGATGAGTTCTTGTACAGGAGTGTGATGAACGCCCCAGAAAATCTTAATGAGAATACCCAGCATAGACACCAGTTTTGTAATTGAATGAGAACAGATCATTTAAAAGAAATTCTGAAACTTCTCAGAGTGTCAGTTCCTTCTAATTATTTTCTAGCCAGTGGCAGACTTTCTTATGCCCAGAAAACAACAACATTAATTTTAGTGCTTAATTGGTGAATTCTGGTGAGAAAATTCTAGTCAGTATAAGTTTGTGCAGCTGAATTATTGGAAGAAACTACTCAGAGAATACCAGAACCATCATACATCTACATCTGAGACACACAGACTGGGTGGCAAGGAGAGTAGAGAATATAGTATCTGCAGTTCATCGCCTGTCTTTAGGTGAGAGCTACCTGCACTGCAGTGATGAAGTCCTTGCCTTCTCTTTTGACTATTGTGCAATATTTTTAAAGTAATTCAATGCTTTTATATTATAGAACACTACCAATGTTTGTGCTTAATGAAATTGAAAAAACTTGATACTCCAGAGCAATGAAAAAGATCATATTTTACTCCAAAGTCTTCAAATGCTCCAGAACCAAGGAAAAAATTAAGTGGTCTCTCTCTTTCAAAATTATTTTACGTGGGAAAAATCTCACACATTGTACTGCTGACAAATTTATGTTCCCTTAACATTGATGAAACCTCCTTCACAGTCTCTCAAATGGCTGTCATATCAAACCTCACATCAAATAAAACTTTTGCTTTTGCAAATGTGGAAATCATCTTTGCTTTGGAAAATATATTACTAGACAGAAAGTGCAAAGCACTAAAACAACCTCACTTAATAAAACAAACCCCATATGCTTATAAGATATGTAATGAATTCACCCCATACAGTTGTTGAGGTTTTCATGTGGTGATTACTATGTGCTATTGAATATATATTGATAGTATGATGAAATGATTGCTCTTTATGCTACAAAATGTTTGAGGAACTGTATTGTATTTGAGAATCTTTACCATTGCAGAAGTAGATGAAAAATCTAGTTGAAATGTGCTTTTCCTTCCATAAAAGTTTTCATAGTATGTTCATATAAGCAGTGTTCCAACTCTGCTTAATGTTAATTTCAGTTTTTACAGAAGTAAAAGTTCTTTAACTAAACAGTAAGTGTAACAGTTCCTATGTCAAAGAAAGTTTCAGACCTCTAATAATGTATGAGGGTAGATGCATGAATTATGTAAGTCTATTTATGAGACATTTATTTACAAGGAAGTTGTCATGACTGGCTTGGTTTCATCTGACCTTGAGAATAATCCACACTTTTCTCTAATTTAAAAAAAAAATACAAATGGGAATAGTATCAGTTTCATTAATTCTCACTTTTCATGCTCTTTGCAACACAGCCTTTCTTTATTTCTGCCACATTTGCACTTTTGTGGGCAGTAAAAACCTCAAGCCATTCAACTAACTGTAATATATATGCAATATACATTGGTTCCAGAGTTTTCATCCAAGAGGGCAGTTGGAAGGTAATTAGAATAAATATAATCAACTTTTGGTCCATTTAGATTTTCTTTCTCTGGTATTAGCCATGAAACAAGCTAGAACTTGTATAACTGTACAGCTGTTCATATAAAGAGTATGGTAGATTATCCTCACTAGAGAGTTCAATTTGTACACTCTTTAAATTTCATTCCAAAAGTCAAAAAAACTGCTTCCGTGTGCTTCCAAAAACATTTGTTATAAGATAGAAATAAAAATGATGTTCCCAAGTATTCCCTGTTTTTTTTTTTTTTGCTGTTGGTAAATTTCAGTACAGGTGTCAACTTTGACATTTAGGAGCAGAAAAAGAAGAGGAAAGCATTCTAATTAATTGCTTGCAAATCTACAGGAGAGTGAAATTTAGTGTCTACTGCACATAGCACCATTATTTATGAAAGTTACAGTACTGCTTAAAATTCTGTTCAAATGTGGAGCATTCTAAAATTGCAGCTATATACAGCTTTTAAAATTGCCTTTCTTCTTTATCTGATTGCTTCTTAATATCAGGGAAATGTTGAGGGGGTCTGAGCAAAATCTAGGAACATGGGAATCTACTCTATTAAGCTTTTGAAGGCTGAAAGAAGATTTACTATTTAAAGTTTTAGATTAGCTAAGAAGGTTAAAATCATTTTCTACTTCCATTTATCAGAAAAAAAAACTAGTATTCAGTGCACTGGGGAAAAAGCACTGGCTTCATCTGCAAATAGAACAGGGAAAAGTTATCAAGTTCCAATTCAAGTATACATGACCTAGGACTTTGTCTAAACGTTTAAATTCTCAATTTGAAAAAATGCCTAAAAACAACATCCATAAAAGAGTAACTTTGATGTTCTTCTGGTAACTTTTCATCCATTGTCTGAAAACTAACTATTCCTTACAGTAGACAAAGAATATTTTGAAAACACTTACATAATAAGTTAGTTTGCAAAGTTATGAAGAACTGGTTTTGCACAGAGCTGCTTATGATCTGAGAAATATCCAGTCAGGAATAATTTCTCAGTGATAACATACATTTAAATTAAACAATCATAATAATTACTTTAAAGGAAAGCCACAGAAACACAGTGTTCGAAAGATGTAAACTTTATAGGAGGGTGGTGGGCAGGAGAAAATCCAGTGACAGAAAATTTTTAGTACATTCTTGTTTTACACTAAATTTGGGATTTTGATGCATAAGAAAATTCTTTTCTCTCACGGAAAAATCTTCGGTTTAATGTATTGGTTATATATTTTGACTAGCACTTCCTGAACTATAAAAGCTCTGTATTAATAAAATAGCAATAAATTTTTGACAGCATAGACTCTGCCTTCTGTATCTGTCAGTTAACAACATCATAATCAAGACGAATTAAAGTCTATATCTGACTCAGTATCTCTGTGTTCCTGATTTAAGAAAAATAAGATGAAAAAATCCAAGCTATTCTTTTATGTAAATGTAGTTGCCCTTATGAAACAAAGTGATCCATATGTGCAAAGACTTTCATGTAATACATGTGGCAATATTCATGTTTGATCTTAACACTTCATTTGTACTTTCTCTTCCTTGATAACAGATTGTTCTGCAGTTGTTTTATACTTAGGTATCTTTTTTATTATTCTATGATTTAATGTTTCTATATATGGATAAATAGATATTTCTAAATAAATAGATACAAATAACTGCACATATATTACACATTTTATATCATGTATATAGGACTCTAGATCATTCTACTTACAGTAAAGAGGTGAAAAAAGCATGTACAACAAAATAGTCTGGATGATTAGAAGTAATATAATATACTTTCCTCAGTAGGTTAAGACTACAAAGTTTCATTAGAAGGAACCATATTCACATGTAGTTCATATTTTCTGTGTAAACCAGTTAGACCTCAGGTGAGAATAAAGACTTTGATCCTTGTCTGTCATGAAATAGTGAAGTTCCACTGAAATCATAGCTATTAATTTATACTAGTCAAGAATCTGGAACATATATTTCCTTTCTCTGTGAACTAGTAAAAACATGATTACACAATGAAGGGAGATTTTTCTTTTGAGATGCCCTATCTTTATTTGCCATTTTTGCTGGAGTGGAGTTGGGGCAGACCGTGATGGGAGACAATATTTATTAATGTGAGAGAACAGAAATTGAACATGTTCTTCCCTATGTGACTTTGTTACAGAAAAGATTTTCTGTGAGGAGAATATGTTTGTTTTAAATACTGCACTGCCAAATTAATTAGAGACCTCTTGTTTTATAAAGTAATCAGATGAATATATGTTTAAAAATTTAGGAAGGTGCTAAAGCAATACCATTTCAGCAATTGATTCTTCATAGGAACAATATTTATGGATTTGATTTACCTGGCTTGTCTCACATCTTGTCCTATAGACTTGAATTAGAAATGTGAAAATATTGTGTGATCTCCCTTACAAGAAAAACCCCCAAAACCAAACCAAACCAAACAACAAACCACAACTTTCCTGAATCCTTTACAATAAAGGAAAATCATGTACGTACCTGATGTCAAGTTCTGATGTCGTGGGTCTTCTTTTACTGGTGGGACAGATTAAAAAAACATAGATAATAAATTAATCTACAGTTTCAGGTGAAAATACTGAAATAAATGTCAACAAGAAGTATGTTTGTTTCTTGGAATCCTCTCTCAGATAGGAATTTCTTTAAACCAGGTATTTTTAAGCCTGACTCTCCTAATTAATCATTTAAACAGATAAATTTTCTGTCCAGCAAAACCATATAAGAAAACTGCTTCTGGATAGTAGTTTAGTGAACTTGCTCGAGTGCCACTTTTATCCTTTGAGGTTCAGGATTTCAATATACAAATTTTATATGCAAGTCACTGTATTTAACCAATGTAGAGAGAATATTTATGTCTTCGAACACTTAATAAAATACTGTAATTTATTGCTATTAATTATCTTTAAAGGTATAGCAGAAATCATTTGTCCTTTTGCATGTTACTGTGAGGAAACTATCAAGGCAGTGCTGTGTCCAAGAGGTTAGCCAGAATATGGGTGATCATGAAGTCCATCTTGTGTAGAAAAAAAAACATTTCTTGTTATCACTGTAGATATTTTACAGCATGAAGCTGGTGACCTAATGCACCAGACAAGCTAGGAGGTGAACTTTGCACTACTGTGGTAGGGAGCACAAGAGCAGACGGAGTGGGGACTGCTAATCCTCGGCTCCAGCGCTGGGGGCTGGACAGGTCGCTGCTGCGCCGCTGTGCCAGCCAGGCAGGGTCACCGGCAGGGCACCGCTGCAGCCAGATTGGATGCGCTGATGTGATGCTTGATACTCATATGCAAAGGAGGCACCAGGCATTCAATTACTGGGGATTTATGTACAATTTCATCGTTTTGGCTTACTTGCATGGATGTAGAAAGACTAACAAAGCTCCTCTTTCCAATCCCATAAAAGCCCCCAAACACGAATGTTTGCATATTTATTGCTGTTTGTAGAGATTTTCATCCCTTTATTACCTTTAGCTTTTTCATCTTTCAGCTGTTTCTTCTCAGTTGTTTTTTCTGCAAAGAAAAAGGAGCACAGTTAAAGCTTGGTAAGCGGTCTGCTGAATAGACTTTACCTAGAATTTTCAAGTAAAATTATCTGACAATTAACACATATATTTTGGGGGTTGCTTCAAACAACAATACATGAAAAATTTGCAATCTCATGCTATTCTTATTGTGATCTTCTACATATATATGAACACATGGAGTAAATTCCTACCTTCTTTTTCCTTAGTTGTCTTTGGTTTTTTTGTGGCTAAAAAGATTTGCAAAGAAATACCATTAAGTGGCAGGCATCAGAAATACAGTGCTTTTACAATAAGTACATGGCACAAAGATTGTCTCCCTTGTAATTTCTCTGGAAGAATTACTGTGGTAAATGTGTCTCATGGCATGTTTACAATGTCTGTAATACTGCAACAGTGCCTGCTACCCTTAGTGGCAATAGCAGTTGTGGGCTTTGTGTAGGGTTGTTGGAAATTGTTTGAATATTGCTGGTTGCAGAATAGTTTAGAAAATCCTGATAAAGACTTTAGGCACTTAAATTCTGTAATTTCCTAACTACTTCCAGATTTACCTATTTATTTGGGGCCAAAGTACACTAGGGAAGGCCATTGCCTATTGCTTGCTTCTTACTCTTTTTCCCAGAGTGATCTCAAGCATGTGAAAGAAATAAACAAACAAAAAATCCCAGGATATGGAGCAAGATGGACCTTTAGAACTGCCCAATGTGACCATTCAGAAGTCTTGCAGCATTAGACTGTGATTTATTTAGGGTTTTTTTTCCTAATCTACATTCATTTAGAGCATGTGCTGTTTTCTTTTCAGCATCCTTTTTTCCCCAGCTGTAAATGCATTTGGTCTGTGACTCCATTCAGCAAGGCAGATTGAAATTAAGCAAAGTGTATAGCTTCAGGCAACTGAGCCCATTTCAGTATTCCCTGGTGACTACAGCAGACAAATAGCTGGCTGCCTTCAAATGGTTCATTTGCACTTTGCATCGTCCAACCAGTTGTAATAACGCTTTCTTCAGTGTCTTCTGGCGTGTTACCTGATTTATACCAGCTGTGTCAGTGAGGATCACCTGTATCTAGCTCACCAAAACATGATGCAGAAGGTGAACAGTGAAAATCACATAATCAGCTGATCAGAAAGGCCTGTGGCAGAGACCTGCATAGCTGCAATGCTGTCAGTTCACCCATGCTGCTTTACATTACCACTGTTCCTTGCTGATGAGCAACATGCATTAATCAACACTGCTCATTAGTTCTTTCCATAAGGCATACTAGAAAAATGCAATATTTACCTGCTGTTGGGATTTCAGCTGTTGGCTCTCCAGGAAAATAACCAGTAATGAAGAGGAAGGGGGCGGGGAAGGGAAGGAAAAGAACAAGAGTTTCAGTACCATGTTTTTTCAGGGCAAGCAACCATTTAAATAGATCTTCTCTTTCATTTGCAACTTTTCTGCAGGATATTAATTTACAAAAAAATATGCCTTAACAATGGGCATGTACATAGAATTTCACATTGAAAGCTAAGAGTCTCACTCTTTGAAGTACTATAATCCAGCATGCGATGATTCCTGCAAATTCAAACACCATGCCAATCAAAGCTTTCCAGCAGGCAAATATTTAAACAGACTTATTTTTAAGCATGCCTTCATGGTTATAGCTGACTATGCTATTTTCCAAAAAATGTATTCATTTTAATTTTTATCTCTCTTTTCTTATCATCCACACATCCCAACCAAAGACTGACACTGACCTTGAATAACTGGCATTGACCCGTCTAAGAGTTTCTCCCACATTAGTAGCTCACCTTGCGTTTTAAGAGTAAAATCTCTTGAGAAATTTTGACTAAGTCTTTGCACACCACCTAGCACAAAAGAAGTGTACATTCCTGGGCTGTTATAATACCCAAAATAATTGATGAAAATTGGTCAATCTATTGGATAGAAATTCTTTGGTGTAAGCAGTCATCACTCTTTTTAAATGAAAGAAATTCATTAAATCATCATTTTGAATCCAAGAATTTTTTACCCATCGTTACTTCATTAGTCCCAGTTTTATGTAAGAACACAATTTGAAAGAAAAAGAATGACCTCACTATCCAAGAAAAACCTCTTTTCCTAGAACTTAGAGCAGGACAAAAAAAGAATAAGATCACAAAACATTTCAGGGTATTCCTTTGATTGAGTTATCTCCGTACTTTCTTCCTGCTGAGTTTTGGCTTCAGGTGAACATGAGCTCACACAAAGGTGAAAATGTTTCAGTCAATGCTTTTTCAACAGGAAGACTGAGCAATTAAGCATTATTTTCCCTAACACATCCCAGGAAACTTTCCCTCAAATCTTGGCCCATAAGGAGACCTGTAAATGTCAGTGCTCAATGCTTAGGCACCCTGGCCATTCAGCAAAGGCCAGTTTTGCTGCTATTAAATGCTAACATGCTAAAGTCCTTTAATATTTACCTTTTTGCATATAATCTTCCTCATAGCTTCTGGAAGCTGATACATTACTGCACTCTGACTCATGGAATAATTAATGTTTTTTTCATTTTCAGAAGAAAAAAACCAAGATTGTTTCTAAGGTGCTGAATCTAGGACAGGGGCTATGCTCTCACTTCTTAATTGAGGGAGTGTCTCTCTGGGGGATCTGGCCAGGCCCAGATGGACGTGTACCCTAACTGATTTCCTTAGACAGTCAGGTATGGGAAGATTCTTGACCTGGAGGGCAGTTGGTTTGACCCTGTGTTGTATGAAATATAAGGGCTATTTCTTCCTCTCAGTGCATCAACAAACTTCCACTTACTCTGAGAACATTGGGAAGCATATGACCCCTAACATGGGGCTTTCATTATAGAACTAAATGGGAATATAATTTGCCAGTTCTTAGGGTATTTTTAAAATATCAGCCTACGTGTCCTTTTTCTTGACTGCAAACTGCAGTTTGGTATTTCTGCATGTGTAAGATATGCCACCAGCTTTGTTTTCTGTTCAAGGTAATGTCTCACAATTTGTGAGTCTTTAGTTAGTATGCAAGGAGTAAATTCTGTATCATTACACATTTGAGTTTGACGTACAGGCTGTCAAAGATCTTCTTGTACACTAAAACAGAAATAGTGAATAATAAGATTATTTGCTAATTGCTTTTAAAATTGAGTGAGTGGCTGTGTGGTGGCCTGCCAGGTTAGATCATGGCAGCGAGTTACTACTATAGAATTGTATGTGTTGTTAATTTGGGTAGTTTTCAAACTCAGCCTTGTCTTTCTTTTTATACATGCATTACCTAATGATCCAATCTCTTTACTGACTTAAACCCCATTAGCTTTTACAGTAAGACTGAGCAAGATACAATGTGTGAATGAATTCAGCCCAGGATAAATATATTAATTTATTTTACATTCCTACTGGACCTGAATTCCAAAATCAGTGGGTATTTTGTGCCTATTACTACATCTCATACTGAATTACACAATAGCTATGTTCATGTTATGGCAAGTACACTGTACACCTGGCTAAGAAATATATGAAGCAAAGCTATATAGACCTCTATAAATAAAGAAGGTGGTGATCAAGCTAAGTGTTCTCCTTTAAGTGGAGAAAATAAATTTAAAATAGATAGATTTGGTGTTTAAAATCTTAAGCTAGATCTATTCAAGGATGGTTAGCTCAAAATGGGCAGTGTATACAGAATTACTCTTTAAAATGACTATAGCCTGCTTATTACTGTTTTTCCTTCTTTTCCTTTTATTTTTTTTTTTCCTTTTTCTAAAGGCATTGTTAACATTTATAATCATTTCAAGCAGCAGAATATAAGCTCAAGAATGTGGTACAGATATCCCTCTGCAAAGGTCAAGGGAAAATATCTTGGCTATTCCTTATATTCACAATATACCAGGGTAATATAGCTCTTGATAAAAAGCATTGTAGACAGTGACTTTGGGTTGAAGTGATTAAAGCATAAGGTTTTAGTCACTTAAATATGTGATTGACCTCTAAGAGTAGTGGTTCCTCACAACTCTTGAGTGCCATCACTGGGTCTCTCAGATAAATCAGTGCAGAAGACATTAAATGTCAGTGAACAGATCCAGTGAAAACAAGACTGAAAAAAACTGAGTAATAGAATCAAATAGAGCAAAATTTTCTTAAAATACTAGCAAAAATGAAAATAAAGCCATGGATAGCTTCACAGGAAGTAATAATTTTACAATGAAAACTCGAACACTGGACACTGCAGTTCAGGGCTGCAGGAGATACTTCAATGTAGGCACATTTCAGATGCCTCGTGTTCACACTTTCCCTTTGCACCTGGGGCTCAGGGTAACACTGTTTTCCTACAGGTGATTAAGAGCAGGTATACATCTTCTCTAACTTTAAGTAGCTAGCACAGGTGACTGATTTAGGAAGTTTAAGGGAATCAGTTTGCTTTGCCTTGTCATCAGCTTACTTTTTATTAGAATAACGCATGGTTTGGTCTTGATGTGCCAGGCACAGCCCCAAAAAGAAAACACGGATCCTGTGCTAAAGAGGCAGCAACTAATTGATCTATGAAGGTCCATACTTCAGCATTTTCACAATTCAAAGCATGTAGTGCAAACACTGTCCTGATTTTTGTGTGACCATGCTTTGGAGTACGTAATGTGTAACGACTTGCCACAATAAGCTTAGATCCCAGTCTTTTTCTGTTCAGAAGTCTTCCTTAAAAATGACCTTAGAAAGTACATTATCCAATGACTTCAGTGGAAGTCTTTCAATGTGACAAATTCCCCTTGAATCCTCCTTAAAACTAATCTAAATTGGAAATATTAATTTCTCTTCTTTAATTAAATTTAGGTTTTTTCAGAAAAAAAGCTTTTATTGGAACAAGGCCAACAACATGCTTAGTGAATTAATGATGTAAGTAATTTCCAAATGGTATAAGAAGTAAGAAAAAGGTTGTCTAATTAATTTACGCTATATGCTGTTTTCTTATTTTCAATAAACAATATATTTGCCTAAATATAAATTATACATCTACACTCATCTAAAATGACCAGAATATCAGTTTTGCTACCAGTGTAATTTACTTGATTTTCTAGGAAGTAAAAATTGCAAACAGAATTTGAACATTGCAGCTTCACAATATTACATTATAAATGTTCTTGGTTTCGTTGTGTTTGGCTGTTAGTAAGCAGACGGAATACAAGAGTATCTGTAGTATAAGCAAGAAAATAGCATTATCTAACATGACAAAATTGCAAAAGTGCAAATTGAGAGAACATGCATCTGAACAGAAGGTTTATATTCCATACGAAACAGGTCATGACACGTACTTGCAGTGTTCTTTGGTTTGACTGGGGAGTAAAAAGAGGGAAGAAAAATGGTTAAAACAGTCAGGTTTAGCATGATATTGTTATGGTAGAGAAAGGCTTTATTTCTTCTATATGTTTCCACATATCAAAACATATGTTTAGTAATCTCACAATAATTAATAACAATCTAATAATGAATGATAGTAGTAGGGATGTTCTCATTTACAGATGATAATTGTTTTGCTAGAGTTAAGGATGACTAATATTAACAATAAAAATTTTAATTTTCCACTTATTTCCTTTTATGAAGAAGCATGGAACAGACATTTTTTAAACACGTGATGATAGTCTGCAGTGAAACTGAATAATGCTCCTTCTTATACCACCATCAATTTTGCTCTGTCTTGTACAAGCGAGAATGTGCATGAGCTATGATACCAGAGACATTTACCACAGATGATGGATAGTGCCAGATCAAGATCTGAATGATGTATCACATGATATTTGCAATGGATAAAAATTAAAGTATTGCCCATCCTGAGAAGCTAACTCTTTTTTGAAGTCCAAATAAAAGGCAGATCCCCACAAATAATTAGCAAAATGAAGACATTTAAAGGAAGAAGTTTCAGAAAGCAGTTCAAATTCTTTGCTGGCATATGCCTTTGACATCAATGGAGTTATAGAAGCAGAAATTTGACCTTTGATATAAACCTATATCTTTATCTTAAAATGACAATCAGCATTACATGTACTGTGCTATTTAGTTTGTGGCATGGCTTGTCAGGGCCATTCCATACATCAAAATAGGTCACAGGGTCACGGTTTTGACATTTGTCACGTGCATTGTGCATTGTGTTTCACTATTTCTTTAAATAACAATTTCAAAAGTAAATGTAGGAGTGCTTACCTGGTTTTGTAAGGGAAACACCTTTTTCACGTTTGACTGCTTCATGCTCTAGACAGAAAACAACAGCATAACAAAATTGCCATAATGTTTCTAAGTTACTTTTTGTATGGGTGTTTTGATTTTTTTTCTTTTGTTTTGCTCAACAGGGTTTTTTTGTTTGTTTGGTTAGTTGGGGTTTTTTTTAAGTAATAAGGATTGCATGTATGTTTTTCAGGATTAAGCAGTCAGTTTCTCTTGTTTCGTGCTGTTATTTTGAAAAAAACCCCACGGGTGAATGGTTATTAACAGATTATCCACTGAGGGATCTACCACAAAATAGCAAAGTTAATTCGTACTGCACATAGCTCCACAAATATAGCTACTATTAATGCTACTAAGAGTCATGCACGTATCTTAGGGAAGAAGTTAATAGGGTCTCCTCTGATTTCTTAAATGTAATTTTTATCTATTTTCTATTTTTATTATTTGAGAGTATAGAGTAAACTCAGCAACCATTCACTCAGTCTTCATTCTTGATTCAGAGCTCATGTACTTGAGCTAAGTTCCCAAAGTCTTGAACACATACTATTACATATGAATAAATTATATTTAGGTGTGGAAAATGCATCTCATCTCCACATGCCCCTTTCTCCTACCCGTCCTACCATCCTTCTACTTCATAATTATTACTGAAAAAACGATAATTTATGTTATGTTGCTAGAAATAGAAAATATGAAGAAGCTTTTTTTTTTTTTTAAATAGGTCTAGCAAACAAAAGTCAGACTTAGAAAAAAACACCCCACAGATCTCATAATACAGTAGCAGCTATGCAATGGAAACTGGGGCCAAAACACATTTCAGGGCTGAGGAATCAATGGACAGCTCTGCTGGCCCTGTTTCCGGGTGAGGTTTTCCACAGCTTAAGGACTGTGCATCACTTTCCTTTAGAGAAATGAGGACCCAAAAGCACGCTGTAAAGTGGAAAGTGATGAAAATGTGAATGGTCTCTGAAAAAAGGGCAATATGCCTCAGCCTTTCTGCTACTCAGATGAATTATAGAACTCCTAGTAACTGTGGTTTCAGGTGGAGAGACAGGTTGAGAAATGCCATGATGAAGACATCATAGGGAATTTCAAATGGGAAACATCCTTATGAAGCATGAATGAAAACTTGGTTCAGTGAAGAGTGATACATTTCCCATATCTGGATTTTTTTTTATCAATACATTATCTGGGGAATTAATTGAAATTTTAATTATTATTTTTGTAGTTTACTTTGCATTCTGCAGGTGTGCAAGATGTAGAAAATCAACAAGCAGGCTGTGTGGTGAGTTAAGGTATGAACTCTTTCTTGAGTTCTTTTTGACTGAGTCCAGGATGCAGTTATATTAAAATAATTTCTATTTTTCTCTTTTTAACTTAGCAGGAGAATTTATTCAACCCAAGTAATTTTTACTAGTGATTTTTAAAAGACTTTTCACTTCTGTATGAATTTTTGCTGTTGGGACTTTTGATATGGGAAGTGTAGAATGAATTCACTCTTGCACTGAAGCAATTGGTTATGTCAAATGGACTTTTAAATAGCAATGACAAGACAGTATGTTAAATGAAAGAAATGAAAGGCATGGTGATAAAGACACTATAATTTTAAGCAAAACTAGAAATTGCCAAGGGCGTGTTTCCTTATGTAAAAGTAAAAAAAGACACACATATCCAGCAATTTTACAGCAATTTTTCTGATTAAGGTAGGAGTCACATACTTGTTGGCTTTGCCTGGGCTACAGAAGACAAAAGAGGTTAAGTTGTAATAGTTAGTTACAGAAAGAAGAGAAAATGTACTATTTCTTCCCCCTTTCTTCTTAACATTCAAACATTTTATTGGACTCACTTCTCACTTGTTCTTATCTTCCCCTACTTGTGCAAGGATGAACAAAATTCAAACCCCTGAAGTTTAGACAGTTTTGTGTTGACTTCCAGTGACGATGAGAATGTTCTAATTGCTTGGCTGACTCTTCACAGCTTCTAGAACACTCATTATTACTTGATTGTTTTTTTCCTGTCAACATTACATTACAAAAACTCTAATGTCTAAATAACAGACAAGACCCAAAGATTTAGAGTTTATCCCCAAAAATATTTTCTCCATGAGATAAGACTGATCCAAATCCAAATCCATCTGGTGATTTATCTTCATATTTGGGATTCTTTCAGAGGTCTGATTTACAGCTACACGGCATTTCATTAGCCCAGCTCTGGCTAATGAGAGGCCGGAACCAGCAGCTAAGTAGCTGAAAGGCCTTAACCTGTCTTCATCATTGGAAAGACTATTCTTAGTAGAACAGTATCTGCTGGTTTTCCTCTAAGTGTTATCAGTTACATATTTCAAAATACTGTAAAAAATTGTTGCAATGCCAATATACTACATTAGATGAGTGCTGAATAGTGTTTAACACCCCCCGTCCCCCTCCATAAATCAGGAGAGAATCACTCATTCTTACCTGACTTCTCAGTGGGAGTTGTCTTTTGTTGTTTAATTTTCTCCTCTGTATCATAAAAGCAGCATTAAAATCACAATGTGTTAGCATAGGTTCGTATAATTGGAAAAATATTTCCATAGGTGATATTATGCATATGGTTCACAGTGACAAAATAAATTCATGTCTTTAGCATCACTATCCCCTTGTGGCACTGTAAAACAGCACGCATGCATTATGAGTTCTGACTGCATGGTGAGATCATACTCATGGAAAAAGTAAATTACTGGGCCTAATGTCTCAGCTGCTGGAAAAGAGCTGAATGCCCTTCTGTGTCTTTCAGGCAGGCACTCAGGTGGAAACCATCCTATTCCTGCATCCATTACACCTTTGCCAACATCACTGCCCTGAGTGTCTAAGTCCAACAGTTCGGTATTAAACAACACTAAGAACTTCTGTTTAGATAATGCCTAACCACAAACATGGGTGGTGGTATCCATGTGTGTCTGCACTCTGAAAATGAAACAGGTATGGAGACACCCAAGCGCATAATAGCTCACAGAGGAACACATGCGACAGTCTGAATGCCAGTCCATACCACCTGCTACTGGACAAGCCTACCTAGACCTAGCTGGACATCTCTCACAAGACCTTGGAGCAGCCTTGAACTTCTCCTGATCTCATAGGAAAAGCTGCCCAAGTCCACACACTCTTGATCTGCCTGTGGATTTGCTCAGCGCAGTTCTCAGATGATGTGAACTCATGTCGACATCAGCCATGAGACCTGAATAGCCTCTTCTCCAGGTAAGTTGGTGGGACTACACTTTCTAATCAAGTGGGGTTTGTTTTACCTTCCCAATGTCCCAGTCAGGTGGAAACTGGGATGTTTACGTTCAGATTTCTGCTCTGCCCAATTTGGTTGATTTTTAATTAACCCTACCTCATCCTTTTATAGCTCTACTCCATTTTATGTCCCTTTCCATAACTGAATTCAAGCCTCTCTCCTAATCTCTACCTTTCAACATTCACATACATTAGTAAATTTTTCTTAAATATGCTTAAGACACATTCAGACTATTTGCTCTTCCTCTTGTTCAAAGCAGTTTGCAGCCACCTGCCTCTGGCCCCTTCCTTTCCCCTAAGACCTCTGGAAGGCATCAGATTGAAGATGACAATGGCTGGGTGGAGATCAGGTAGGGTAGGTATGTTTTTGTCCCCTCACCTTGCTAGTTTTGTCTGTTTCGGGAAGAAAGTCAGTACTGATGGGGTCAAACATAGGGAGGGATTCAGCTCTATGGTTACTGATATTTTCTATTTGGAAATTAAATATAGCTCTGCATTGCTATGCTTTTCAGTTGTTGTCTGGTAGGTGGCAATTTAATTTCTCTTAATTTGTATTAAGTTTAGGGCTTTTTTATCACCCTTACTCAGCTATTGTTACTGCCAGCTTCTTATGAAAGCAGTGAATTAAAAATCTCATCTCCATATTGTGAATGCCTGTGAAGCTACAAATGTTTTATAGCACAACCAGCAATGTGAAGATGAAACTTATTGGGAGAAAATGTCTTTTTTTCTGCTGTTTGAAGAATTCTAACAAATCACAGTGCATTTCACTAATTTAGATAGGGACATTAAACTTTCTAGATACAGAAAAAGCCCAGTATGCTGACTTTAAACAAAGGCTCTGTAACATGCACTGGATTAACGACAAGTAAAAATCAAAAGGTTTATCTTTCTTTGGATATTATCCTAACACTTTTGAACACTAAATAAGATATTTTTCCTTTTCTTAATTCTGTTGAGAATGTACAGCAATGTTTGCTTTATAACTCTGGGATAATAAGTCTGTGAGAAAATAAGTAAGAAAATAAGTTTGTGAGTGGATGGCATATCTGATTAATTTGAAAGTAGGGGTAGTGTTTCTTCTCAAAAAGAGTTTATTCTTGAAAACAGAGTGTCTTGGACAGGTCTGTGGATTTGCATTCATCTGGGAATGAACACAGTAATTCTTTGGTATTCATTCACCTACCTATTCTGCAACCTAACCACACAGCAAATACTGATCTGCTGATTCCACTGGAGAGCACCCTGATGCATTCCCTGACAGAACTACAGGTGGTGGCTGCTTGGCTTTTTCTCTGAGTTTCTATCCTTTAGCTGTAGCCAGAAGGAAAACTGAAGGAGTAGAATATCCAGACTGAAGGAGAACAGTCTCTATAAGGGAATACACTTCAAGACATCAGGAAGCTTCACAAAATTGTTCTGCTCACCACATTCAGTATGAATAAAAGCAGAGAAAAATATATGATGAGGATAATATATATTATTTTGCCAAGAACAGAAGTAATATTTCTAATTTTTCATGCATTTTTGTTTACCATATCATGAGGAGTCTTGCAAAAAAAAAAAAAAAACAAAAAAAATCTTGAGGACTTCATAAAACTATAAAGAGTCAAAAATAAATTTTATGAATATTAAAAAAAGTTCCTGATTATGCTCTAATTTTGTGTCAGCCCAAAGTTTAAAGTTCTGAAATCTTTCATCGGAGAGAATTTATTTGCTCTGCAGAGCTCCAGTTTTGCAGCACTACAAACATTAATATTAATTTTTTTCCCTGATGTACCTAATTTAAATGGAAAGAAATAAGGCTGTAAACATTTCTCTGTGTATTGCAGGCAGTTTCAGCAGAATTACATCAGGAATGAATTCCCTTGCTTTACTTGCTTTCACTGACATACACAAAACACTCTTTAATGTAAATATTTCCCTACAGGATCAATATATTTTCTGAAATTCTCTAGTATTTCAGTCATGTGATACTTCTAAACCTGATGGCAGGAGGCATAGGAAAAATGGTTTGAATTTGAACTGAATCAAGGTGAAAAAGGAGGCCACTGTTTTGTACAGAATGAAGCTTTTATAATTCAAGCTGCTAACTCAAGAGCACTCATTGGCACACAGCAGGTAGAAGCACTATTACCACCAGTGCCTGCAGATTAATACTTCCAGTCATCAAGTGAAACTCAAAACAGCCACTGTTCTCCAAAGCAACCATTGATCACCTGAGAATAGAGCTTTTATGTTAAAGGAAATTTAGCAAGCATTTTTTTATCCTTTTTTTTTTTTTCTGCTTCAAGCACTTAAATTCCAAGGGCTTGTGGTCTGGAATATACTGTCCTATACTAGAGTAAAATCCTAATCAGTCCAATATACTGGTTTGTGACATGATGCTCTGATGTTTGAGAATGCCTTACCAAGGATATGTATTTTCCTGCTGCTATATGGATGAGACTGGACTAACTGTGCAGCAGAACTGATTTCATTTAGCAGGAAAGGTGAGTGGTCATGCCACCCATCCAGGCAACCTGCTTTCTGGCCACCACTGTGGCCACCAAGCTTGGCTCCCTCGCTAGGACCTTCCTGCCTTGGCTGAACTCACCTAATGGTTGAAGAATTCTGCTAGCAGTAATACACAAAAAGTCATCAATGAGTTAAATAAAATCTTGACCTATATGTCTTTGTAGGAAGAAGAGAGAAATATTTTTTTTCCCTATTGACCCAAAACCAATACATCTTCAGTAAACCAGTTCCTCAAGGCTTCCAGGAAACCTCAAAATGTCTATGAAAATACTTAACTTACAAGGTAGAATATTGTACATTATAAAAATGAATTAGAAAAATACTAAATACATGGAGAGACTGATTTCTTTAAAAAGAAAAATTAAGGGAAAAAAAGGTAATGAATTAAAGCCTTTTGCTTATCATTGAACACATAAGGTTTAAATGCTTTATTCAATCACTTATTCATAAGTACTTCACTTCAGTGTGAAGTTCGAACAGCATCACTGCCAGCAAAGGTCAATGGGATGTGGATACTTGCTTTCCAGTCCCCACTGCTTCTGGTAAAACCACTCAGGAGTGATGTAAGCTGAGCATCAATAGCTGAGTTTTCTGTGAGGTTACCTCTTAGTCTTGTTAATTCACACCAGACCCAACTGTGGATCCTTGAGTGCCTTCCTCCTCAAAAAACCTGATGAGGCACAGAGCCTTGTTTGAAAGGGGGACCCCTTGTCCTGCTCACTGCAGCCAGTTGTTACTACTTACAGTTTACCTGATTGCACAGTCAGTTCAGGATTAGTATTGCTATTCTCAGTTCAGCTCCTGTTCTTCTGAGATTCAGGAACTGGAGGCTGCCTCTGTGCAGGCTATCATTTACTTGATGAGATTGTAGCTTCTCCTTTTTTGGGGGACCACACTCACTTCATGTAATAACCAATTTATTGAAAAGGTCGAGGAGGCTTAATTCCCAGTACACCTCTTTGAAACAGTGGACTACAGTAGTGAACTCCTTCCTCAAAGTCTGGAAAATGGATTTTGCTAATGCTATTTACTACACCAGTGAGAAAAGTCACAAGAACAGTCAAAAACTCTTGACAGCCGAATCCTCTTAGTTAAATCTCACCCTCATTTTTGTTCCTCTCCAAAACACTGAAAAAAACCAAAGGCACAAAGCAAAACACCTGTGCCTAGCTCAAGGAAGTCTCCAAGTTTTGCAGACCACAGATATCCTTATCAAGTAGAGCTGTGTGTAACTGGAGGTTACTTTACCAAACCTACCTGGCTTAGTCTGAGAGACAGCTTTTTCATGTTTATCACGTTCATGCTCTGCAAATAAGAATCCCTGTATTAGAAGGATTTTTAATTTTTAGAAGATTTTAAAAATAAAAGATTCTCATTATAATTTTAGAAGACGACTTTGCATTACATATTCCCACTAGACAGGAGAAGAATTTTTTGATAAATATACTTCTCAAGAAAAGATGTTTAACAATTTTTTCCTTATAAAATTAAAATCATGAAAATACTTTTTTGGCTTTTTAATGTGGTTTAATTATTTTCTGTGTTTTTTTAGAAATATCATAGAATTTCTAAAATTATTAATTCCTTCTACTATTAATTGTGATTGCTATCACTGATCTTCTGTATACAAAATTTCTCCTTGATGTTTAATATAGATATTATGGCAGTTTTTATTACAACAGAAGCAGGGTTTTCTTGTAAAGAGTGTCAAATAAATGTTCAGTATCCTGCATAAAGAAAAAACAAAAAAGCTTTCCATGTTTCTCTGTGTCCTGGACTTGGCTGGACTAGGGCTAGTTTTCTTTATGTTAGCTAGTATGGGGATCCCATGAGTATATTGTGAAGCACTAACAATAATGGATATTATTCTCTATTATAATATAACCTGTATGCAATATTGTGCTATTTAAAAACAGTGTGCTACCCAAATCCCAACATCATGAGACAGAAAAAATTTCAGAGAATTGTTAAAAATATGTTTAATTCTGATTTGTAGCTCCAATGTCTAAGCTGTGCAGCAGGTGAGCATTGCAGCATGCCAAGAAATAAATCTCTAAAATTCAGACTAGAGACCAGGCCAGAGAATTGCACAGACCCTTCCTCATCTGTGGCACCCTCAATTGTTTCCCAGTGCGAAGCTGCCATGGAGACAAAAGGCATAGGCGGGTCTCAGCTGAATGGGAAAATGGTTTCCATGCAAACTGGGACCTGTGAGACACTCCTGGTCCTGCATTACAGAGAAAGTCATTGAAAACCAGTTTCATAAGTCAAAATGTGTGAGTTTGTGTTGATGAATCCCATCTTAAGCTGCTACAACTTTGTAAAAATACAGAAATACCTTCCTTCTGAAAGTTAAACTAACAACATTCTATATCGCCTTGGTACTTACTGTGTTCATGAGGGTTCCCTGAGGTAGCTAGAAGTAAACAAAAAAGGCGAATTTTAATATTTTTGTAACTGTGGTGCAAAATTTAATGCATTTCTTAGTGACATTTTAGGCACAAAAAATTTCAGTGAAATCTATATTGAAGTGTGCAACAGTTACATTGTCTTACTTACACTGCCCACCCCAGACATGTAAATGGGACACTTAGCTGAGGAACACAGGCACCCTGAATTCCTCATTTAGCCAAAATTTGGTACAAATATCCTTGGAAGGCTCTGTACCTCTTCACTGGGCTGAGTCACCCTCACTAAATGCTGACCATATAACAAAACTAGGGAAACTGCCTGGATAAGTAAGGTGCTCAGTCCAGTGCCCACTAAGAGGCAGGGCAAGTTCAGACCATAAGGTCTCTACTAGACAAAGACAGAAAAATAATTTTAGCTCCAGTGAGGAAACAACACCTAGGACAGTCTAAACATGAGAATGTCTGACAATTGCACCTGCTCTATGAGGCCAATGAATTTCAGACGGATTCAGTCATATTCCAAGAAGCAGAAAGACAATTGAAAATATTCATTAAATTAATTAGGCCAGTTCTAAACAAAAGAATTTTTGTGCTGCAACTTCTAAACTTTGTGCCAATTAATTTTCTGCATTTTTCCACAAAAAAATCCCAGATGAGATAAAACTGAGAACCAAGTTAATACTTTCCATGGATGTTAAGACAACATTCCTCAGGTAAAGAGAAAACTTGGCAGCTGTATCCAATGTCATTATCGGTTCTACAGAAGCAAGCGAAATGTCAAGACCTAGTCCTCCAGCTGGATTTTTCTTCTTGACTTTTGCTACACAGCTGTTGTTTTCAAGACAAAAAAGGCTTTACCACCTGCATGTCTTCTGTGTGTGAGAGAGAGAGTAATCCCACACAGAGATGCAGCGGGGCAGGGGATGAGCTGCCTTCGCAGACCCAGCAGCACAAGCAATAAAAATGCTGCTGTGAGCTTCCAAGCTGTGATTCACTGAGCCCCTGGGCTCCCCAGCTCCCACTTGGGACAAAAACTGCTGTGCATGTGGGTTTCTGTTTCACTTGTTTTCCCTGCAGTATAAAATCCACTCCCATTTTATATCCAGTCTCTAATCCAAGTTGCTGTTGCACATTTAAGGAGACAGCAACAGGAGATGGTGTACAGAACAAAGTGAAAAAAAACCTAGAACATTTTTGTGAGTAACAGAGACTGAAGATACAAAGTAAGTGTATATGCTTGCTTCTAACCGAGGAATCAGAAATAAGAAAAAACAGAAAAACAAAGGTCCTGCGACAAAGCCACGTTTGTTATTTTTACATATATAAGAAAACCTTTTTGTAATTTTGGCTCATTTAAAACTCCCAAAACAACCAAAAAGTAGTTCCCTAAGCTGAGGCAAATTCTATTGCAATTGAGTTTCCATGAAATATGTCCAAATTTGTAGAGGATATTAATTTTTAATTGTGTCAAAAATCATATTGAGATACACGCAGGTAATTATGAATTTCAACTTGCAAAAAGGAATTCCACAGCAAATATTTAAGTAAAATCTGAACATTATACCAGGGGTTGGTATAATGACTTACATAACTATTACAGAATATTGTGTCACATAACACTATCAGTAATCACCCAAAATGATCAGAGCTAGGCCACATATGAACAGTATTAGTTTAAAGACTCTCTACTGACACTGCTTAATGAATTTTAAAAGCAAACTTTTGTAATAATGTCCTTATCTAAGATCTGCCTAAAATCAAAACAAAATCATTATTCTTTAACTTTCCAGTGAAGCCAGTACAGTTATTTCCCTTTTTGTGCTGGTAAATATGAGTCACATAGAATGTTTAAAACAATAGGAACTCAGCTAAAGCCTGGTCCCTCAAGTTTGTGAAGATCTCTCTGTTGTCCTTTTCCATCTTTTCTGTGGAGGCATTAATTAGACAAACTGGTATAGTGTCAGCATCAAGACAGATTGAACACTGAGATTACTGCTATCTGTGCTTTGCCTAAAAGTCCAGCTTTCTTATTTCTGGCATAACACTCAGAGATATTTATACCAGATATTTTGATGAAATAGTGAAGATATTCTAAAGTTTAAAGTCTCTAGAGGATGTGTTGGTATTTTAAAACATATCTATATTTTTTTCTATTAAAAAAAGCCTAAACAAAACACCAAGGTGAAATTTTGAACTGGTATTTGGGCCATAAAAATAAACCTTTATGTTTTGCTAACTGTGATTTCTGTCCATTCAATAATAATGTTATCCTTCTTGTGCGCCAGTATGTCATCAAAAAATGTAACTCAAATGACTTACACAGTAAGCAGAAAGTTAAAAAATGAAATCCTAAGACCATTAGATTAATTTCTACAATATTACAATTATTTATAATGTTGGTACCCTGATTTTTATTCTACTTAGTGAAAATGGCAAGACGATAAAAACTAAATGTCAACAACCAAGTCAGACTTTGCAAAATGTTTTACGATATATGTTATTTAACCTAAAGGGTGAAAAATTAAAGGCTGTGTTCTGCAGCTCTGGAAATCTCACACATTTCATGTAGAATCTTGCACTGAAAGTGAAAACAAGCTTTTTTTTTTGGCCACTGATGGACAGAGGATGTTGGGCTAAATAAACTCTTGGTTTCATTTCAAATAGTTGTTCTGAAGCCATTAGCTAACAGGAATACCTATTGGGTAAATAAGTACTCATTGTTCACAATGTTAGAAAATTCAGTCCTAAGTAAGTATCTTATCTTCATTTGTTTAACGCTTAAACTACACTAGAGGAGGAACAAGGTCAGATTTGAATCTAATGAAAGCAGTTGGATTGCTGATGAAATATTTGAAGCTACATAAGAACTGAACTGGATCAATGAAATTATCTGGTTCTACTCTCAGCAAAAATTTGAAATTTCTTTTCTGCCAGTCTAAATTAAACTTGGGAACCAGGCTTCATATATATCTTGCTGTTTTTCACTTCACTTCAATTTTTTTTTACTTGTCTGCTATTCTGAAGGCCGCAAGGGTATTAATTATATATGGCATATTTTTGCAAATTAGATTCTGATATGATTTCAGAAATGAAATCCTGCATTTTACTGAACCATAAATTGGTAAGACTAAAAGCAGAATATGCTTTTTGATTATAACACATCTATTCTCCATCTGGATAACAGTTATTTGCCATTCAGACAGCAAATGCATTTGTGAATGTGCACATTCTGTAAGAAAAGAATATGTTGTACAGGAAATAAAAGCAATGCTAGAAGTACTTGTTTTAGTAGAGAAAAACATAATAATAATACATGCTGTATCTGGGAAAAATTATTTCCAATTAGATAGTTACAGGTGTATTAAAAATAAGAAATTTACTTTCCATTAGACAAGGTAAGAGCCAGGTTTATTTCCCATTAAAGAGAGCACAGGGATTCTTTACCATGTTTTGGACTGGACATTGCGTGAATACACAACACACACATAATGTAATCTGTAACAATATTACAGGCCAAGACAGAGATCAAGATCAACATGAATCTTCTAATTGAATTATCAAAATTTGAAATGTATACCTGCCAGTTTATTCATCATGACAAAGGTAAAATTTGATTTCCTTATTTAATGTGAGTTCATTCTCCCCGAAAATGAACTACAGACAAACTAACAGTTTGTCCTTTAGACAAATTAATGGACATTACTCCTTCTAAATTAAAGTTTCAAGAACTTAAGAGACCACATCATTGTGCATAATTTAAAGTAAATAAGACAGTTTTGTTTTAGTTATTGCGAGATTTTTCAAACTGTGAAGCAATTGTATTATGAAGAAGTCAAACAGAATAAAATATATTCCTTACATGTCTCAGATAATAAGTTCAGAAAAAAACGGATTATTAGGACTTACCACTCTGTTAAGGAGCAGTTCCCTACATTTGTGCAGTTATTGTCTGTACTCTTTGTCATTCAAAGGAGAAGTCAAATGCTAGCATAAGTTTTCTAGATCAGCAGACCTGGTCTCTCATATCTGCCTGTGTCTTACTCAAGTTCTCCTGGCTAGATGAGTAGCTGGCAGACTGTGTGGTAAAGCCAGTCTACTAAGCATATGTCTAAAAAAGTGACTCAAAAACTAGATTAGCTGCAGCAGGATTCCTAAGAAGAGAATGGCTTGTGCTCATCCTGACCTCTGCTCTATATTAAAAAATTGCCTTGACAGTGTATGACCAAGAGTTACCCCGTGGCTGAGACAAAGTAAAGCAAGCGAGAAGTGTGTGGTGGTGGCATAAAGTGGGGAAGTTGGTATATGATTAAATTACAGTGAATGCTGTATGAGCCTTGTCATTACAGGATCTCTTAATTCCCTACAATATTTACTTTACATTTCTGGTTTGCTTTAAACCTAGCATTTTCCAGGGCATTTGTCCAGGTTTCTAAACATTAAGGAAGTATTATCCCACATTAACATGACAAGTATTAAATGCTAAGTGATTAAGGCTGTCTGGAGCATTTGTAGGGAAGCAGAGAGCTTGAGCTTCCAGCTAGTGTTCTTCTATGCTTGGTCTAGGAATGCTCATCTGAGTCTGTGCATCTCCACAGACTTCCTTGGATCACTGTATCAGCAGTGGCTGAAGGATGATAATAAGATAAATGCTTAAGACAAACCCTCCTAAAATGCCATAGTTTACCACTATCGTTAGTAATTAACCACTGATATTAAAGCCTATAGGGTATTCACTTGCAACAGACTGATCTTCCTATTACTACTTTCCACCAAAAAGAGCTGTCAGGCTGCTCTCATAGTTCTTTCTGCCTTGTTTTCCTTACCAGAGCAGCCTGACCCAAGATATCTATCTGCTTTCCTAGAGTTATCATGTTTGTGTCCTTGCTGTTTGATTTGCTTTATACCTCAGGGCTGCATATTGAAAAATGAGCTGACTCTTGGTTTTGGAGGATTTTGTTGATGTTGTCTGGAACAACTTGTTTTTTAAGACTTATTTTTAACTGGCAGTTCAAGAGTACTTTATATAACAGGGAAAAAAAATAATAGAGAGAGAGGAGGGAAGGGAGAAACTATATCATGGTGTAAATATAATAAAAGTAGAAAAGAAGTACAGACATTTCCAACATTTTAAAATGACTTTTAATGAGAGGAATTGCTTCAACTTCAATCTGAGATGCATGCCTTTAGGAATCATCAGTAATGATCCCATTCTTTATCTGTATCCCAATTTGTCACTTAAACATTAGAAATGCTCTGGGAAATGTAAGTTGTTGAAACAGCAATCTTGCATGATAGCACTGAAAACTAATATCTTTAAAGTACTATAAGTCTTAAAATCCCAGGAGGACAGATCTTCCATCAACAGAGCTGGAAAGAATAAAATTTCAGTCAAATGTAGATGAGGTACATCTGCTGCATTAATGCATTTCATCTTTAGGCACGTGTAGTGAGAGACCTGAAGACCTTCCTCTCAATATCATCCTCAGCTTCTGGCGTTTTCATGTGCTGTTCCCTGAAATTGTGGGATGGGAACATAAAGATGAGGGAGAGTATGCTAACAAGCTTTCACTTTTAGAAATACCAGTTTTACATTTGCATATAGCTAAGGCAAAACACAGCGGAGCTAGGGCCATCTTTATTGCAACACAAATTATTGACTCACAAAGGGCAACTGAGTGAAATCAGGCAGACTGAAGTTTATAGGATGTTAGAATGATTTTTCAGAATATAGATGTTAGTTTATGCAACAAATGTTCACCACTCTATTTAAACAATTGGAGCCAAAAGGAGCAACTCTTGCTGATGTCAATATTCACTATTAGCGGATCTTCAGTCATAATGCCTGTTATTAGTTAAATCTGCCAAACTAACGCCCTGGGTCCAGACTCCATGCAAATACTTGGAATACAAACTTCTTAGTTGAGGTCCTTCTTATCTATGGCTTTGTAAAAGTATAATAATGGCTGAAAATATATTTACACATGTTATTAAATAAATGTGAAATAATAATAAATTAGAAAATAATACGATAACTATGGAAATCTAGAAAAGAAGAATTTTGGAGGAGAGATTAGTTGATACAAGGGGTGGAGAACAATAAAAATTAATTAACTTTTGAAAAAATGGACTTTTCCCAGTGTGCTACTCAACACGGTGATTAAAACAGAGGGCTAATGACTAACTTCTAGAGGCATAACAAACTGAACCATCTTTGTTCCTCATGAAATGCTGCTGATCACTGCTTTTGCTTTAATTATGACTTTGTAAAAGCACATTTCTGCAAACGATGTCTGCATAGATAAGAAAAGAAAGGTAGATTGCTTCTAGAAGAACTATTCATTCTGGAATTGCATCTGAATAGAATTCCCCTGAGCATTCATTTGCACACACCTTTGTGCAGCATAATAAAGTAATAGTTTATCCCATGGGGAAATTTTTAGCCAATTAACCATGTGTTATGTGGATATGCAGGTGTTCAAGCATATTATGCTGATTGACAGGTGTGAGTGTTTCTGACGTGATGCCAATGTATATGTGTTTTACCTAACAACACAGGCCACCAATTACACAGAACACTCTTTCTTCAGAAATCACAGCTGCTTCATAATCATTAAAACAGTAGTTTAACTGGCTCCAGTTTTTGGTAGCAAGGGCTGAATAAATTACTGTTGTACTTTAAGGCAAGTAAGAATTATTAACACAGGTTGTAATCATACCTGTAATTGAAATGCTATGCTGTCTCTCTTATTCCTAAAGAATGGTGAAAACACGACACTCATCCAGGTTGCAAGGTATGGCTGAAGCAACCTCATTTAATCACCCATAACCTCTATAGCACGGATCGCAAAAGAGAAATTACATGATTGGCCTATTTGCCCACCACCTCACAAGGTGATAGACTGAGCAGTAGGACACACCAGTTCCAAATATTATTCTTGTAAGACTGAAAACCATAAAAATAATTTTATGGTTTCCACAACAACTTGCAGGTGTAGAAATAGTTTACATACTTACAAATTGTTGTCCATCCAGTTCTCATGAGGACAAAGGCTTTCACAGAGAAGCTGTGAGAAGCTGGATTTCTCTAACTGCTTTGTTATGAGAAAGAAAAGTTTCACAGGAAAATTCCTCTGCCAGCCCTTGCTAGCATCCACAGCTCTGCCAGGTCTATCAATATGAATTATTTTGCAGCTTTCTAGTTACATAAGACATAAAAGAATGTAATCTCAATTTTACCTTGAATAGATTACAAAGATGTAACCAGTGTCAAGGTTTTGATTAAATCCTTACTGAGAATAAAAATGTGGGCATTTTTTGAAAAAAACATGGATGCAAGGTAGCATCATTAGTTTTTCGTGCTTTGAGTACACTGAGGTGTTAGGTAGATAAACATGGAGATCTTACCTTATTGTTAAAATGTCTAGATTAAATATTTGCATTAGACCCTCCATCTAAGTACAGTGACTGTGGATATTCAATCAGTTATTAAGATCTACAAATGACTTGCTCCTCCTTCTCACTTCTCTTTCAATGTCAGATTCTTAAGAGAGAGGGAAGGTTGTTAATCAGCAACAAACTATCCTGGTGCTCACTGACATTTGTTTTCTGATCTTGTTACTAAACTTAAACTATGTTCCCTGTTAAGTGAGAAATATAAGTATCTCCAGAAAGGGAAGAAATTGCATTCTGACACAGATACAAGACAGATGAAACACTCTTTGCATATGTTTATTTCTCTCCATTAGCCCTAAACTAGGGTGAACAGTTTCAATGTAGATGCCTAACTTTATACATCTAAGTTTGCATGAGTTAAATCTTCTTAATGATTACATTAATCTGAGTATCTAAAAAAATTCTTAAAATTTATGAATTCAGTGAAAAGTCATGAGCTCGAGACATTCATTCCTATACTTGCTTATATTGAATGGGTACTTCAGAGAGTGTTTTTTAGTAATGTCTTATCCCAACTGAAATATCTGAAAAGTACACAAGCCTAGTCCCTCAAGTTGTGTCCATCACTAACTAAGCAGAGGTTGTACAGGTCATTGTCTCACTCAACCCTGTAGAAGTCACGTAAATATTTATACCCTTAAGATAGTTGAGACAAGGTAAACAGAGGTCAAACAAATTTCATTTAACTGATGTAGTATTTTCAGATAATTTTTCTTATTTAATATGAATTATCTGTTCATCAATATTCCTTGAAAATGCTGGGGATTTGTTCCAGCATGGAAAATCAAAGCTCACCAGTGCATGGATAGTCATCTATTAAATTAAAAACATCTTTAGTCTGGAGTGGACTTACATTGAAAAACATCTTGTCTGTATCTTAAGATTTCTGTAAAGTGTTCTTCAGTAAAACCACTTCATTTAATTCTTAATGCGATGCAGGATGACAATGTTAACTACAGTTTGGCAGATCCTTTGGGCTCCATCTTGTGGCTATTTCAGTGATTGTTGCCTTTGAGAGGGCTGCCTGCCTTCAGCTGGTCAGAATAGCACTACTAGTTTCAACAGCATATTAGCACATGGCTGTTTTTACTATTTTCTCTTATATAATACAGAATTTTGGACCCTATTTTAACAAAATTGCTTTTAAAGTATTTATACTGATTTTGTGGTTTTTCCCCCCCTTCTGTTTAGGACTAAAAGTTCTAGAAAGTGGTTGTGTAATACACTTTGCAGTTATAGAATCAGATAATCTACTTTCTTATCCTTTGACGCTCGTTAGAAAATGGCATAATGAAGCTGTGGTTCATCTTGAAGCAGTGGCATCTGCAGCTAAGCAGAATCCCATGCTGCCATGAACATTTGCTATATGAATAAGATGGCTGACTTCCAATTTTTCTGGTCAATTCCAAAACTAAGCAGTTCTCAAATCCCCTCCCCTTCTGGGTTTTGGTTTTTTTTTTTTTCCAGCTTGGAAAGCATCTTGATTTTTACATATATTGAAAAGGGATCCTGCTGTGCCTTGGCCAGTTTATTCCACACTCTGTATGCAGATCAGCAGTTTCCAAGCCATGGATACACTACCATTACCAGGAGTATTAGAAAGAAATTGCTCTTTATTGAATTGACAAAAATATGTAGTTTGGAGCTTGAATGTACATGTCTTGCCCATTTTCTCCTTTTGTTTGATTTTAGCTGCCTTCAGATTATATATATATTTTTACACCACAATGTGCTTATTGAGAAAAAGTCTAAATGTGATCCTGCAGACTCTCCTGTCAAAGTATTTTGATGAAGCTTGTCATATGAATGTGATTTTCATTTTTCTTTCTAAAAACTATTAAATGAATTTAAGAGCAAGGTGATAATGTTGAAAATCAGGAGCATGGCTATTGACAGCCATCTAGTGCCTGCATCTCACTAATTTACAAGTCCTCATAATACCTAACTGTAGAAGGCAGTCTGCAGAGCAGATGAGACTCACAGAAGTCTTGAATTAGATGTGCTCTCAGAAGCAAGACAGAATTTGTTCTCTGTCTCTTGTTCATTAGCTCCAAGGAGCCTGGAGAAATCAACTCCATGGCAACTCAAGTTCACGTTTTGCTTTCAACAAGGAAAGTGTTCTTACACATACTCGTGAGAATGTGCAACCACAGGGGTCATGTCATGGTTAAACCCTGTTTGGGTTCACTAGAAACACAGATGTAAAGAATCTTTACAAGGTGAGATTTCTTGACAATGATCTGGAGACAGAACTCACTAAGCTTGCTTGCTTGACATTCCTAGCTCAGTCCATGTCCTCTATAGTCAGAAAAAGGGTATGGGAGGTATAAATTGAAATGAGAAATTCCACTTTATGCAGAACTAGGAAAATCTGAAATTTTCTTTGATCTGGCTCTATTCCAAACAAAAGATTTTTGTAACCCTCTGTCTTCATAAAACATTTTTGAAATATGAAAATACTGTTTTGGTTTATATAAATCAAAATAATTATTACTGTTTCTTTCATTTTAAAATGGCAATTAAATATGAAAAATGCTGAAATATTACAGCATGTTAGAGTTCTGTTTACTGTTTTCTGGAGATGCCCTGGAAATGATGGGATTTATATCACTTCACCAATACATGGGTCTATTTTAATTCACTTGAATCCTTGACCACAGTGCTTTGAATTATTAGCAAGAGTTAAAAATTTTTGTGTACTGGCAGCCAGATTTGCTCTTGGGAAATTTAGGAAGTGCCTTCCTCATGCAAAGGTTTGCTGCCTCTTGCCCTTTTGGAATTGACAACATTTACACATTTCTATGACAGCTTCTCTATCCCACACACATTGAAAGAAGTCATAACATGATGCTGGAAGGTAAAGCTGGCCATTTTCTAGGACTTTGGTCACAAAGTCCTAGCGAGCTAACCTTTGAAAGAGAAATAGTGAATGCCTAAATTTCATGCAATAATTGTGCCTGAAGGTTCCCATTAGTATCACTCATATTTGGAGGAATCAACACAATACTGTAGTGGTTTTTTGCCCAAAATACTCATTACTATTTACTAACCCATGACAAATATCTTGATTTTGTTCTTTTCTGTCTTTTGCCAGCTCCTTCAAGTCTGATTTATGCTATGCACAGAATGTACCATCCACTGAACACGTCATTCCATCTTCTTCTCCTTTATGATGGCTTGTCACTCTGTATGGCTCATTATTCTTGTTTTTCTAGATGAGGGATGTGTATTTGAATATGACAAAATAATTGGAGAAGTCTTCGTGTAGAGTACAGTGTCTGTGTACTGTATGATTTACATGAGAAATGGCAAAGTGCTGTTTGAACTGTGCATGCTACTACCACAATATATTTTGGATAATGAGCCAGTCAATTTAGAGCACTGCCTGCTTACTTCCATTATTTTTGCAGCATTGCAAAAAATACTGTATCCTTAAGCAAAACCAGTGAACATTACCGTTTTTTATTGCCAGTCAGAGGAATATACATGCAGCCCAGAGCAATTTCTTGGGACAACAGAATAAGCAGAAATAAATAAAACCTTATCATATTAGGAGTTAGCTAGTACCGTGCAATATTCTCCATGTGGGGCCTGCAGAGAGGGGGGAAGCTAGATGAGAAAGCACAGTGACTAAAGCATGGCGTGTTCAATTTTTGGAAGAGGCCTTATTACTTCTCTCCAGTTGTTCAGTTTAGTGTATATCTGCTGGAGGCAGGAACATCACTGAAACAGTTTTCCTTAGTTACTGGATGATTTCATTTTTCTGGCATTTTTTTCATTAGAATCACTACCTTCCTTGCTGACAATGTTGGTTGACAATGACCTCAGAAAATCAGAGGGAGGTTTAATAAAAAAAAAATAAATAAAGGGTTGATATCATAAGAATGACTAATGCTGAACTTCAGTTCATACTTCCATGTTTCTGTGAAATAGGTTGGTGGTAACCAGCAGGATGATACAGCCTGAGCCAGGTGCTTGAAAGTATCCTACATATACTTGTTGCAAAATCCTTTCAACTAAGAAATCAAAGGAAATTTTTTTAAGCAGAAAAAATATAGAAGAGAAAATGAAATGGAAAAATTGATCTAACTTCAAAGAATAGTCATGAAAAATGCATTTTTCAATCAGTTTTGTTGGGGAAGATTATAGTAAAGGGGGAAGAAAATCCTAACTGATGAGAAATGAGCACTAGGTATTTAAAACAAATTCCCTTGATGTTCTTCTGTAAATGAATGAGCCCATGATCTGTGGCAAGGGTGAAAGAAGTAGCACTCTTAACAATTACCTCACTCTTTTCTTTCCATTAAGGGTGTAGAACTTCATGTTTTTGAACACAGCAGGCATTTTGATATCTGAAAACCAATGGCTCTAAGTATAGCTTGCCAGTTTTCTGATTCTCCCTGCTTCATGTGCTACCTTTCATGCCTCAGTTGTTGCTAATTAGTCTTTGGACAAAATATCCTGCTTGATACCTATTAAGCATGGTTGGTTTTGATAATTGAAATGAATTTTATTATTCTGTTAAAGATACAAAGGGAAATTTTGGCTTCTGTGGAGTGAATGGGAATTTTGCCACTAACATCAACACAGCCAAGATTTCACTCATGAGCTGATAAAACAGTTGAGACTATAATTTTTTTTTTTTTTTCCCGTTCAGTTAAGAGCTCTGTACAGGGATAACAGAAAAAAATAATAAATTAGTAGGATTGAAAAAGTCTTCATGTATAGGCAGTAAAGGTTGGTTCCACAATTCAATTATGTGAATCACAGAATTTCCAAACAGCAAAAGACACACCCTACACCCCCACCCCCAAATTTCCCATCAATAATAAAGAGCTATTTCTTTTCTCACTGAATAAAAAATAAATCTCAAATAATCCTAAGAAATATATGGAAATGTTCTGAAAATATTCCCATTGCTCAATTTAGTGAGAAAGACAAGATTTATAGACCCAGTAATCAATAAAGTTGAATAAGTTAAAAAAAATACTTCCTCAGTGCAAATATTTCATTATTTTTGCTGTTTGAATAAAATCAGAAAATTATGAAAAAAGTTTTAACTCAGCAAATCTTATTCTGAAAAACGAAACTATAAATAGATATTTAGTGTCTGATAAATACACTATATTTAAATAAAAGTAATGTTTTAGGTTCTGATTTAGGGCAAATTTTTCCACTAATCTGTTAAAATATCAGAGAATGACTTCAGCAAAGGTTACATGCAAGCTCCATATATATCTGAAAAGAGAAAATTAAATGTGCCTAGAAAAGCAACTTCTGCAAAGAACAAGCAGCCAGGTCAGCATGCATGGTGCGCTGCAAGTTTTGTTCTCTTTGACAAATTCTAACATGGTAACAAAGGCCTTTCATTTTCCTCCCAGCCAGAATGATGAAGTGTCTGATACCGGTCCGTATTGGCCTGTTTTAAAAAGGAGCTACCAACAGTGGAAATTACAACAGTATTATCACAGTAGGAGCAGATAAAGTTGGCTGATGGTAGCACATGAGGTGCTGTGTGTCATCACAGTGCTGTATATCATTGCAATTGTATCACTGAACGAAAGAGACATTTCTCACAGCAGTCACAGCCTGAAAGACCTTTAAGTCAAGGGACAAGATTGATTTACCTTTCTTCTCCCCCTCCTTTTTCACTGCAGCTGAAATAGAAACAAAAATACTGTGTTTTCAAAATTGAAGTTAATAGCAGTATCAGTAAAAATAATTCAAACACCTATATGAGCCTTCTGTGAACATATCTCAAACCACACATATGTTATGCCATACAGGAATAAATTTCTTTGCCAGATGAAGAAACTGAAGTGTTTCCTCACAGACACCCAGCTCTGCTATTGATGAGAGCAAATTCCAGCTTTCTACATTCTCACACATAATTTTAGTTGTGGTCATCCTTCCTCCCAGACACTGATAATGGGAAAGAGTCATAGAGTGAATATTTCAAAATTAACAATGAAGGAGGAGGATAGATTGAAATGGCAAGGCATAAAGGGGTAAGAGGAGTACAGTGAAAGGTTATGAAACATAGTCAGTTTAAGAGAAATATGTCTTTTTTGCTAGTAGAAATTGTATTCTTAAAGATATGAATAAAATAAGAAGTGAAAAACTGACTGATGTTTCTAAGCCTCTGCCTAACATCAGTATTTACAAGACCTGATTATCCAGCCCACCTCTAAATCCCATAGCATGGGTTTTGTGTGAAGGAAAATGGGAAAGAGACTGGAAGAAAACTGATACTTTAAAAATTAAACCAAATTTAAAAACCTTGGAATTAGTTTCTCAGTGGAAGCTGTACTGTGTGCCCAATATTCAGACTCTGGAGACAGAATAAAAGTCCCTTAAAACTCAGCCCATAATCCAATAAAACATTGCATACATCTACAATGGGTATTGTGAAATCATAACAAAATTTGACTAAAAGGGATGTGGCTAAAATGAGAGTTACCTGTATTTACAGATGACTGCTGCAACTCTGATGGAGATGAACCAAGCTTATACTTAAATCCATTCAAAATCCATGCACTACCCATTCCCCAGACTACATTTATAGAACTGAAACTTCTAAAAATATAGTTAGAGATGTCACTTTATTTTGAAACATGACTGTTAGAAGTGGTCTCAGTAAGTCCCTGCCTTAGGCTAGCAGTTGCAGACAAGAGAGAGGAATTAAGATTCAGAGCTCTTACTACCCAGAAAAGTGTGTTCAGCATCACGCTGCCAGTATGAATGGATCTGATGTGGCACTGGAACTGGAAATGAAACAAGCAGAAATATAACTCTGCCCTTCACTGGGTAATGTGCCCTGGTACAGGACAGAAATCAAGGGTCATGAGGTCAGAGATACCCCCTAGTAGTTTCAGATGTTTGCATTTTGAGTTTGGGTGCTGATCTCTGTCTCTTCAGTGTTCTTAAAATGAGAAATCATTTTACTTCAAACTGTTTGTACATTTGGATAGAACAGACCAAGAAGGAAACAATTAAACCCTGAATTACTAAAATGCTATCTATCAATGGCCTGTAGCAAATATATTCTGATTTCAAAGATTTTTCATGTTTTCAACCACCAAGTCTCCTTGGAGAATTAGATAAATTTCAAGCATCTCAAGAATGTGCCCAGCAGCAAAGAAAGAAAAAAAGGTTTCATGACCAGAATTGGTGAAAAACTGGCACAAGTTTTCCAGGATCTAGTACTCTTTGCAATCACTTCAGTTTTCTAGTTAATGCGTGCATCAAAGCTGTATTTGGTTTGCTGGTGATAAAAAGATAGATTACCTGCTGAATAATACGTGGTAGCTAGGGAGGCAAGGACATGAAATAAAGTAGAATGATGAGCTAGAAAATGTGATGCTCCCATACAGGAGATGATCTTAGCCATGTGCTTTTTTACCTTGGTTATTTGCAGAAAGAATAAATTCTTAAGTCAGTTTGTTTTACTCTGTACTGATGAGACTTGTCTTGTGGTTCTTGAATTAGAAATTTGTATACAAAAAACTATTCAAAGAGGACTATATTAGCAGCCTTAAATCACAGTCTGTCTTTTCTAGGCCTATGCAAATCCAATCATACTTTTTCAGGTAATATCGATAATATTCAAAGCAAAATACATTTTCCAAGAATATACATACCATATTCTGGCATTAAAAATACAGATTGACAACTATTCCAGAAACGAGAAATGAGCATTTTCATATTTTGGGTTTTGTGAATAGGTTAAAAAAATCATTACAAGCCATGGAAGACCTTGTTCAAATCTTTTTTATGTAGGGCGGGGAAATAAAGGTAAATTTCCAGTCGTGGAAAGGTCAAAAAACTGTGGAAATGTAGTAAGAATTTTCAAGGAGGAAAAGAAAAGTAAATTCAGGTTTAGGATTGCTCTATTGTTTTGGACTTTTATCAGAAACTTGAACCTGGATCACCAGCAGTCCTTTAATCTCATACATGGTGGTGCTTTCAAAGGACATTTTTTTGAGCTGTTGAGCAAACACAAATCTTTCCAAAATCGTAAAGATGTCTTGAAAACATCAAAAATCTTGAAAACACTGTTTCCTACTCAACTGTAGTCCTTTCTATGTAGATTCATGACCTAGCAGTAGCCAGAAACAAATATTTAGTCTGAATACTGTCATAGAAGTGACTTCTACAAATTCTCCCTTTCTCTTATAAGAAGCAATTGGTTTCCATCCTGAAACATGAAGTTTAACTTTCTTTCTAAATTTGCAATAATTAATTATGAAAACTACATTTCCTTAAAGATATCCAGTTCCTCTGTGTCATTTCTAAAGAGCGCTTGACTTAGATTTGTGATTTTCAGTCTTATCATGATCATACTAATTAATCTCAAAGGGAATCTTGAATCTTTCCTATTTCACTTTATATGAGACTTTTGTTGCTTTTTCCTGGCCCACTCCAGTGCCACATTATCACATAAGGGTTTTGTATACAACGCTCTAGACAAGATGTAGCTTTGATTTATGCAATAGCTTTAGAACATTACATGCATTTTTCCTAATGCATTTGCATACGGAAGAAAGTTCTTCACTGACTTGTCTGTAGCAATACTTAAGTACTTTCCTGAATTTACATAGTTAATTTAGAGATAAATCCTCCTTTAATATTTTCCCTCCACTACATATTGCCTTCTATTTATTGACATTAAATTTTCTTTGCCATCATTCTGTCTGCTCACCTTGTAAATTCAATGTATCACAGCCCCTTCTACCTGAATTATTTAACTTATTTTGTCATCCAAAACTTTCATTACATTACTATTCCTCTCTTATTCTCTTAATTAAGGGACATAACATGAGTCCAGACATGGAATCATAAGCAATTATTCTGTAAACAAGCTGCAAGATGAAAATTAATCAATTGCTCTCTGCTTCCTAACCAAATTTATTTTCTTTAATACTGTAGGTCTTAGGCAGCAGCTACTTGGCCTCTGCAGTAATTCTTACACTGAAACTTTCTGAAGGTCTATTTAAACCATTAAATAGATGCTGTGCTTATTACATTATTAATATATTGAAAACCCTTATTACTAAGATAGAGTTTCCATTTCTAGATATGATGTAGGCTGGAACTCTGTGTTTTTCCAGATATTTGGTTTTGTTCTGAATTTAGTTATGAATTCACCAAATTTCTGACAGATTTTTAAATTTATGAATAACCCTGGAGTAATTTAAGTGTATTTACCCTGACACAGTAACTGTTTTGTCTGAAAGTGACCGAAGTTTTGACTAAGTTCTTATATTTATTTTCTTTATAAGCATGTAAGCTATGGTGAAACAAGATCAAATGCAAACTCATCCCATGTGTCAGGTACTCTGTGATAACTGTTCATATGCATGCTGTTATGCTGAAGTGAAAACCACCTCATGTAGACAGCTACAGCAAAGCATCTGGCATTCACTGAGTTGATACTGTCTTTGCCCATCTCACCATAAATTGTCCATCTGTTCATAGCTTGAGAAGAAGGTAGTGTTTTAAAATATTTAAGAACCATATAAAGTGAGATTTCTCTCTCAGACCTTCTTAGCAGATATTTTCTCTTTCTCTTTCAGTTTTTTTGAATTCAGAATTTCAAGTGAAATCTTAATCATATTAAGAAACCACAGTTAAAAGAACCAGTATAGTGAGCATCAGAGAGGAGAATTTAGCCTTTAAATTGGCTGAAGCATCTGTTATTTAGAATGATTCTCATTCAGTAGCATGAAAAACCTTTCCTGCCCTTTTCCTCCTCTGGTCCAGATTTTAATGAACAGATTTGGAGAAATAACCTCTTATTCAATTATATTCATGCATGTTATCATTAGTGGGCAAGAATGATGTTACAGTTGAACTCCCTTATAACCTGCCTATCCCTTTTGCCTTAATTTGTAGGACATAGCTGCTGACCTACTACAAGAAAAATTATTCACTAGATAACCCCCAAGAAGTTTACAGTGTTTTTCTCTTTATTGCCAACAATGCCTTAATGAGAACACAAAGACATTGCCTAGAAGGGAAGTGTGCAAATTCTGCATTGAATTATCAGCGTTCACACTGTATGGATTATTAACCCCATGCCCTGGATCCGGCTGTGAGAGGGCTGATTTTTACAGTTGCCAGAAGGGAGCATAGCCAGGACTCAGAAGTAATTCTATACCACCTCGTGTCATTTTCTGGGGATGGAGGTAGAGACGGATCCCAGGTTGGGTAGGTGGCAGAGGGAAAGGTTGATTATTGCCTGGGGTTTCCGCAGGGAGCATTCATACGTGAATTGCTTGCTTTTCTTCTTGTACAGTCTGCCATTAATATCGTTGCTGTTATTGTTCATTGTGTTATTTCATTGCTGTTTCCAGCAAATTGTTCTTATTTCAACCCATCATCTGTACCTTTTGGGTCTCTCATTCTCCTCTCCAGCATGCCACAGTGGAGGAGTGAGGCGAAAGTGAGTGAGCAGTGCGTTCCAGTGGGAACACTAAACTGGGGAATACCATTCCTAAACTGCAACAGTCCTCTCTCTGTAAAGTCACTTGGTAGAGGTGGCAAGAGTGCGGTAACGATCCTGAGCAAGTTCCCTTTAACTGTGTGTGGAGCCTGGTCCAGTGCAACTGGGGCCATAAATCCAGAGAGACTGTGACACACTTGAGAGGTGAGCTTGTGTGAGCCTCATGAAGTTCAACAAAGCCAAGTTCAAGGCCCTGCACATGGACTGGGGCAATCCCAAGCACAAATAAAGGCTGGGGAGAGAATGGATTGAGAACAGTCCAAAGGAGAAAGATTTGGGGATGTTGGTGGACAAGAAGCTCAACAGGATCCAGCAATGTGCACTCGCAGCCCAGGAAGCCAACCATGTTCTGGGCTGCATCAAAAGCACTTGGGCCAGCAGGGCGAGGGAGGAGATTCTGTCCTACTCTGCTCTGGTGGTCAGACCCCTCCTAGAGTACTGTGTGCAGTTCTGGGGCCCACAACTTGAGAAGGACATGAAGAGTTCCAGTGAATCTAAAGGAGTCCATGAATATGATCAGAAGGTTGGAGCACATGTGCTATGTAGACAAGCTGAGAGAGTTGGCTTTGTTTGGCCTGGAAAAGAGAATGTTTTGGGGACACCCTATGGTGGCCTCCCAATAGCTGAAGGGAGCCCACAAGAAAGATGGAGAAACACTCTTTACAAGAACATGTAGTGAATAAACAAGGGGGAAGGACTTCAGTCTGAAAGGGAGTAGGTTTAGATAAGGTATTAGGAAGATATTTTTACTGTGAGGGTGGTGAGGCTCTGGAATAAGCTGCCCAGAGAAATTGTGGATGACCCATCCCTGGAAGTGTTCAAAGTCAGGTTGGATGGGGCTTTAAGAAACTTGGTCATGTTTGATGTGTCCCTGCCCATTCCAGGGAGGGTAGAACTAGATGACCCTTCCTAATCTAAACTATTCTATGAATTTATGAGAAATTGGCAATAAAACAGAATAAACCTGGTTCTGTCAGCTTATGAGAAGCACATTGTCCCAGTCAGACAGAATCCTTGTTTCTGATCTAAAATAATATATGAAACAATAATACTGTACATCAAGAATTTTAATTTGTTGCATAAACATGCAAAAATAAAAAGTTAGAGTCACTTCTGGGCCCCTCACTTCAAGGAGGATACCAGAGTGCTGGAGTGTGTCCAGAGAAAGGCAACGAAGCTGGTGAAGGGTCTGGAGGACAAGTCCTATGAGTGGCTAAGGGAGCTGGGGTTTAGCCTGGAGAAAAGGAGACTCAGGGGAGACCTTACTGCTCCCTACAACTGCCTGAAAGGAGGTTGTAACGAGGTGGGGGGTTGGTCTCTTCTCCCAGGCAACCAGTGACAGGAGAAGAGGACATAGCCTCAAGCTGCACTGGGGGAGGTTCAGATTGGACATCAGGAGGAATTCCTCCCAGGACAGGTTACTAAGCATTAGAATGGCCTTCCCAGGGCACTGGAGTCACCATCCCTGGAGGTGTTCAAGAAACAACTGGACATGGCACTTAGTGCCATGGTCTAGTTGACAATGTGGTGTTCTGTCTAAGGTTGGACTCAATAACCTTGGAGGTCTTTTCCAGCATAAATGAGTCTGCGAGTCTGTGATTTTGTGATTCAGAGAACTTTTCAGGATGCTATTATGGAGTTCTGGGTACACCTAGGAAATACCTGAAATGTCTGTAGACATACTTTCATTTACAAACCTGTTTTCACTACCAAGAGTATATTTCTACATACATATGCAGATGTTACTTATTCAGCTTGAATATTTTCCTTAAGAAAAAGTAATAAAAAAATAAAGTATCAAGCCATGAGGACAACTTCATAGTTTGTAGTTTGTCATAAAACATACCTCATCTTTATGTAACCTACTTTTTGGAATTAAAATTTTAACTTCTTTCTTTTCTAAAATTATATTAATTCACATTATGTATGTTACATACGTAACATTCTGCTATTTTTCTCTTATTTTCTAATGTTTATTGAAGAATTTTTACAGAGAAGCGTGGACTTAAAATGGGAATTTAATACCTGCTGTTATGACTCAGTCTTGGTTATATATGTGTCATTATCTTAGCCTGACTTTTAAAGTTCTGATATTTTCTTGAAGTATTTCTTACTGACAATGTGAAACAAGGATGTTCTGTAATGGGTGGGCCATTTGAACAGGCTGATATTGGAATTTTTGTACACCAGATATATCTACCTTAATTTTAGTTCTCTGTTATTCAGGATTTTCTATTACAGTTCTACATTGAGCTTGTGTGAATTTGATTTTCACATTTCAGAAATGTATTTATCATAACAAAGGGGTTACACTGAGGCCACTTCTGTGACTGCAATTTACACTGGACTTGGGACTTGACAGATTTCTGTAAAGTAGCAAGTGCTAATCAAAACACTGCTATATCTCAAGGCATTTTTGGTTGGCTAGTTTAACCTGAGATGTCCTCTGAGGAAGCACCCCATGTACTCTCAGTTGGCTAAAAAAAAGTGCCCATAAAAGTGACCTCCTGCTCACACTTGGTTACGGGGCAATGGCCACAAAATTTCTGGAATACTTTTCCTCAGAGAGGCTTTTCTCAAACTGTCTGCCTGATGTACGCGACATGTCACTTATCATTGTTAAGAAAGAGAGGGTTGGTGATGCGCAGCATCCCACATGAATGCTTAAAGCCACTTTACACATTGGGGTTACACTCTTCTGACAAAATGTCAATGTCTTGTCGTGGATATTCAGTGTCACAGAGTTAGTTGTATTTGCTTTTGGAAATGTTGCACTTGTATGAATCCCAGAAGCTAAGAAATAGCATATCTGTCACATGAAACAGAAAAGACAGAAACAACTTTTAAAAACCTGCAGCCACTGAGCTGAACTTCCTTCAAAGGAAGATTGTGTAAGGTTTGCTGTGTCATGAACTTTGATGACTAGCAAATTACTGAATCCTATTGTTGACACAAAAGTGGTGTCACTATGCAAGAGTATGCAACCTGAGATCTTCCCACTCAAGCTCAACTTTGCTACTCAACTTTTCTGTTGCAGTCCTGCTTCAGGGATCTTGCAGGATCTGTAGTCCTGCTCACTGGGCAGAACTAAGATACACAGTCGGCCTAATTGTGTGTCTGACAGCATCTAATCCAAATGTTTTAAGTTCTTATAGAGTCAGCTAGAGTCAAAGAGAAATGCTGTCTCAGGTGTGAGATATCATTTGTCCTCAGTGAGCTGTGCAAGGCATCAAGTACATTCACTGATGACATAAAAGGTTGTATGCTATCCATTAGGAATAACTGAAGTGGGTGGTACTTATCTCACTTGAGAAGCTGGTAAAGGCTGTGCAAACTCAGTGCTATTAAACTCCACTAGATGATGGCATTGCTCATCCAGATATCCTGCTGTTACTATAAAACCAATCAATTCTAGTTCAGACTTCACCCAAGCTTCTTTAACAGAACAATCATAGGTGTCTCTAATGTGACCTTTTACTGCAATGGAGTTAAACTCAGCATACTTCACACTAAACATTCAAATCTTCACTCTTGTGTTTTGACAAGCAGGAAACTATAAGACTGTAAGACAACATGACAACACAGACTTTTACATGTCTTACAGTGTTTTAATCTGTAGGTTAAAAAAGTTAGGCCACGTAGAAAAAATCTGCATGACATGAAAGTTCATTTCCAAACATAGCACGTATTTTTTACTGCTAAAACATAAGAAAAATCTTACATATGTTCTATCAGCTACTACAGGAAGAAGACTTAATTTACTGTAAAGAAAAGTGAGATACTAGGGTTAAAAGTTCTGGGTACTAACTTTCCTTTTCAAATATACCGAGCATGAACCACTTCATGTGCAGCCAGTGAAATTCTACAGTGTTTAATTAAACATGTCCTTTCTTGAAATAATTCAGTTTTGGAACTTGACAGGAGCTGTTATTCACCAGTTGTTTCACTGTCTGATCAAACTGAGTTAATGAAGTCCTTTTTAAATACTTGTTCTTTGTGTAGTTGGGTGGGTGTTTGACACTTTACTGAAGCTAATTCATTAGCATTGCAATTAAAACACTTTCACAGACATGTATTTCTTCTCTACATTACTTGATCTTTTGAAGTAAATAGCATTTTATTTTCATTATTACTTAAATTTAACTAAATCAATCTTCCATCCAGAAGTACTTATGAGAAGAATTAGAGAAGAAGCTCAATGGTAAGCTCGATAGTTAAATACTTAAGGGTCTAATTAATGTTCAATTCCTCATTAACCTAACTATATTTCATAGACATGTTTGCAAGAACCTAGCAGGAAGACCATAGGCCTTGCTTGCCTCAAGCTTAAAATAAAAACCCAAGTTCTATTAAACCAATAATCAATATGCAAAAAGCTGCCCACGCTTGGAATCATAGAATTAAAGTTGTAAAACACCTTGAAGATCAAGTCCAAGTGTCAGCCTAGCACCACCACCATTTTTACTGCTAAACCATACCCTCAAATACCCTATCCATAATTTTTCTTTTAATACTTCTAGGAATTATGACTCCACCACTTCTCTGGATGGCCTCTTTCAATGCTTGCCAACTCTTTCTGTGAAGTGTTGTTGCTCCCTGTTGACTAAAGCAAATGAAATGGAATGGTACAATAATGTGTCCCTATTTTTCTAGTGGCCTTGACCTTGAACTGACAATTCCATTTGACTACTTTGACTACGAGAAGGAGTTTCAGACTATTTAAACCCTAGTTCCTTTTCATAAAATCATAGAATGGTTTTTGTTGGAAGAAACCTTAAAGATAACCTAGTTCCAACACCCCTCCCATGGCAGCAGGGACACCTTCGACTAGGCCACATTGCTCAGAGCCCCAACCAATCTGGCCTTGAACATTTCCAGGGATGGATCCACAACTTCTGGGCAATCTATTCACCACCCTCACAGTAAAAAAATTCTTTCAATTTCTAATCTAAACTTAACTCTCTTTCAGTTTGAGGCCATTCCCCCTTGTCGTGTCACTGAATGTTCTTGTAAATAGTCTCACTCCTTCTTCCTTGTAGGCTCCCTTCAGGTACTATAAGGCCTGCAATTAGGTCAGGCCAAAGCCATCTCTTCTCCAGGCTGAACATTCCCAGTTCTCTCAGCCTTTCCTCATAAGAGAGGTGCTCCATCCATCTAATTATCTTGGTTGCTCCCTCTGGACTTGCTCCAACAGGTCCACGTTCTTTCTGTGCTGGGGACCCCAGAGCTGGATGCAGCACTCCAGGTGTGATCTCACCAGAGCAGAGCAGAGGGGAAGAATCACTTCCCTGTGACCTGCTGGCTGTGCTGTTTTGGATGCTGCCCAGGATACAATTGGCTTTCTTGTCTGCAAGAGCATGTTGAAGGCTCATGTCCAGCCTCTCATTCACCAGCACCCTGTCTTGATAGGGCTGCTCTCAATAGCACTTTTTTCTGGCAGCACTTAAGCCTTTACTTTGGTTCAGAATGATACAACTGTGCAAAGTAATAGCTGATTTCTGCTATTCTGCTGTGCAGTGTGTGAAACAGCTGCACTTAAAAACTTGAAAATGCTGTCTTTTATAACTTTGTCAGAGAAAATATTGCCTCATTATTTCTAGTATTCCTTAGGGAAAATCTAAAGACAAGAAGCAGTATTATTCAATTATCTGGAACAGTTTTCAAAACTGACTGGAAGATTTTAAAATTGACTACTACATTCCCATGACTCATATGACTGTTATTAGCTAACAAGATACTACGTATTTTTATCCATGTTAAATTATTTACACATTTAACCTGAGAGATTGTTTTGTAATGAAAAAGTAGCATTTAACCCATATGCAAATAGGGTAAAAGTAAAACTAACTTTTGTTTGAATGTAGTTGATATGAATAAATAAACCTGAACATAGTTGGCTAATTATAATTACCTAAAAATGCCTAAAAATGCCTAGTATTTGAGAGATGCTATAAATTGTAATTGATTTTTATTTGATAGCTAGTGCTGATATATCAATATAAGAAGAGAGAGAAAAATGCGATCAAGTACTATGTAGAAGAAATAAAATGCAACCTGAAATGACTAATTTATATAGATAAAATGAGACAAAATCAAGAAAAAAGGAAATAAGTCCTTTTGACTTTAGAGTCTATAAAATACCACTGCTAAAACTTGCTTGTATATCTCCATATGCACCTGTCATTTGTTCAGCCAGATAAAAAGAATATCACGCAGCGAAGGGTGCCATTCAAAGCTATTTAGTAATAGCTAACCAAAGAAACTAGGATTTAATTTGTGAATCCTTACATAATGGATTTATTTTTTCAACTGAATCTTATGCTAAGGCTCAGTTCAACTTGGGATTGTTACCTTTTTCCTTAGGATTAGTTGAAGCCTTAATTTCTTTTTGTTTTGAAGAGTCTGAAAAAGAAATTAAACACAAAAATGAAAGGAGAAAGTTAGCAACACAAACATACACTGTGCTCATTAGTACTGTAACAAAAGTGCATAACAGCAGATCAACAAAATATGTAAAAGAGATGTGTTAAGAATTAGAATTTCTATTTAATTCAATAAGTGGCACAAACAAAGGTTGAAAGTAAACCAAAAATAATTCCCACTAAATTAGTTGTCAAAGTTTCTGCAGGTCAAACTATGCACTCATTCCTGTGCAGCCTATCATTTCAGCCTGTCATGTGCATGTAGCAGCTCTGTTACTAATTCACTCAGAACAGGCCAGCACTCCCACTGCAATATTGGCTGTGCGGGTCAGACAGCAGTTAAAGAACACCACAATAAAAAGGGTTACAACTTTATTATTTCTGAATCATGTCAGACACTGCTCCTTTCAATATATCAGATCTATCAAATGAGAAGAATCTAAGTTTAGTCCCTTTTCACCAACTGCCTGTAATTCAAAATATATTGAAACTGCACTGAGATACCAGCAGAAGACTTGTTATTTGCCAGCCACATAGTGATAAGACATTACCTTTTTCCTTTAAGGCTGCTGGAGGCTTCACATCTTTTCTTTTACCAGTCTCTAGAAAGAAACATTTATCACAAATCAGGTTAGGGAAATAAGATGACACTTGAAAAGAAAGCAAGTCAAACAATTTGATATGTGAAGAGCAAAAGAGATGTGATAATTAAATGGATTTAACAGCATGGAAATAAAGAACAGGACAAAAAAACAAGGTCATCCATTCATCTTTCTAGTCTTGGATATGCAAAATAATAAGCCTTCAATATGTCATTAGTTTCTTCACATTTTGAGGAAACTGTGGAGCCCTCTCTCAATCAGGCAATGAAGAATCACTTACAAACACAAAAGAAATTCTATAGAGCAGTTGGCATCAATGACTTTTGCTGAACCCCAATAAAAAATTAATCTATATTGATACAATTGAAATATTAGGAATACTGGTCTTGAAAGCCAGAGGCTGCTGATGAAGGTAAGTGGGAGGGGTTTTTTTTTGTCAGGAGTGACAAAAGGACCAGCTACTCATTCAGGACTCCGTCATTCTTTTAATATCAAAGAAACCATACGGGTATTGCCTGTGAACAGAATTTCACTTCCTGCTTATATATAACCTTTTAAAATCACAGGCACACTGGCTATGAAAGAAGAGCAGTGCTCATCCTTCAAATGTACATTCATATATTTTATGTCAAAATGAATAGTCCAAGGACTTAATTGTGCCTTTAATTTTTTTTTCTGCGGTCTATGACAAAGTATTAAAAGAGATGAGAAAAAAAACCCTGATATTTTAGTTCTCTTTCTAGTAACTGACAAGGCAGTTACCCAAGGACATAAAAACCAAGCCAACCAACCAACTAAGCCCCCCCAAGAGCCCCCCAGTCCTCCAGGAGTTAGCTAAGCCCAAATAAAGGAAAACTATCATCTTGTGGTGCCCGGGTGAGACACGGGAACTGACAGCAGTGGCATAGAGGAGAACTCTCAGCCACAAATGGTGTCCTGACTTCACTTCCTAGAGTTTTCACAAATAATACATTCCTCACAGAAGTGTGTCACTTTGCTCTGTATCTATTCAGCAACCATAATCTGGACTGCATTGAATATCTCCAGCTTCCAAAAAAAATGGGACTTGGTAACAATTTGGACTTCAGGTGTGCTGTTCCAGCTCAGGAACCAGGCACAGTTCTGATAGCCTTTGCTGGCTCCTTTAAATTTTTCAGCTGTTTCAGTACTCTCCAGAGAGAGTGTTCAATGCACATCGCATTGCAACAAATAGGGTTTTCTCCAAATAGATGCTATCAAGCAATCCATGACCCCCGTGTGAACAGCTAGCAGTGGTCCTTCATCTGAAAAGATCAGAGGCAGAGATATATGTGCCCATGTTGCCAACAAATTAAGAAAAAATCTTGACGTATCAGTCGCCGTCAAACACCTTGATCTGTCAGTAGCCTCAGCCAGTTTCATTCTCAGACACCCACATTCCTGAGATATAGCCACATTGACCAGATTTAGTCTAGTTCCCTTCAGTAATGTTCTCACTATGGGATTTAGACAACTCATTTTTGATAGATTAACATCCAAAAGTTGTATAAAAATAAATTCTAGTATTTCTCCCAAGATGCAAATTCAAATATCCACGTTTAAAATAAGCCCAAATGATTTCTAGGGATCCTACTGGGATCTGTACAGCACAAATATTATTAAAAACAATATCATGACTAAAATAATCTAAACAGGAACAAGGATGGGTTTGGTTTTCTGCACTTCTATATTCCTACTCAAGAGCTGTTTCTAGACTGAATAACAGTTCCGATGTTCAGATCTGTGTTTCTTAGCTTCTTCACCTACCTTTTTCTCTTAAGCTTTCTGGATTCTTGAGATTTTTTCCTTTTGGGGAATCTGTAGGGAGATAATTATGTTTCTGAGACTTAGAAGACAGGAGTGCCCTTCTACACTTAAAAGAATACTCAAGAAATATTTAAAAACTAAGACTAAAAGTGTGAACGTAAATGGGTTCAACCTTGACCTCTCTTTACATCCTCTCTAGTGACTATCTCATATTTTTAAGGTGCAATAATAATAGTAGCAAAAACAAAAATAGAAATTGCTGTTGATGACTGTCTCTAGAGACCACATAGAAGAGAGAAATTTGAAAGGAGATGGGGAAAATGCAAGCAATTACACAGGATTAGAAATTCTTAGGGTCTTATACAACACTTCATGAAGACTGTTTCTGCTTTCTCTGTTTGTCTGAAGAATATATCTTTTGCCTCAGCCCTCCAGGGAATATGCATTCAGGGTCAGCAAGCAGAAGAAAAGCATACACCATGTTGTGTAAACAACTAGTGTTTAAACATTTTTTTTCAAGCAACAGTCTCTTGACATCTTGTGCATTTATCAGGGAAATTAGGAGAAAATAGTTTTTTCCAAAGTAAGGAAATAATTTCATAGGCTTATGAATGTATGTGGTTTGAATGAGAGAATATCACAGCCTGCAGAATGCTAAATAAACCCAGTTGCATTCCATCTGACAGGATATAACACCTAAGCATCTAGAAAAAACCATACCATTTATTCCAAATGAAAGTAAACCAAATCTTCAGAAAAACAGAAAAAGCTAAAAGAAGATCCTTTACAAAATAATTTTAACTCTGAACATCCTCCTGGCTGCCATGGTGCCAGGAAGCAATCCCACTTATCCATCTGGATTTAAGTGTGAGTTGTAACAGAAAAAGTTCACTTCCAGGGTGGCTGAAGTTGGTGGAGAATCCACACTGTGCAGGGGTATGTTATGAAATTAGGAGCCTGATCTTCACAGCAGCAGGTGGACTCTTCTTCAGGGGCCTGAGAGAAAACTTCCAGGGTGAAGCCTGAAATCCTTTGAAGTAGCCTCTGTGTTGACTTTATAAAAATCCTTGAGACAACAGCTGCCCAACTTGACCACTTTACTCTGTGCACACTGGTGATCTCAGTGATCAGCAGCCACTCTTGCAGCCACAGCCACAAACCTGAGTCCTTGCAGGTTTGGTGCCATATGCCCATGAGGGCTGTCTTGCCATCCATGTAGCAGATCTCCCTCAGATTTCCTACGATGTGCAGCTCCTAAAGCAGGTTCAGCACTTTTGACTCTCAGAACTTTTGGATGCAGCTCTCAGCGCAGGACACTTTACACAGCGCACACACTTCCCCACCCTCTGAGCCAAGGATATTGAGATCACCAGTTCTGCTTTTCTCCCAGGGAGCAGGTTTTAATTTTCAGAGGTTTAAACAGGCACTCACTGAGGACTTTTCAAACTTCTGCTCTCAACTAACCACTTTCTTGTTGGTCCCAGAAAGGGAAAAACATAAAGCTGGCTTAAAGTCAGCTTTCACCATAATGATTTCCTCCTGCATTCTACTCCAGGGGTGAAGCTGGGCTGGGTTCAGAAGATGGTACAGAATGATGAAGCAGCAGCAGTGTGTAATATCCTCAGGGTAAAGATATAGCTCTCATGCAAATGACAATGACAAGTAAATAAATGGAAATAGACGGAAATGTGAACTGCTACTGCTCACAGTATAACTTTCAATTTTTAAAGGAAAAAAAGTATTTTATAAGTTGAGATAAAAAATGCTACAGGCAAGATACTATTTCATGTTTCTTTTGTTTTAAAGGAAACACAAGTATTGCATAACAAGTGCAAATCAGCTCATTTGTTTCTTTGATGACCGCATGCTATAACATATATGGCAAGAAAGAAATACACACTACTGACTTATTTCTGCTATCAATCCATGCATAAAAACAAATAGCTTTATTATCCACACATAGCTCAATAAGAAAATATTCAAAAATATCCCAAAACATGACAAAAGCAAAGAGGAAGGAAAAAGAGCATTTGTTTGGAAAATAAATCATGGAACATAGGGTGAGAATGAATTTGCATTATCTATACAGGACAAATGCTGTCAATTTAATAACTCAGCATAATCCAAATTTCTCAGAAAAAAATCAGTGAAGAGTTATATATGAAATATTATGAACTTGTAGTGCCACTGTTGCACCCTCTGGATGAATGAGCTTCTACTCTGGTTAGCTGGGTAAGATACCTACCCAATAACCATGTGGCAAATTGTACCTTAGAGTTTCATTGGCCTCAAGTTATTTGAATATGCTTATGTTAACAGAAAATCAGCATTTATATTTGTTAGTATAAATGGGCTTCTTTACACTGCTGTGGGGAAGAGCTGAAAAGACAGTTATAAATTCAGACAGAGTCTTGAGATGTCCTTTATCACTAGGAAGTGGAAAACATATTATTCCAGTGTTCTCTTTAATTACTGGCAATAAAATTAGGCTCCAAGACTGAAGACATTTTATTCACCTCATAAAATAAATAATTTTGTAGGGTTATGATCTATAGAGTATCCCAGCAACAATTCCAAATTCAGGGATTTATTTTTCCTGTTTCTGCTTTAAATAAAACCACTATGAAAAATAGCCTGCTATAGGATAAGGTTTTTGAAAAATAGCCTGCTTTAGGATAAGGTTTTTTGTCTGGACATCATCCTTGTTCATTCAAACTTAGCCCATCCTTCAAAGGGAATGAGGTGTGATGATACTACTTTTTTTGCATAAGGTGCCAGGCACACATTAATCACCACAAGTATTTAACACTTCACCTAGAAGTGTTCCTTTATTTAGTTTCCATGAATAGCAACAAACTCCCAAGATACATAATTAGGAAGTATATGCAGTCTTAAAAATCCTTACTTTCCTGTGTCCTTTGATATATTTGTGTTTTCCAGAAAGATCCACTTTAAGAAACAAATTGCAAAACACCAAATTGCAAAAAGTAAAAAGAAGCCCCCAGTGACCTTGTCAATAACCTTTTCAGATGCCTACAGATGAGGCTTGAAGAGGTGATGGAGAGGGGGAGGAATGGCATGCAAATAGGCTTTGATTCATTTATGAACCACAGTTTGGGCAAATATGATTGAAATGGGGGACAAATAGTGCTAAATATATGTTTATGCAGCAGAGTAATCCATAATGCAATAAGAAAATATACAGCTCAGAAAAGCACCAAGATTTCTACAAGTTTCTCCCCACAGCTTTATAAGTTCCCCCTATAGTATTTATGCTGATATATTTTGAACTGAGCTATACAGCTCAGTAATCAGCACTCTCATTTTTAGGCACAGGCACAGAACTATGCATGTTTGATGCCTATTATGGGAAACAATGATGGCTGCATCAGCAAGATCTCAGGATCTGAGGGACGGACTCAGGAGGTCTGGACTGCAGGGGCTCAGGAGCCCATGATATCTTTACAGATATATTCAGCAGTAAGTTTTCAGCTGTATTGGCATTTAAAAGAAATTCCTGCCTGCTCCTTTCTGAAGGTTGGGTGGAGGATGTCTAACCTCCTTTGTCATGTTAAAAGGACCTGTTAATAACTTAGTAATTGAAGTTGTTGATATATTAAACCTGAGCCCAGAACACATGTGCTGGGGCCGCACTCAACAAAGGACACACTATGGAAACTTGTTCAGGGCTGGCAAACCACTTTTCATTTGCTCTAAAGAAGCTCTTATCAAAGAGAAAAAAGTTTTGGGTCTTCTCTCTTTTTTTTCTCCTCTCCCTACCTCCTTGTAATCCTTTGAAAGGAGCAGCAGGCTGAACATATGTGCTCCATGCAAGGAAAGAGGGGGCAGAGCTGTCACTCAAGTGCCTCTTCTAATTTTCCAGCACGACACCATCAGGCAGACACAGATTACAGGCAGTCTGTGGAGCGGGCCACAGGACTCCAGAGAGGTTGGCTATACAGTTCTGGTCCAGATAACTAAGCTTGTGTAAATGGGGCATGTGTACATTAGGAGTAGAACATACACAGAAGAACAATACATGCACCATGGAATTTGCAGTTTGTGATAACTTAATTTCATCTTTGGAATAAAGAAGTGAGTGAATGAACTTAGCTTCTAGGATTTTGAAAATATGTCTAACAATAATTACTCCTCCTTTGTTTTAGATGTTTTTGTCATCTTTCAATACTGCTTGAATTGAGCTCTTTATTCAGTTCTTTCTTTGAAATAGCATAAAATAACTGTAACTTGAAATAGTTATAGACTAAAAATCTATACATTGCAGACCATATCTATCTATAGGCTTATAACAGTTATAGAATAAATATTAATTTGACTATATATGGTAGATCTTTTTATTCTGAAGAAGATGCTAAATAAGACTTATCCATAAGTAACTTCTTCCAAATAAAGTTATTTCTAGAAAGGAGGGAAGAAATAAGGTGTGTAAAAAGCACCTGGCAAAACAACTGATGAAAGGAAATTCAACTGAGTTAACCATCTACACTGACCAAATTAACAAAAAAAAAAAAAAGAAAAAAAAAGAAGAAAAAAAAAAGATGAGAGATACAAGAAAGATTCAGACCATCTCTCATGTTGCAGATGGTTGACTGGATGAAGCTCTGGGGTTTTAGCTATCACTTTTACAGAGCACAGAAAGCAAGTTTCCCACTCATGTGCTCATAAACCTTACTTTATCCCATTACGTTCACATATTTATGAAATGATTCAGTTCAGAATTGCTTAATTGGCCCCTATTAAAGACTTGGCATTCTTCAGGCCTTCTTTGCAAGGTTCTTTTACTCTATTACACAGAGTGGTTTATGATACTGATTTAATTAATTTTGAGAACTCTGAATTTTAATTGGCTCAATATAATCTATTTATGTTCCCACCTCCCTGCCTTTTTAATACTATAAATTCTGTAGAATATTTTAACTAATTAAAGTTTGATTAGTTAAGATTTATAATGAGAAAGAGTAGTAATGATTGTTGAAAAATTAGCATCTTCATTATACTTTGTGTGGTTTTAGCAAGTTCTATATTTTATTATGTTCTTACCTTTTTCTTTTAAAGATGTAGGATTCTTTCCTTCCTTTTCTTTAGTGTGCTCTGTAAAAAATAATTTATTAATCTTCAAGCCAGAGTGTTAAATGGTTAACATCTAATGTCTCTAGGATAATGACTGAATGAATAATTGGTGGTTTCTGACACAAGATAGCAATTAAATGTGTAGCACAAAACTCATTTTCAGTTTTAGTATGCTCACAGAGTGAAACCATAAATTTTCTTAAATTTGATGAAAGGACAACACTCAAAACTTATTTCACTTTGCAGCTTGTAATAAATGTTAACAAGTGTTCCTAAATTCTGAGTTTATTCGTCTAAGTTTTCATAACAAGGGTTACCAGGGCTCTCTTTGCACTCCTAATTCAGGTAATGACAATTAAGTTTCATAGTAAACTTACTGAAATAGTATTATGGTTATAAATTCCTAACTAAATCATACTTGAAAAAACAAAATGGCAATGCATTCCAAGATTTTTTTTGATGCACATAGATCTTAGAGTTATATACAAATTTGTCCTGCCATGTTACCTTTATCGTTTGTGGCAGCTGGAGGTTTCAATTCTTTCTCTTTTCCAGGATCTGTAAAAGAATTAGTCACACCAATAAAATGACAGACAGAAACCACAACTGAGTGAAAGGATGAGATTTAACCATAGGGGAGAATGAAGCATATAGATCAAGAGAATAAAACTATATATTGGAAAAAATGGCTAAAAATTGAGTTATTGGGAGATTTGTATAGAATTCACTGGTTTTCATTCAGAAAATTCAGTCCACAAAATGTGTTTTATAGATTTAACTGTGAGACCTATAAAATTTGCAAACTTCAACTTAATACGAGACAAGGACAGTTTTTCAGTGTTCTTAACCAGAAAGGTCAAAACTGATGCTTCGCCAAATTTGACTCGTTGGACCTGACTGTGACCTACTTCTTTCATCTGGGATTGCCCATTCTTGCTGAGCAAGGCCAAGGGTCTTCTTTTTGGATCTATTCTTTTCTAAAGGCCAGATGCTGATCAAAGTGAGTGAGCAACATAGTAGTGACAAATAGGTGGGCAAAGAGTTGCTTTTATTCTGCCTGCAGACATGTAGATAAGATGGCTGGGCCACACCAGCCTTGGTGAATACTCTCAAGGAAGAGTAGTCCCCTGAGAAAGGCATAAGAAGTGAGTTGCACCAGACAGAACACCAGAATTCTATTTCAGACAAAATAATTATTCTGGACTGATGAAAGGTCTCCAAATCTTTCCACCAAAAAAATAAAAAGGCAAGTAAGACTGTCCCAAAACAGTCTATTCAAAAGATCAGAGACTTGGATTTTGACTTCTTACATTTTAAGCAAGTATTTTAGCCATTTGACTGCTGGTTAAACTGTTTTACACGTGTCATCTGAGAAATGCTAAAAATACTAGGTTCTCCATCACACATGAAGAAAAAATTCCTTCTGTTGAAAAACTTGGCAGCAATTCAGAGCCAGAAGATATTAAAACTGTTAGAAGACCCTTTTGGTTTCTACACATAGAATAAGAAGTCAACACTCTTGATGAAGAGTTTGTGTTTAGGAGATGGAAGTTGTGTTTAGGAGATAGATATGAAACTTATATAAGCTACAATGAGTAGTTTTTAGTGATAATTGTTTACTGCCTTAGTGACCCACTGTTCACAACTTCTCTTTCATTATAAAAGCATGGACCATGTCCAATTTATCATGATATCAATAAAGCTTCTTGTTCATGGTTTAGTATTTGTCTCTGACTAAGACAAATTGAGATCCTACGGAATCTGAATTGAAACAATCCAGAAATAATAATTTTTATTTATGGTAGAAATAGCCATCAAGTGGAAAAACTTAATTTGTGGTTGACATTGAAAGTCGTCTTCTGTTGGGACTGATCTCAAAAGATAAATCTTTCATTATTTTTCTCCTTCTACATTATGTTTCTAAAAAGGTGATAGTAGATACATCCATACAATATAACTTTTAAAGGAGAAGACTTGGAAAAAAAATCTGTTGAACAAGGTCAAAAATGCAATTTTATTCAAATAAAGCTGTCTCTTCTATTACTCACTACACCTCAGACATCTGGTTCAGAAGCTACTCCTGCTCTCCTGCTTTGACCTTCATGTTTTGTACTCACCAATTTATTTTTCAGTCACTTACTTTCAAAGTGAGAAAATACACAATTTACTGCAGATATCTGTGAGGCATATTCAGTGGACATATTCAGACTTATTTGTAGTCCTAATAAGAAATCAATGTCAATTTTTAAATATTAAGTTAATCACAGAAGACTGTGAGGACAGAAATAAAACTCAGTGGGAAGACTGAAAACCTTTTTCTTCTGTGCTTATGAATAATGAAAAATTCCCAAGAAATTTCATGTTCAGTGCAATAGTGTCTACAAAAAAACAAAGACACTTGAAGACAGAGCTTCAGCCAAAATAAGTCATTTAATGCGTGACATAAAGCCTTTATTTTCAGAAGCCTGCCTGTAAGAAATTATAGCTGTTGTTCACCTCCATTATTAAGAATATAGTTACCCAAACTGTTGTGGAAGATATTAGTTTAATGAGTAAAACTCTGGCTTACTTCCTTGTTTCATCTTTGGTTTATCTGAAGAAAGAGAAGGGGAGGGAAACAAAAGTAAAAAGAGAAAAGAAAAAGAAAATGTTAGAATATGTGTTCACATAGGAAATTATTTTTAATACAATCAACAAATGAAAATTTATTTAAATGCATATTGGCTCTAAGTGCTAAATATATCTTGAACCTCCACTGTTTCTGGACAGGTTATGTGAATAAAGTTCATGGTTCCCACCTATTCCCTTGCATATGTGCAAAAAGAGCATGAAATCCCCTAGTCTGATATGATCTTCTTTAACCCATGGCAAGCCTCCTTTCTTAGTACTATTGGATACCACCAGAAAGAAATTTTACCTTTTTATAATCTCTTTTAAATATTAATTCTCAGTAGCAGGCATTAACTTCCTGGCAACCATCCGACATCTGCTCATGACATTTTTCAAACAAAGACGTCAAAGAGTTAAAGCTATGTGCCTTCTTCCTCACCTTTTAACAGTTAAAAATGTTATCTGTAATTTGGCTTTACAACAATAAAAGATGTTTCTACAACCTTTCAGCCCAGATGTAGGGATATGAGGTCAAAGCTGCAATAATTACTAAAACTTTTGTTTGAAACAATGAAGTTATGTCCTGGTTGCTAAGCAAATCCAGCCTCCAACACCTCAGATTTTCCTGCAAGTCTCATACTGTTTTTCTTAGGTTGTAAATCCCAGTTTTGACCAGGACTGAATCCCTCTACTTTTTGAAATGCATCTTGATGCAAAGTACTCTTTTGTGAGTAATATAAGTACATGGTAATACTCAATAAGCATATTGAAAGTTTTTTTGGCTTGTTTGTCTTTGAGTGATCAATGTGTTCGCAGCAGTTCCATACATATAGGGTGCAGAGACGAGAAGCTGAGGCAATTGCTATGTGAAAGTGTGTGTGCTCGCTTCTGTGCATCGGAGGAACTGAGCTGCCAGCGCTGGGAAGTTGCTGCAGAAATAGTTGTGACAGACATTACATGTTTCTCTTATTCCTTTGACTTGGAAAGACTAGATAGTGTTGGCATGGGGGGACAGTGCTGCTGCTGCTGACTGCTGTCATGGGAAACAGTTTGCCCCCCTTTTGGGCTCCTTGGGTATCACAACTTGTGGTTTAGAAAACTCTGCTCCATGCCAACCATGTGAAACCATAGTTTGTACTGCTCAGTCTGTGCTCTTTATGGCACAGTTAAAATGTTTGGCAGATAAAATCCCATCTAATGGTGGTACATTGTAGAAAGGACAGATCTTACAGCAACCACACACCTCATTGCTGTATGAGACAGCCAAGCAGAGGGGAAGCAGCGCAGATGTCTGGAGAAGCACTTATGTGGCAATGGAAAATTATGCGGAGATACCCAGCCTAACAATGACTGAAATCTAGGCCACGGCCCACCTAATTATAACGTTTTCCATGACAACTACCAAGCAGCTGACAGCTGCTGCAGGGTGTTTGTGCTGGCTTGAGTAATGCTGAGTAAAGCTGAAGCTGAGAAACTCGAGAAAATAAGGGATAATAACTCAACTGACCAAAGCTACCTCAGTAAACATCTTACACCTTATTCTAAAGGTTACTGGCAAGTTCATCATCAGGGCTCTAACTGACAATTTGAGCATGACTAAATACAAAAATCACCTTGATAGGCTGCTAGGATGTGTATCATATAAAGAAAGCCTGAGCTGATAAACTTTGGGTATTTAGAACCCCTTTTTTTACTTTGCTTCCTACCATACTAACCTAAAAAAGAATGGATTGCTTTTAACAAGTATAAAAGAAGCAAGTATGCAGGATATAATGCTAAAGTTGTTAATAACAAGAAGAAGAAGAACAAGAAGAGGAAGGAGAAATCTAAATGTATTTAATAGGAAAAAATACATCTTTAGACGGTTTAAGGCATCGACCCTTCTCTTTTTATGTTTGCACAGTGGCTTGAGTTTTGTTTTGACCTTGGTGTAGACTGTCCTTTGGTATTTCTGCTCTGGTTGTCTTGGGATACTGGATGTAGACTTAGTGTCCCTCTGACCTATGTGCCATCAACATGTGGCCCTTGCAGTCTTTCTTCTGGTCTTCCCACTCAGACATTCCCACTCATGCCTTATCCATACCATTCCTAAACTTTTTGTGAAAAATTTCAACAAGGCCTGGTATCAAAGGGTTTTGAGTTTCTCTGCAGTGGACCTTTGTGACTCTTCATGGGGCTGAGATTTCATCTGGGACAAGAAGGGCATCTCAGCTGACTTCAGGGAGCCTCTGCCCCTTTTCCTGATTGCAAGTTACTCTCAGACTGAGTAGCAAAGGCTGACTCTTGTCCAGGCTAGGGGGGGCAGGAAGCCTCATCAGTGGGACACAAAGTTCCAGCATAGAACATTTCAGCTGAAGTGGGCAGCTGTCTACCTGAAGCTTTTTGTCGGGGTGGCAGTTTTGTGGAAGTGGGACAAAGCCAGTTTTATAATGGAAATTCCCTGTTGCTCTGACAAATACAGCAAAGCTCTGAAAAAATACTGGTGAATGAATGGATTTAAAGATTGCTGTCATCTGGCTCTCTGAATCTGAGGTTATTTTTTTCTGTGCCATTGTCTTTTAAGAGAGATAACACCAACATGTTTTGTTTTCTTTTTACCTTGCACTGCTGCCTTCTTTGCTTTTCCTTCTTTTTTTTCCAGTCCTGCTGCAAGTAAAAGATAAGGTTTAAGTAAGACTTCTAGTCAGAAGTGTTTTTACATCAGAAAAAGCTCTTCTTAAGTGCTTACATATTATTTTGAGTCAAAAGATTTCAATTTTGCAACCATGAGATTCCCCCCCCACCAAGATAAGAATACATAATAGTTATTTTTTATTTGTCTGAAAAAAAAGTTTTTTTTCTTTCAGAAAATAAATAGTAGATCTGGTCTAGCAGAAGGTGGGGCTGCCCAGTGCAGGGGGCTTGGAACTTGATGATCTTCAGGTCCCTTCTAACCCAAACCATTCAATGATTCTGAGGTGTCAGGTGAAAGAGGGGTTAAACTGCTGCTCATATTTTGTAGGGGGGAAGAGAGCAAAGCAAGCAGGTCTTTACCTTGCCCAGCCATCTGAGGGTTACCCAAGCAAGCATGGTTTTCTGTTTGCACCAGCAGAAACCTCCACTCTGCACCCCTTACACAGGAAAATACTGCCCCATATTCTCAGTTTTAAGCATGTGGTTATTCTCAGTGAGGGTAGCAGGCCACAGATGGACTGTATGTTACGACATCTAATTCAGTCCTTCTGAATAGTGAGATTTCTGCAGTCAAGCGAGAAGTGTGAATTGGACCACTTGTGCAGCAGGGCTGCTTAAACTTTACTGACACCAGGGGAGGCAGCTGTAACAGCCCAGGTCAGGATGCATGGACATATCCAATTACTTATTCCCAAAATTTGCAACCACAGCTCCTAAATTCATTTACACATCTTTGGAGACAAGGGCTGGAGATCATTTGTTCAAGGCTCCACATTAAGGATTAAATTATCTACGAAGAGGTGGTGCAGGAAGGGGTACTATTAGATTTTGCTCCCATAAATATGAGTATCTTTTATAGTTTATGACAATTTACTCTGCAGGTTTGGTGATTATATCTTTAGGACAACCTTTATATTTCTTATCTAATTGAATTATTTGAGGTTAAATCTTGTAAATCTATAAACGTATATGTTTAGCTGTAAACGACACTTCCAACACTTCACTTCTGTGAAATCAAGCTTTTGTAGCCACATTTTATAACTATTAGGCTAAATAAGAAGCTTTGCTTTAATTTAAAAGGCTATCCTGTTATAGTGTTTGGGACAAAAAATGTGTCATTAAGAAAATCAGCTTCCCTGTCATTGTCTTGTTTGAAAGTAGTGTAAAGAACAATCAGCATAAGTGGCAGGATGTAAAGTGGACAGTGAAAATTAATTTACATCTGGTGTTTATAGAAAATGTCTTTGCAGCTCTTCAGGGTCATTAGCACATATAACAACCTCTCAGCTTGTTATTTCAACATGTCATTTTATTACAACAAATCACAGTTGAAAATGAAGAGTTTGGCTTTTAGAGACAAAGTAAATTCTGAGGACCATGTTCTGTTATCATTATTTATGCTGAGAAGGTCAGGGAATTCAAAGGACCTATGAAGTTGCCTCCATGTGTGCTCAGTGCTTTCCTGCTGCCTGGACTGCAAGTCTGGTCCTAGGGGCAGCACCAGGACATTCCTTCAAGAGCATTCTGAAGCTACTGGGCACGATGGCTCAAGCAGATCAGCTCAGTTAATAAACTATGGCCCGTCTGCAATGTCTGCTGGTGGGCTGGGGGCTAAAGGAATGATCTTCTGCTCCCAGATTCCCTGAATCTGAGATTCAGTGAAATGTCAGGCATGGGTAGATGAACTGCTTCACATTGAGTGGGATGAACCCACTCACAGGCATCAATCATTCCCTTGTGATGTGAGCAGGTGTTTTTGAGCAAACTCCATGTAAACAGTGAAATATGGCACTTCTGCACCTCAGTCACCTCAGGGAACTTATTTTATTGAAGATAATCTTCAATTTTCCTGAAAGTCAAGTCTAGGCTGAAAGGATGTCTGATTTGATCCTCAAAGAAAAAAGTGAATATTCCATTTCTATCCAAGTACCTAATTTTTTGTTGGTGTTCATGGACACAGAGAATGTCAAAGAGGGCCAAAGACCCTTAATATTTATTGTAGCCCTCTGCTATTAACGTCCATGTTACCTGGGCCCAGATCAGCTGTACTACTTATACTAACCATGAGCTAGACACAGAAAGCCAAGATTAATCTGAGCACAGAGCCCTGCCACTGAGCAAATCAGTATCACGGTGCTTCTAAAATGCTTACTGAAGTGGGCAATATCTTGAAGAATAAGCTGATTCTAATATGGAAATAAAGATATGAAAAGGGGAACCAGAAACCTGTCCCATACGCATTCCAAAATACATTTTTAGCATCCGAAGCTGCAAAAACAGCTATGACAAGAGTTAAATGAGTTATTGAGAACTATTGTTTTCTCCAAAGAATACTTCTCCTTTTTAGCTAAAATGAAAGCAGTTTTGGTTTGTAAAACTTCTGAAAACCAGAATACTAATGGAATAAAAGTATTTTTTTCTGGATACTGAACTGCAGGCTAGAAGAACAATACTGCTTCCTGAGAAAATCAGGTGTTTATTCATCAAATTTTTGTAGTGGTGGTAGACCACGAGTGTGGTTATCATGAAGGAATCATCCATCCTCGAGGAACGTCAAGGCTGCTATAACAGCCATTACTACTAACAGTGTTCTGGCTATCAGTGCATTCAGTAATGATACAACAGTTCCATGAGTGAGTGCTTGTAAAGGAGAAGTTGCTGAGACAGAACAGAGCTTCAGTAACTTTTGGGAACTGCCAAGTAACATCAGCTAGACATGGCAGACGAGTATCTGGAAGGACAAACGGGACAGTCCATTATTCCCTTTGCTTTTTCAGAAGTGAGGCATGAGCTACTTTGGTGATGCTGAAGGTCTTTTATCATCAAGGTAATAGTTGTCACTTTGAAAGTCTGTAGGAATAGGAAGCCCGTCCACCTAGAGTCAGTGTTTGGAATAAGGCTCAGAAGGTTTAGTTGTCTCTGCTTTTATCAGAACAGAGAGAAGTTTTCTGAGCAGGTCAAGATGTCATTGGGCATTTTCAAAGGTCTTGCCGCTTCTGAATGGCAGCCTGAAAGATGATCTCTTTGTGAAAAATTTGAAAATGAAAATGAAAATTTGAAAAGCTCATCTGTCATCCAAGTGACTTAAGTAACATGAGTGTTGTAATGTACTATAATTTTCTCCTCTGCAGAATGGCAGGTGTTAAAAAAAGAAAAAAAAGAAGAAATACAAGCCCCCTTTCCCAAACCAAACCCACAAAAACACCTGCATGAAACAATACAAAATAAAATAAGTACACATGAAGTAAAATCATGTATAAAAACCTGTGGATCCCTGATTCATATTTTCAGTTAAATATACTTTCAAAAAATAGATTAAATAAACGAAGTCATACTCCCACATATATTTTGTAATTTCTCAGGAAAATTCTTGACAGCTTGGCATAATGTAGACCAAATGTGCAATTTATTTTATAATTGTTTCTCTGATTCCATCATAAGCTCTTAGGAATCAAATGAGAGACAATTCAGCAGATATTGTTTTATGTTGAAAGTGGCCAGGAGAGCAATTCATCAGTCAAATATTTCTGCAGTCTCAATAGTTGTAGGCTACAATCAAATTTGTCAGAATATTTTTATCCCAAAAGAGTCAGGTTGCATAACTAGCATCCACATCAGAAATATGCATTCTAAAATGTCACTGATTTTAAAGCTATTTTGAGTTATTTGCTCAGTGTGATGGAAGAATGAAAGAAATCATTCTCACTGGAAACAAAAAACATTTCACTCATTGAACCCTGAGGTCAGAGGCTCCTCATTGTGACATCAAAAACATTAAGAAATCATTAACCTAAGAAGTGTATGTCATGGTTTAGGAATTCTTCTGTTGTATGGAGAAAAGAAAAATTTTCATGCTGTAGTGACTTGTGAGAAAATGCAAGAAAGCTCCATATGAGTTTGATAGCACATAAGAAGTACAGGCTAGTGGGAATGGCCCACACCTCCTTCTATGCCAGCAGATTAATATTTTTTTAATTACCAAAGAAGAGACTTTCCTCAAAAGCCTTGGTTTTTTTCAGAACAAAATTGTTTGCCTTCCATGAATATGCTTAAAAAATTTTAAAAATGAGAAAATAAACAAATTTATAGCAACAATGTAGAACAAACAATGGGTTTAAAAGCAATTATTTTCTTCAGACTTAGTGAAAGTTTAAACACTGCTAAACTACTACTATTAAACACTACTAGAATTTGTCTATGTCACAAAAAAATACAGAAGACAGTAACAGCATTCCTTTGTGATTCTTACTAAGTGGCAAAAGGAACAGCTGTAACATTTTAATATAAATATGATTTTTCCCCTGGAGTACAGGCGATGTTTGAGTTTCAAAATTAGCAACATAAAGTTAAATTTAGATGTTTTGCTAACAAGAAATTTTTAAGATATCAACAATTACCCCAGGGCTAAAATCAGCTCATTTTTACTTAATGAAGAATAAAACAAAGATGTCATTTACTTACATACTGGGGGGCAATTTCAGGTTCAATATTAGGTTGATCCTATGGTAAAACTAAAATGGCCGAGGCCAAAACCTTCAGTTGTGAAACTGCTCTTTTGACAACAGAAATAACAGAAATATTCCTGTACTGTATAATGGAAACCCACAGTTTCTATTTATCCTTAATTAACTGAACTTCCCAGATTTTTTTTCCCATTTGCCTGAAAGGGAGTGCTTACAAAAGTATGGTGGCCATCGACATGAATAGTCATGGTCTGAGAGTGAAGGGCAGTGTGTAACTTGACATTCCGTTTTCCATTTTTGTTTAGGCTACAACTGAAATCTGTGATGTTCTTGAAGGCAATTTGGAGCTAGTATCTTACATTGTACCTCTGTAAAAACCAGACACTGATGGGAAACAAGTAAATATTTGCTTTATTTGCTCAGCTTGAATTCATGTCCTTGATGTTTCTCACCAGTCCAAATTCCCTGTGCCTTGTGGAAAGGAGAAAACTTTGGAGCAAACATTGATGCTCTCACACCTCCTGCCTTTTGCCATGGACAGTTCATGTATGAAAGGTAGGCAAAATCTGTTTCACTGAACCTCCCTGCAAAATTCCCTCGACTCCTTAAAGAAAACCTGTTCAATCACTGGGTTTGTGCAGCAGTTAGACTGGCAAAAAGATAAATATTACTTTGTGTCATGTCTCTGTAGAAGATTGGCTACTTCTCCTTTCTGACTGTCACACAAGGCTTATGGCTTGAGCTAGGGGTAGAAATTGAATTTCATATGGTTGGGGAATTACAGTTAGTCTATGAAAAATTTGAGGGAAAGACACCTATTTTGAGATGCTGCAAGGAAGAAGCCGTTATAATTGAAAAGGCTGTTTGTTTTAAATAAGTCATACCTGTTAAAAGCTTTTTTCACAAGAAGCTTTTTTTCATTACAGTAAAGTTAACAGCAGCGTTCTTCCATTTCAGTTTTAAAAACAAATCAAATTACTCACCTTTTGACTTTGGAGTTTCCACAGATGCTGTAAAAGAAAAGAAAACATTCACAGAAATAAATTGCATGAATGACTAAAGAAATTAAAATTAATCCTAACACCTCCTCCTTTGGTAAATATGCTACCTATCTATGCAGAGCAGTTCATTTTTTATGTAGAGAAAAACTGACACACACATATGTTGCTTGTTTAGATAGTCTCATGGCAGACAAGTAATTAACTTGCAGATTAAAAGCAGTGGAGAGCAAGGTCAATAGATAAGTTATATAAGGACCTTCAGTAGCTCTGCTATTTTCTAGTATGAGGACGAGAAAAGGAGTAAAATCGGTTCTAGAATGGGCATATATTAAACATAGGTGGAAGGTAATATAGAAGTATTCTTTTAAAAATTTCAGTGATTTTCAGAAGCTAGGAATTTTTTCTCTTTTTTTTTTTTTTTTGAGTTTATTGAAACTTCTAGTATTGATGCAGAGGAGGATCCAGTATCAAAAGTCTTCCTTAATATAAGTTTTCTCTTAATTAATCTTTCTTAATTTCTTTACTACTCTTCATAATTGCATTAACTAACTGCAAA